>NC_064280.1:6443333-6766666 GCF_003254725.2 Canis lupus dingo
GAATTTTTTTAATGAATTAAAAAAAAAGAAATACTGCATTTCCAACAGGAAGAAGCAGCAAAGCCAATTCAATCAAAACTTTCACAACAGCAAGAATATCTAATGAATAGCCTTATAGCCTTTGCCAAGCAAAGAAAATTAAGGATGGGGGGTTAGAACAAGGCACATGACAAAAGAGGATTTGTTGGTTTGATTGCTCCTTCAATGCAGAGTTTGCAATATAGAAACAGAGAAACTACTCTGGCTTGTTTATTAACCAGCACATTAAAATAAAGAACGTGGCTAAATTCCAAATCAAATTATATCAGAAGTATTTTAATTTTTTTTTTAATTTGTATTTATTTATGATAGTCACAGAGAGAGAGAGGCACAGAGACACAGGCAGAGGGAGAAGCAGGCTCCATGCACCGGGAGCCCGATGTGGGATTCGATCCCGGGTCTCCAGGACCGCGCCCTGGGCCAAAGGCAGGCGCCAAACCGCTGCGCCACCCAGGGATCCCCCAGAAGTATTTTAATAGGAAGTATGTAATATCTTTTGTCTTCTTCCCTACCACTTAGAAACTTCTTCCCCTTTCTTCCTCATCCTCCTCCCACATCCACCTCATCTAGCTAATTCCTATTCTTGTTAAAACCTTGAGTTGGAATTTACTTCCTCTGGTATACCTTCCCTAATCCTCAAATTCAATCTAGGTTGCTCTCTTACGTGTTCTCCTAGATTTCATGAATGCTAATACCATTTCTGTGTTAATCACTGTGGTGCTGGCATATGATAGGCACATAAAATGTATTGAGTGCCAGAAGAAGAGTTTAGCTCTCATCATTTAGTGATGAGAGACTGAACAGACAAGTGGACAATGGCCAGACTGTATATGACAACAGAACTCTGATTCCACGCCTTCTGCTGCACCAAATCCAGAAAGCCAAACTACAATTTAGCAAACAAACAGCTCAAAACAATGGGGACTTGGTTAATGACTGCCAGCTTCCCTATTTTTGCCCCCACGTATGATTTCGGATTAACCAGAGAAAGCCAAATATGCTCCCCAACCCCATCACATAAGATGTCCTGCTTCCATTTAGCCTGCCTCCAGCTTCCCCATGGCAACAGCCTCCCATCAGAGCACACCTGATGTTTCTTTTCTTTTTTTTCCCCATGACAAAGGTCTTCCACTCCCATTTGCCTCTGAGTTTCTGCTACAGTGGTAAGTGCTGACTTCCTTACTATAGCAAACTGTTAATAAATAGCCCCTGTTTGAGGGTGGCTGGGTGGTTCAGTCGGTTGGGCATCAGGTCAGTTTAGGTCATGATCCTAGGACATGGGATCAAGTCCTGCATCAGGCTCCCTACTCACCGGGGAGTCTGTTTCTCCCTCTGCCCTTCCCCCTATTCATGATCTTTCTCCCTCCCTCTCTCTCTCTCTCTCTCACTCTCTCTCTCAAATAAATAAAAAATCTCTTAAAACAATTTTTTAAAAATACCTCTTTGTTCTCATTTGGATAGTTTTCATTTATTTTTACAGTGGGAAATTATTTTCTGAGCACAGACTGTTTTTCAGTATAATTATACTCTTTTTTTTTTAAATAGTATTTTCATTTTATTCTATTTCTGGGGTTACTTTTATTTTATTTTATTTTTAAAGATTTATGTATTTATTTATTCATGAGAGACATAGAGAGAGAGGCAGAGACATAGGCAGAGGGAGAAGCAGGCTCCTCAGAGGGAGCCCGACGATACAGGACTCCATCCCAGGACCCCAGGGGTCCTGAGTCAAAGGCAGATGCTCAACCACTGAGCCACCCAGGTGCCCCTGGGGTTACTTTTAAAGTTTATTCAGTTTTTAGTAATCTCTACACCCAATTTGGGGCTCAGACTCATGACCCAAGATTAAGAGTCACATGCTTTTCTGACTGAGCCAGCCTGGCATCTCAGGGTTACTTTTTAAAAATTAAATTATTTGGGGGAAAAAAATGGCTCGGGGAAACATAGAAAATGCAATGAAATACATGAAGAGTCCATACTAAAATGAATTTGTATTAAGGCAAGTAAGTACAAAGGCATAAAATATACATGATGACAAGAATTATAAAAGGAAAGGAGAACATCACAATGAAATGTTTTTGCTATATCACTAAAGAATTTGCATCTTGAAGTTTTATTCATAATAGCAGATTTTTAGCTTGATTATGCAGTTCCTTACTTCTGGAACCCACCTCACATATGCTTAATACCTTTCCACTTGAGTATAGATAACTTTAGGTTCATAACAAAATCATAATCTCTAAAACACCACATTTTAATTCCGACACTAAATGATAAGAATGGTGAAATGTAATAAGCAGTGTGTGTACATCTATTTGAGATATAATTGACATATAACTGTTTTAAGTTGTACAATGTAGTAATTTGATATATGTATATATTGCAACAATGTGTATTCTTAACATTATTTTTTTGCAATTCAAAAAGAGATCAGACAAAATACTAATGGCTAAAACACTTTGCATGGGATCCCTGGGTGTGTCAGGTTTAGCGCTGCCTTCAGCCCAGGGCGTGATCCTGGAGACCCGGGATTGAGTCCCACATCGGGCTCCCTGCGTGGAGCCTGCTTCTCCCTCTGCCTGTGTCTCTGCCTCTCTCTCTGTTTCTCTCATGAATAAATAAAATCTTTTTTAAAAGTTTAAAAAATAAAACACTTTGCACATTCTGAAATAGGAATTACTAGAGGATCTATTTTAAAGGAGCAAATGAGGGCAGCTCGGGTGGCTCAGTGGTTTAGCACTGCCTTCGGCCCAGGGCCTGATCCTGGAGACCCAGGTTCGAGTCCCACGTCGGGCTCCCTGCATGGAGCCTGCTTCTCCCTCTGCCTGTCTCTCTGCCTCTCTCTCTCTCTCTCTCTCTGTGTCTCTCATGAATAAATAAAATCTTTAAAAAATAAATAAGTAAATAAATAAATAAGCAAATGATAAAAGTATTTTCTTTTCTAAAATGGTAGAGTCAAATACCTTCTTTTCTATGACTTGTAAATTAGAATAGAAATATTAGGTTAATTGTAATGAGATAATTATACTATATGAGGTATTATAATAAAAATTATATTATTTTTCAAAAGACTGCTATGAATTTGTTTTAATGACTGCTAAATTAAAATATATTCTGTACTCAAATATAATGAAATAATTCATGCATTTATTAATTATTTATTGAATATATACAGCATGCTAGACCCAGTTCTAAAACCTGGGAATCTGGTGTGATCCAAATAATTGAGGCCCCTGCCTTCATGGAGCTGATATTCTTTGAGGGAACACAAATAATAAATACAAACACATAAAATGTCAGAAGATGATAAATGCTCTGAAGGAAAATAAAGCAGTAAGAGCTATAGGGCGTACAGGATGTGTTAGCTATTTCAAATAATATCAGAAAAGACCTCTCTGATAAGCTGCTTCATTATATAATAAAAGAGCTAGAATGGATTGAAAGGAGTTTGATTAGATGTCTTCCTAAATGATTGTCCTCTTCTTTCCCATATTTATATTGTTAAAACCACTAAATTTTAAGTTAGCTACTTCGGTATGAGTAATAAGATCATCATAGTATTTTTTCCTCTGAAAATTATCAGTCTACTGTTCTAACCAAATGTTATTACATTTCCAATTAAATATATTTATACTATGTTTTATGGCATTTATTAGTTTTAAAATGTACACATTTTTTGTTCATTCTGCAACTATAGTAAAACTCTACAGTTTCTTTTTAAGCTTTTCTTTTTTTTTTTTTTTTTTTTTTTTGTAGTCTCTGTATCCATCATGGAGCTCAAACTCATGACCTCGGGATCAAGAGTTGCATACTTTTCAGGCTGAACCAGCCAGGAGCTCTGAAACCTCTACAGTATTTTATTTTATTTTATTTTATTTTATTTTATTTTATTATTTATTTTATTTTATTTTTTCGTGAGAGACACAAAAAGAGAAGAGGTAGAGACACAGGCAGTGGGAGAAACAGACTCCCTGAAGGGAGTCTGATGTGGGACTCCATCCCAGGACTCCAGGATGACGCCCTGGGCCAAAGGCAGACGCTCAACTGCTGAGCCACCCAGGGGTCCCTCTACAGTTTCCTAAGTAAATTTTTGTAGGATATAGCATTGAACAAAGCAAATTTTCTTTTTTTTTAATTTATTTATTTATTCATGAGAGACACAGGAGAGAGGTAGAAACACAGGCATAAGCAGAATCCCTGAGGGGAGCCTGACGCAGGACTTGATCCCAGGACTCTGGGATCATGCCCTGAGCCAAAGGCAGATGCTTAACCACTGAGCCGCCCAAGTGCCCGAACAAAACATTTTCTGCCCTTTGCTGCTTTCATTTCCACAGAGAAGGAGACAATAAATATATATATACCTATGTACAAAGTCAGTTGGTGATAAATGTCTTGGAGAAAAATAAAGCAGAATAAAAGTATTATTTTAGGTAAATTGATCAGAAAAAGGCCTCTAAGATGAAAGGGGGATTTGATTAGGTTTAAGAGAATTTGATTAGATGCAATCCTATTGTATTTTCCCTCATGCTTTTGTATTATCAATCATCATATCATAAAGACTTAGATATTAGGTGGGACACAACTACCACTACAGCTTTTTTTTTTAAACACCCCTGAAATTTCTAAGTCTGTAGTCTGAACCAAATAATGTTACTAAATTATAAACATGAATTTACCTACTCGCTATATGCCTCTATGAAATTTTGCAAGACACATTTTTTATTCATCTGTATCAATAGTTAAAACTTTCCATCCATTAGGTAAATTTTTAGTCTCAAATATGATTATATTCACTAGTAAAGTTGAAAGCATAGTTCCCCCATTCATTCTCTTTCAATTTATAAGAAAAATAAGAATAAAAATACAAGTTTAGCCTTCCCTAGACAAAAAGAAAATAAGAATGGGCAAGGCAACATTGACTTCTCTGTTGGGAGAGAAAACACAAAACTTCAGAATGCAAAGGTTAGGAAACATCTATCACAAAATGCTATTTGTTGAACACCAGATGGCACTCTGAGTTAGTTATAAATTCATCTAGTGCAAGGCTTACAGACTGACCACCCGAGATCTTTAACAACCACCGGATCTTTAAAAGAGTAATTTGCTCACACTTCAAAAGAAAACGTATTTTCTGTTCTTATTCCAAGTCTTCTGACCCAGAGACTTAAGAACACACATTTTATGGATATAGAAATGATATAGAAGGAAGGAAATAGTGCTTGGCAAAAAATAAGCTTTTTAGAGAAATAATTTTCATTAAAACATACTGAATGCTAATTCTTCAGCAAACTGAGGTGGTAAACTTACCACATTTTTAAACAGAAGTTCTATGATGTACCTTTCATTTCCTTCAAAAATACATCCAGGACATATTTAGTTCAGGAATATCCTGCTCCCAATTCTTCCATACGAGTGTGTAATACTCAGTATCAGATTTTCCTTCCCCTGTTCACTGGGCTTAGAGAATTTAAATATCTTTCAGTCGGACACTTAGAAGTTCTGAATAAATCCTTAAATAATCCTTTTCATTCTTACTATTCTGATGGATATTCTACCCAACAAAGGTACTTTTTATTCATTTCATTCTTGAATTAGGAACCTGAACTATATACCTTCAGAGTAGAAGAACTTCAAATAATATCTGACACCTCCATTTTTTTTATCCCTTGGTTTCTATAAAGAGACCAGATAAGTTCTTATGGTATAATATATATATTTGAATTAAAATTTTTTTAAGTGGTTTTTGTTTTGTTTTGTTTTTAGGTTTAATTTTTAAGTAATCTCTACACCTAGTGTGGACCTTAAAACTCCCAACCCTGAGATCAAGAGCTGCAGGCTCCACCAACTGAGCCAGCCAGGTACCACTATCTTTGGCTCCTCCTCCCCACAACCTTTGGAATTTTCTTAGGGATTGGAGAGTCTTTTGTTATTCATAACAAGTCTCTGTCCCTCTACCCCCATTTATGTTAATGAAGTGATTCTTGGTGGCCCTTAGTTTCAGGGAGGAGCTGGCTATGCTTAAGGAACTTTCAGTTCTCCCCCCATCCCCTACCCTCCACTCATCAGGGGAGGGGAAGGCACTGGCAATTGACTTCAAGCACCAATGACAAATGATTTAATCAATCCTGCCAACAAGGACACTTTAATGAAAACTCTTGAATGACAGGGTTTTGGGGGATCTTCTGAGTGGTAAACACATTGATTTGCGCGGGGCTAGTGGTACACCTGAAGAGAGTATGGAAGCTCTGCCCCAAACCTTGTCCCAACCTCGCCCCATACGTCTCTTCTATTTGCCTATATCTGAGTTGTATCCTTTGTAACAGTGCTGTAATTATTTAGTAGTTTCCTGAGTTAAGTGAGTTTTTCTAGCAATGAGGGAAGGCCATGATAACACCACAATTTGTAGTTGGCCAGGAAGAAGTACAGATAGTCTGGACACCCTATTTGTAGCTGGTGTCTGAAGTGGAGGGAGTCTTACAGGACTGAGCCCTTAACCTGTGGGGTCTGTACTAACTCCAGATAGTTTGTGTTAGAATTGAATTGAATTATAGAACACCCAGCTGATATGAGAGCATTGGAAAATTGGTGGTTGTTTGGAAAAGCAAACAGTCCTTCTTAAGCCTTCCTGGGAAATGATAATACATTGTCATTTTTGTACTTGTAGAATGAGAAACTATAATGCTAAAAGGCTTCTAATAAATTTCAGTAATGGTTTCTTGAAAGATTTATTAATTTAATTTGGGGGAAGGGGTGAGGGAGAGAATCACAAGCAGACTCCCCGCTAAGCAGGGAGCACAATGCAGGTTGGGGGTTGATACCACAATCCATGAGATCATAGATTGATCTGAGCTGAAACCAATCAGTTGAATCACCCAGGTGCCCCTTCAGTAATGGTTTTTAAATTAATGTGATTTTAATTATAACTGCAGTGTATTTGGGAAGCAGACATAAGTTTGGTCTAAAATGCATGGGCACACAGAAATTTGTTTTTACCTTTTCAGATTGGGCTTTTTTTTTTTTTTTAAAGGATTTATTTATTTATTTGAGAGAGAGAAAGAGAAAGAATGAGAGAGAGCATGAGTATAGAGGGAGAGGAACGAGTATCAGGAGTCCAACTCGGGGCTGGATTCCCGGCTCCTGGGATCATGACCTGAGCTGAAGGCAGATGCCTGAATGGCTGAGCCACTCAGGTGCCCCTCAGAAGGGGAGTATTTAAGAGTGATGTAAAGTAAAAATATTATAGATCTTTATGAACCATGAATTTTATACCATGTTCAAAAAATTGGAGAAAAGATAGCGTTTTATCTATTATAAGTAGGACCTTGTCTGTATCCTGTACCTGACCAGTGACTGACATAGTATAGGATGATTGAAGTAATAATATTGTAAAACAAAAACAGAAAATGAGATAACACAAAATTCACAGAATTTTAACAAAATACCTGAGACTTTAATGAAATATCAGGCTTTCTCCAGGCTGTTTTAAGTATTGTCATTGTGATAGGCAAAAAATGGTCTTTCCCCCAAAATATCTAGGTCAAATCCCTAGAACTTGTGAATGTGACCTTATTTGGAAAACTCACTCTTTGCGGATACAATTTAGTTAAGGACCTTGAGATAAGGGACCCCTGGGTGGCTCAGCGGTTGAGTGTCAGTGGTCAGGATCTGGGGGTCCTGGGATCCAGGCCCACATCAGGCTCTCCACAGGGAGCCTGTTTCTCCCTCTGCCTATGTCTCTGCCTCTTTGTGTCTCTTTATTTGTGAATAAATAAATACATTTTAAAAATGACCTTGAGATGAACATGTCCTGGATTATCCAGGTGTGGACTAAATCTCATCATCAGAGACAGAGTAGACAGCAATGTGAAGATATGGGCAGAGAGTGAAGTGATATGGTCATAAGTCAAAGAAGCCAAGAAGATACCTGGAGCCACCAGAAGGTGGAAGAGGAAGAAAAACAATTCTCCTTTATAGTGCTTCTAGTAGGAACATGACCCTGGCAGATTTTGGATTTCTGGTTTTCCAGAACTGTGAGAAAATAAAATTCTGTTCTTTCAAATTTGTGGTCATTTGTTACAGCAGTCTTAGGATACAAATACAATAGCTAATCCTTGAGGGCTGACAATCACGCTCTTTTGAGAAAAGTTTCTTTGGAAGGAGAATTTAATAAGGTTCCCAGGTGGCTAAGGTCCACAGGTTGGACCCAGTATAGAGGACCTCCCATATGGGCCTTTTCAAGTAGAAGATCTCATAATTCACTGATCTTAGCAGTGTTAAAAACAAAACAAAACCCAAGAAACAACAGGTCCAAAATACTTAATACCTAACCTAATTTAGTTTCAGCCTTTCTTGGGAATATAATCTTAATAGTTCAGCTGGGAATTTCTGGGTGAAAACTAGTGAAGGATTCTGGTTGATAGACTTCTTTCTTCCCCAAAGATAGGTGACATTGTATTAAATAATCCTTTCATTTGTTTATGACCCTTGTCCCACCCCCTCTCTGACTTTTACTTATATATTTTTAAAGATCTTATTTATTTATCTAAGAGAGAGAGAGATCACATAGGGAGCTGGAGAAGCAGATTCCCCACTGAGGAGAGAGCTCTACGTGGGGCTGGGGGTTCGATCCAAAGACCCCAGGATCGAGACCAGAGCTGGAAGCAGATGCTCAACCCATTGAGCCACCCAGGCACCCCTCCTCTCTGCCTTTTAAAGCTTTCCATTTTTATGGCATCTTAGAGCTCCTTTCTATTTGATAGATGAGATGCTGCCTAATTTATGAATCATTGAATAAAGCCTGGTAGATCTTCAGATTTACTCAGCTGAATTTTGTGGTTTGGTTTGGGTTTTTTTTTTTTTTTTTTTTTGAATTTTGTTTTTAGTAGTAGCATTCAACCCTAGGGAGGGGATAAATCTGTTTTGAGGTAAAGGGGGAAAAAAAGTATGAGCTTTGACAGTTTAAGCAATTAAAAACACGTTGAAAAAAAACAAGTTGAAAGAATATCTAAAGATATGTCAAATTCTTTTAATTGGTATCATGCTAAGATATGAAAAAAACTGTAGAACTCAAAGGGCTGTCTTTACCCTTTTATTCTTGATCTATCTATCCTGGCCATCCCCCCATTATGTTCATACCATACATTTAAGTGAACAGCCAGCTGGCATACTTGTTAATGTGCTATCATAGCACAATTATGGCCAAAAATCATCACTTCTGTAGCTACCCAGTGAAGCACAAAGACTTGAAAATTATGAATATATTATGCTTAATTTAGACATTACACTTTTGTTTGATGTATTTTCATTTGGGGATCCCTTTTTAAAAATCCGTCCAGCGAATTGTGCTTAACACAGGCTGTATTATATTAAAATCATGACATGATTGTTTTGCCTCATAATGGCCTTTATTTTGTAAATAAGTTAGAATTCTATTTCAAAACAAAAATAACAGAGCAAACTTCCTAAATAGCTACCTTTGCTTCAAAAACCAAACCAAACCCCCCAACACTATAGATAACATTTCTTAAAGTTAATTTTGGGTTTATGAAAAATGACTTCACACCTTTTCAGAGTACTGGTTTTGCAACTAATTTTCATACTTTTATAAGGCAATGAAACACCTCATTTGAAAATGGGGGGGGGGAACCGTTAGAAACAGACGTTCTAAAAAAAAAAAAAAAGACGTTCTAATTTTGTGACTTGGTAACTCGAGTCTTAAACTCATGTAGTTGGATGTGAAAGATCAAAAAAGGTTTGTTCTTATAATCGTTTAGAATTTTGAAAAATACCGTATTTGCCCTTTGACCTTAACAAATAGATTTCCATGTCCTCAGTAAATAAATATAAAGCGCCACCCCCCCCCCCCATCTTAATAGCGACGCACAAAGGGCGATGATTACCACGAATGGCACAGTCCTTAGCAGCGCTTGACCTGGTTTCAACGCCTGGGCAAGACCCCTCTGGGCCGGCTCAAGTTTTATTTTCTGATTTCATTTTTATTTATAAACACAAATTTTGCTTTCTTCGGAATGAAAGCTCTACGTTGGGTTACTCGTTTTCTTTTAATCCTGGAGGTCCCGCCGAATAGTCCCAGGGCTTCTGTGGGCTCTCGAGCAGCAGCAGCCTCACCGCGGGACACCGGCTCTTCGCGAGGCGCCCGTCAGACCCGAAGTCGTGATGACGCCACCGGTTCGAGTCTTTCTCTCGGACGTTTTTCTTCTCGTTTCGCCAGGATGTGGGCCGCGGTCCGCCGCGCTGCTTCCACGCGCCCGTGAGCCTCTATGGGCGTCCCTCAGCCCTGCACAGCCAGGTGAGGGCTCGGCCCAGGCGTCGAGGCCAGCAGGTGGGGCGTCCGCGGCTGTTGAGGCGCACGTGCGCCGCCCTCGCCCCGCCTCGCCCCGCCCCCCCGCCGGCACCCGCGGCCCCGCACAGCCCCCTCCCCGCTCCCTGCACACACCCCTGGCCGGGCACAACCCCCCCGCCACGCCCCCCTCCCGGCCCGGCACGCCCCCCTCGCCACGCCCCCCCCGCCCGCTCCCCACCCCCCCCACCCCGGCCCGGCACAGCCCCCTCCCCGCTCCCTGCACACACCCCCCCGCCACGCCCCCGCCACGCCCCCTCCCGGCCCGGCACGCCCCCCTCGCCACGACCCCCCGCCCGCTTCCCCCGCCCCCGGCCCGGCACCGCCCCCTCCCCGCTCCCTGCACACACACCCCGGCCCGCCACGCCCCCCCGCCACGCCCCCCTCCCGGCCCGCACACGCCCCCCGCCGGCACCCCCGGCACAGCCCCCTCCCCGCTCCCCCCGGCCCGGCACCCCCCGCCCATGCAGGGAGGACGCGCGCGGCTGCGCGGAGGAGACCGGCGGCGGCTCGGACAGCCCCGCGGGGCGGGGAGGGCCGGGGAGGGCCGGGGAGGGGCGGGGCCGGCGCCGGTGGGGGCGGGGGCCGGGGCGGGGCCGGGGCGGGGCTGGCGGAGCCGGGTTCTCCCGGGCCGCGGCCGCCGGACGCTCCGACCATGTCCTGGTTCCGCGCGGCGCTGCGGGCGACGAGGCCGGTGCGGAGCTGGAGCGGGAGCGGGAGCGGCTCGGCGGGGCGGCTCGGCGGGGCGGCGGGAGCCGCGGCCTCTGGGTACGGGGCGCCGGGGGGCGCAGGGGGGCACAGGGGGGCGGGGCGGGGCGGAGCGGGGCGCGGAGGCCGGTGGGCGGCCTGGGCCGAGCGCTGGGCGCCGGGCGGGCCCTGGGAGGGCGGCGGGGCCCGGGAAGGATGGGGATGGGGGTGGGGGTGGGGGGACGAGGCCCTAAGCGCTCGTGTCTTAGGACACGGATCCTGTGACGCTTGGGCTGAAAGCGCCGGAGTCGGGGCGGCCTGGACTCCCCTCCCCCCGCCTAACCCATTGGGATTTCGGGTGAACAGCGCCGCGAGCCCAGTCCCGAGGACCCCAGGCGTTGCACGGGTCAGACGAGCAGGGAAGCTCTCGCCGTGCGATGGAGCTTGTGCAGGTCTGTCTGCTGGACCCGGCGCCTGCCGCGGGAAGTGAAGGGGCCGCTTCCTACTGACTAACAAGGCCTCGCGGAGCGGGCGGATGGGCCTGCGGCTGGCCCAGGTTGAGGTCGCCTCCCGCTCCGGCGCCAGGCCTGCGGGGGGACCCTGCCCGGGCTGATGCTGAGCCATCCGCAGGCCCCGGCCGGCCCCCAGGTGGTGGGGCCAGTTGCAGTGTCTGTGCCGGCCACTGAGCACCCGTCCCTCTGCTCGGGGTCTCTTCCTTCCTCCTTGGTTTGGTGACTCTGACCAGCTCTGCAAGGCGCCAGGAACTTTTATGATCTTTCTGTGCTAAGCTGGTGACCCACTCCGGAAGGTGCTAACCACGTGGTTTTTGCTATTTGACTCACAGGCCCTTGAGTTCCTGTGTATTTCCAGTGATGTGACTCCCCGAGGCATTTAGCGTTTCGCCCACCTAGTATGCAGTAGGCGCTCCATAAACGTGGCATGGCTAATGGGTGCAGTCATTGTTGAAGTGAAACGTTTCTTGTGCACTTCTCTGTTGATGTCCCTTTAACTTACTAGGTAATAACTTTTACCAAACCCCACCAAAATTGAAGGAGAGAGGTTCTTTCCAGAAACACTTTTATAGGAGAGGGTAGGAGATGATACTGCGATGCACCCCCTACCTCCTCTCACTGCCCAAGATAACATTCGTTTGAAGGTCCTACTGAAACTCCTGCTTCAGTAGGAGATACTGTGGTAGATAGTTTGGGGATGAAGGCTAGATGCTGGACTAGAGATGGAAATTAGTTGATAAACCAATAGGTTGCTGATTTATTTATTAAAGATTTTATTTATTTATTCATGAGAGACACAGAGAGAGAGAGAGAGAGAGAGAGAGAGGCCGAGACACAGGCAGAGGGAGAAGCAGGCTCCATGCAGGGAGCCTGATGTGGGACTCGATCCCAGGTCTCCAGGATCACACCCTGGGCTGAAGGCTCGCTAAACTGCTGAGCCACCCGGGCTGCCCAGGTTGCTGATTTATTACACCGAAGCACCTTCTTAGGTCCAGCCCAGTGCTGGTTAACCTTTTTTTTTTTTTTCTTCTGGTTTGGGCTCCAGGAACTCCACGTGCTTTTTTTTCTTCATGTGCACTCTCTGCTCTCCATCTAAGTTGGTTGCAGTCTCCCTAGCATACTATCCTCACCCCTTCCTGAGTTAAGTGCATAAGCCTTTTTTGTTTTAAAGATTTCCTTGCTGACTATTAAGATAGATTGTAAACATTGGGGAGTTCTAGTGCTATGATGTTCCCTTGGAGTAGTTCCTGCCTCTCTTTGTAATTCTTGAAGGAGATGTTTGTTATAGCATCCTTATTCTAAGTGTGAAGGCTGGCCATGTAAATCAGCTGCTCATCATCTGAGGATAACATGTAATTATCCATTTAAATTTTTTTCTCTTAAATTCTGCACCCAATGTGGGGCTCAAATTCACAACCCTGAGTTACTGATGATGACGCCAGCTAGGTGCTCCCGACATTTAAATTTTAAATGCACTCACAGGGAATTAAGGAAGTGTTTGGAAGGAGAAATTTTTCTATCAAAACTTGAGTTTGGAACATAATCATAAGGAGAATATATTTTGAAATATTTGAAACTTCGGTTCTTTATTTTAGTCCTCTTAATCTTTTCTTTTTTTTAAGATTTTATTTATTTATTCATTCATGAGAGACAGAGAGAGAGAGAGAGAGAAAGAGGCAGAGACCCAGGCAGAGGGAAAAGCAAGCTCCATTCAGGGAACCTGATGCGGGGCTCCATCCCAGGACCCCAGGATCACGCCCTGGGCCCAAGGCAGACCCTAAACTGCTGAGCCACCCAGGGATCCCCCTTAGTCACTTAATCTTTAGATGTTCAAGTAATTCTTCTTTGAAGCCCATATTATTCTGTGATTCTTTTGTAAGATTTGTAATTTTGCTCTAATTAGTTTGCATCAGGATGTTGGATGTGGTTTGGACAATGCAGTGGACCTGGCTGATCAAGAAAGATAAAGTGGATGGGGAGAGGTCCTAGAGATAGGCAGAGAGACTTGATATAAACTGCTCAAGTTTTTAGCGAATATACTCTTGTTGCAATGAATGCCTCCTTTTATAAGCTCCAACAGCTAGGTTTTAGATAAATATATACCTCGAGGGTCCCTGTAATCAAGAAATGATAGTAATATGTTAAACGTTATTGAATATTTACTGTGATCAAGGGACTGTTCTGCTGTCAATACATTTAATCTTTGTAAACCCTTTGAGGTGGGAGTGACTATTATTCTTACTTTATGGATCAGGAAACTTGGAGCTATGAGTATTGTGATTGAGATATCTTAATTTCCTTAAAATCTTTGAATCTTTGTATATTCTCTGTGTCACAGAGAATTTGTGACATGAAGATTTGGCATATTTTAAAATGAAAATGGAAACTATTTTTGAACTAATGGTCAGGTCATAGGTCAAGCATTAGGACAGTCTGTGCGAAATTTGGTGTTCAGATATGAGTGCACCAGGCTTTAAACACAGTAAATGTGGTTTTATCAAATAATTAAGGACATGTGGAGGCTAGCAAAGCACACAGTCCACAGTCCCT
Organism: Canis lupus dingo; assembly: GCF_003254725.2. Lineage (NCBI taxonomy): Eukaryota > Metazoa > Chordata > Mammalia > Carnivora > Canidae > Canis > Canis lupus. The sequence goes on from NC_064280.1 coordinate 6,457,482, forward strand.
TTTGGTTTTTGTAAACAAATACTTTGTAAACCTATATTTTTGTACTAATAACAAGTAAAACTTTTCTGTATTTCATAGATTTGGATATATATTTATTTGCGTACCGGATTTTTTTCAAATGGATCTCATCTGCTGTCTTATTTTTAATGATATATTATCTTTAATGTTTAAAGCTGCATTGCCTTTTGAAATTCTTTTTAGGATGGGGAACAGCACATCATCATCTGCATCAGCACCTGCTCCTGTGAATCAGATTCAAGTGAGTGTTGGAGAAGTAGGAAAAAACTTTCCTCTGTGGAAAAAGAATTGGGTCTTACACATTTAATATGCTTATTCAGTATTCAACACGACATTAGGTCAGCAAATGAATTACTAAATATATATTTTAAAATCTGCTATCAAAATAATCCAGTTCACAATTTATTGTACTGTTGATACCAGTCACGCTGCCCCAGGGATACTGTTGATATTGGCATGGTGTGTAAAGCTTTCTCCCCTAACACAGAACTTAGTGTGCTGTAGTTACTCTATAAGTGATCCTCTCAGGAACACCGTGTGCTTCTGTGAACTCTTTTCCTCTTTTTCACTGCAAAACGCAGTTAATTCTGCCTCAGGAAGCTTTTCTTATGTATGGTTTTCTTCCCTTGCAGTCAACAAGACATACTCATGTTTTTCTTTTCTCTATTCTTCACCACCACCAACCACCACCACATATATAACATTTCTGCCTTTAATTTGTTCGGCTAAAAAAATGTTCACTCACAGCTGATGAACTTAACAGCAATGCTAGAAGCCTGTAGTGAGGGAATTGCCCCTTTTAAAACAAGAATATAAAATCGTGAAAATTTAGCAAGGTTGAGCTCAAGAGAAGGTGAGAAGGATTGTTCGAGAAACTCTAGCATTGTCATCTTGAGCTTCAACTCACTTTGAAATGTCTTCATCAGTTGTTTTAATGAATGTCAACACCCGGGATGCTCAGCTCTCTCTAAATGATGGTCTCCGTGTGCTTATAACCCGGGGCAGCATGGTGGAGGAAAAAGCACTGGCTTTGGCATTGGGACAGGTTGGGTTAAATCCTAGTATTGTGAACTTCTCAGTATTGTGAACGTTCTCATCTATAAAATGAGAAGGCAGAAAAGTAGACCAGCTTTCAGACAGGTAGACCTGCCTTAAAACCCTTCTGACACCCAAAGATGGATGTAACTTTAGAATTACTTTGCCCGGGCACTTTACTTTCTGAATTTTGGCTTTCATCTTGAAGGTGTTGCTTATGACCTGCGTAAGAACAGCCCAGACAGATGCTTGGGTGTTAGACCTATCTATTCAGAATCTCTTGAAGAACCTGCACATTTATATATTTAGAAACAAAAAAGAAAGCAAATTTCACAGGCAATGCAATGCAGTTGCATGGCAAAGTCTCATGTTTTTTGTGATGAAGACCCGGAGAGTGTTTTCCAAACCAGGCTGATGTTAGAATCATCTGGGAAGTTTAAAAAAAAAAAACTTTCTGACTTCTGCCTGTAACCCATTGAATCAGCATTTCTGGTAGTAGCTTTTCCAGGAACAACAATAGAAGAATGTCTTAACAATACTGTAATGACAGTTTGTTGTTGTTTTACTATAAAGATATTTAAGAAGGAGTAGAAGTTGAGGGGTATTATACCTGGATCAGTGAAAGCCTTACATTTTTCTTTTTTTAAGATTTTTTTATTTATTCATGAGAGACACAGAGAGAGAGGCAGAGGCATAGGCAGAGGGAGAAGCAGGTTCCATGCAGGGGGCCTCATGTAGGATTCGATCCTGGGACTCTGGGATCACACCCTGGGCCTAAGGCAGGCGCTCAACCGCTGAGCCACCCAGGTGTCCCAAAAAGCCTTATATTTTAAAGAGAAATCGTGTATCAGTTCTCACCATTAAAAGTTAAGGAAGGTAAGGAGTTAACTCCTAAACACCTATTAAGTATTTAAGAGGCAATGTAACAGTTTTAAGTGCTTGGACTATAGAATGAGACTTGCCTACCCACAAATCTCAGCTTTCCAGCTCTTTTTAGGTGAGGACTATGAGTCAGTCACTTCGCTTTCTAGTGCCTCACTTTCCTCACCTGTAAAATAGAGATAAATATAGGACCTATCTCAGGATTATAACGAGGTTTGTATGAGCTAGTAAAGGTCAGGTGTTAAGAATTGTGTCTGGCACACAGAGATGTTTGCTGTATATGAACTGGCTATGATTATTATTGTTATCACTCCATGCCTACTTTGCATCTGTTACATACTTTTTTTCCTAAAAACATTCCTTTAAAATGAATAATAATATTCTCAATCTGCAGAAGATGGATTTTGGAGTCTCATGATTCAGTGCTCAAACTAAGTCCCTATTATCTATTTTCTCCTTTCCACTATAATCATGATTTTTTTCCAGAAAGTAATGTCTAGAATTAAAAGAATTTTTTTTTTTTCTGACTTCAGGAAACCATTTCTGATAATTGTGTGGTGATTTTCTCAAAAACATCTTGTTCTTACTGTACAATGGCAAAAAAACTTTTCCATGACATGAATGTTAAGTATAAAGTGGTGGAATTGGACATGCTTGAATATGGAAGCCAATTTCAAGATGCTCTCTACAAAATGACTGGTGAAAGAACTGTGAGTGTATCTCTGTGGTGCTTTTCCCCAAATAGGTAGCACCGGGGTCACCTAGAGCCTAGACCTTTGTGTTAGAAAAGTGAGCCAGGCACTCTCTCTTTCATCCTCTGAGAATCTTCTATGGATAAAGAAATGGCAGATCAGGGAACAAGATTCAGAGAGTGGGAAACAGCAGAATTCATTTTATTTTTATTCTTGCCATATGTGCATACATGCATGTGTGTGTGTGTTTTGACTAGGAGAGTGGGGTAATGGTGTTGTCATGAGTACTTGTCGGTGAATCTTTAAGATCCTCCTGGAGCTCCTTTCAAGATGAAATTCTTCCTCCTTTGGCTTGGACAGTACAAACCATGGGTCAGTCTTGAGTTACTGTGCTAATAAGAGTGCTTTAGGTGCTTTATGTTCTTAGATTCCTGAAATTTGTCCAACCATATGCATTTTTTCAATGAAATGCATTATCAGGAAAATATAAAGTGTCATTTCCTTTCTTGTTTCCATGTGCATGGAGGATGTTTATGGTATACTTTTCCCGTTCAGTAAACAAGTATAAGAACCACCTAAACATATAAACAATAGTTACAGACTGCTATTTTCCCTTTTATATGCCATAGCAATTAGAAGGGCCTGAGGGTCGGATTGCCCTGCATTTAAATCCTAGCTCTTTCATTTGCTATCATTGTGATGTGGGGCAAGTTCCTGTGCCTCATTTCCCTCCAAAATAAGGCTAAAATTAGTACCTACTTCAGGGGTTGTAGAGATTTAAGTAGATACTTTGTGAAAGAGCTTAGTTTGGTGCCCAGCCCATAAAAAGTGCCCAGAGTATGAGCATCTATTATTATTATTATATGAAAGGTCCTATACTTCTGACTAGAGTGACACCTAATCTTTTGTTTATTCAACAGGTGCCGAGAATATTTATCAATGGAACTTTTATTGGAGGTGCAACTGACACTCATAGGCTTCACAAAGAAGGGAAATTGCTTCCACTAGTTCATCAGTGTTATTTAAAAAAAAGTAAGAGGAAAGAATTTTAGTGATGTATGTGCTCATAAGGTTGCTAGTAAAATGATAACGCCCGATAATGCCTTTTAAATGTTTGAGAATGTATTAAATATGTAAATAACCTTCATGAAAAAGTTGTAAAACTAATGAACAATAAATTGTGGAAATCTCTCTTCCTACTTGCCAATTCTTGAGCAAAAGGGAGGATATTTACAACTATTGGGGTGGAATTGTATTAAAAGATAAAATAATGTATTTTATTAGGAATTTATATATGAATTTTACAACCAAGAGCTAGAAGGTGAGCATTTGAGATTCTTTATTTATTCTGTGTAGTATTCAGAAGTTTGACTCCTTATCATTATGGCTTTCAGTGGTGAGGACTGATTTTTTTATTTCTCTTTAAGATGGAAGGTTCTCTTATATATAGTTGTCAGCTCAGTAGGGATATCCTTGTATTGTGACAAACTTTCACACTTTGTAGTTCTAGACTAAGAGAACTTTATTACATTTGTATGATGGAATGAAATTTTCTTCAGAGAAACCCAGTTACTCCTTTAATGACCTAGTAGTTCCAGAGAATGGAACTGTACATAGAGGGCAGAAATTAAAGGGGGAAGATTGTATGAAGATGAACTTTTGAAATAGTTCAGAAATGTACTTGAGTATTATTGTGAGGTGGGAAATTCTGCTTTCCAAAACTTGTCGAAAGGCTGTTTGTAAATGTTCCATTAGAGATCCAAGTATTGGGTGAGGGTTTAGCTTAGTGACCCTAAAGTAATTTCGGATGTAGATATTCTTCAATTCTGTTCCTGATACAAGCTGATCTCAGATAAACTTAGCAAACAAGATTATCCTATAGGACGTCTTATTATAGAATAATTAAAAATATTTTGGATACTTGATTAATCACATCCCTATTTCAAGCTTCTTATCGACAAGAATTTTTTAAGTGCACTTAAGGAAGTATTTTCCTAGCTAATCTCACAGTCACCAGGGCAGATTGCCAGATGCTGTGAAGAGAAGTCTTCCTCAAAGGTGGGAGGACAATGCATTTTAAGAGAAGTGAAGTGCTTCTGCTTTTCTGGTCAAGGTGGACCAAGAAATCTGGGATAATTCTGCAGGAGATAGGTGGTGGCTTTTTTGGCTAAATGTAATCTATGATGCTCCTTCATACATGGATTTATTAAACTGCCATTAGGAGACTTTGATAAAGTAAGAATTAGGATCATTTCATTCTCATGTGGTAAATTAGAACACTGGAATGGAGCAGAGAATAGAATGTCCGTTAGTCCTTTATTTTGCATTTTGTCCCAGAAATTCTACATGCTTGCTATGTTGTAGAATCCTTGTTAGAGAGTAGAGGAAGTCTGTTACCTTGTGTAATACTATAAGTTACAGTAGGAAATATAGATTTGGTCTTAATCCCATTCCTGGCATACAGCTCCTAAAACCCTTGGTTTTCTTGTAATGAGAGCCATAAAAATGTTTTATTTAATGAGATGATTTGAGGGGAAAGCCCATAAGGATGGCAGCTGGTTGCCTGGAGAACCAACCATGTGATTAGAGTGTTGGAACTTTCAGCCCCACCCGACTGCTGGGGAGGGGAGAGAGTAGATTGTCATTATTGGCCATTGGTTTAATCAGTCGTGTCCCTGTAATGAAGCCTCTATAAAATATACCCCAAAAGGACAAGGTTTGCAGAGTTTCCAGGGTGGTGAACACGTGAACACTCAGGGGGAGTAACATGCCCAGAGAGCATGGAAGCTCCCACTCTTTCCCCATACCTTGCCCTATATGTCTCTTCCATCTGGCTGTTCCTGCTGTCCTTTTATAATACACCAGTAATCTAGTAAGTAACACATTTCTCTGAGTTCTGTGAGCCATTCTAGCAAACCAGTTGTCCTACGGAGCAGGTCCTTAGAACCCTTAATCTGTAGCTGGTCAGTCAGGGTAACACGTGACACAATCTGGATTTCAGATTGGTGTCTGAAGCAGGGTTTGAGGGGAAGTCTTGGACTGAGCAGCTGCCCTGACGCACCCATCCCAGATAACCAAGACTTAGTTTTAACTGAAAGGTGCTAGTTACAAAGCCTAGAGTTAAGGGGGAGGTATTTGGTTGGGGCTACAACAAACCACTAACTCCTCAGTGGAAAAAAAAAATCACTATTAGTACTTAAACAATGATCAGTACCTATTAGATCAAGACAGAGAAGTGTTCAAAACACAGATCACAGAGGGTGTGACCAATGGGTAGGTGACAGTCTCTGAACAATAAAGTCCTTTTTCTTTTTTTTTTTTTTACATAAAATATGGATACCATCTTCCTTAGTATTTATTTTGGGAAGTGGAAATAATGTAAATCACACACCATGGTGCTTAGTATAGACAGATTTTTCAATATGTAATGGCTATTATAATCACAATGGCTCAGAAGTATGTATGGTTTTCTTGGGAACCCATCAGGGTTTTCCAGTGTCCTAGTTAAGATTTTAGGGGGATGGATTTCCAGTTCTTCTCCCTTACCATATATCTTAGCTTGGGCAACTATAGCAAATTACCAAACTGGATGGTTTAGACATCAGTCTATTTCTCAAATTTCTGGAGCCTTGGAAGCTCAAGATCAGCTCAAGTGCAGCTAATTTGGTTTTTGGTGTGGGCCCTCTTCCTGGTTTGTAGATGGCTGTCTTGTGTGTCTCCACAGGGCAGCAGAGAGAAAGCAAGCTCTCATCTCTTACAAAGGCCTCACCTTCAAGACCTAATTACCTTTCTAAAGGCCTCATCATCAAATACCATCACACTGGGAAATAGAGTTTCAATACACAAATTTTGGGGAGATAGTCTGTAACTCCATATTTTACAACTTGGCAAAACTAGGTAGACGTTGTCTCAGCAGCTGTTTTTCCAGAACCAAAGGCTAGAAAGAAGAGAATAGTGATCATTTTAAGAAAAGGTAAAGTTAGGGCAGCCCAGGTGGCTCAGCAGTTTGGCACTGTCTTTGGCCCAGGCCGTGATCCTGGAGACCCGGGATCGAGTCTCATGTCAGGCTCCCTGAATGGAGCCTGCTTCTCCTCTCTCCCTCTGCCTGTGTCTCTGCCTCTTTCTATGGGTCTTTCATGAATAAATAAAATCTTAAAAAAAAAAAAAAAAGGTAATGTAAACCTTTTTTTCACTCTATTTAAAAATATTGTATTCATTCGTGAGAGACACAGAGAGGCAGAGACATAGGCAGAGGGAGAAGCAGGCTCTCTGCGGGGAGCCCGATGCAGGACTTGATCCCAGGACTCTGGGATCACATCCGGAGCTGAAGGATCAACCACTGAGCCACCCAGGCATCCCAGTCTATATAATTTTTAATGTTAAGATTTGGAAGATAAACTCTTTATTGTGGCCTACTAATATTAAGAAATAGGCCATTTCTCATTTTATCACTAATCAATTTATATTTGAATTGCCAAAATAGCTAGTAGGGAAGCTAAAAAATTGTTGAAAAAAGTGGTCTTTGTCTAAATGTATTAGGATTGTTTACTAATATAAAAATCCCATTTGAACAGTATTCTTAAAGTTATGTCTTACTGATAAGGTTTAATGTTAAATATTTTAACTTTTTAAAAATTATTTGAGAGCAAGCCAACTCCCTACTGAGTGGGGGAGCCTGATGTGGGGCTCTATCCTAGGACCCTGAGATCATGACCTGAGCTGCAATCAAGAGTTGGACACTTAACTGCCTGAGCCACCTGGGTGCCCCCTATTGTTAAATATTTTCTAAGTCTAGTTTTCTTCAATGAAGAAATGTAGAATTTGTGATCTTACTTTCTCCATACAACTGCTATCATCTTTAAATACAGAACTATAAAATCAACCAAATGTTCAAAGTTTTGGTAGGTTTATTTTGATGTAACTTGCTTTTTACTCTTTTGCATAACCTATAGCTCAGATCTTATAAGTTTTCAGAAGTTTTATGGGAATTCAGAGAGAAAAGAAACATCTGCATTGGCACTAAAACTTTTTGTTTACATAATTGATTTTTGGTATTAACATCACTTTTCCCAAAGGTAACTTTATGGAGTATTTTCACAAAAGAATCCTATTCTAAAACTCTTTAAGAATGTGCATTTGGTTAAATCCAGAAATTCACTGGGAAAGACTCCTCAACCATATGTATTTTAAATATATGTAATTAGAGCCATTATAATAAGGCTAATGTTAATTATCAAACTTTAATTTCATCTTGTTAAAATATGATTGCTAAGAGCCTTAGATTTTATAAGGCATATTATAATCTTAAAATTCTTATTTCTTTAAATAAATGAACACCATTGTGTGATGTGCATAGAGTTTATTTGGTTTATCTATCAGTTTCTACAATAATACAGTTGACCAGAAGCAGTTCCCATAATGTGCATCTGCACCCCATGTCTACAATGTTGTATTGCGTATGGTATTTTGGAAGGCTAGAAAAGGAGAGAAAGTCAAGATTTCACAGTATCGGTGAAAACTTTATCATGAAATAAATTTAATTCATTAGTATTTCATCGATTTTTTTAATCAGAAAACAGCAAAATTACATTGTTAGATATATTATTTACAGTGAAAACATGGAAGACTCAACAAAGCATCAGTAAGTTTATCAACAGACCTAAGAAACCACCCCGCCCCTCTTTGCAGGGTCCTTTTCTTTGAAATGAAACTTGTGATAAATCAAACTTTGTATCCTTAAGCACCAGCTAGACAATTTTAAGTTTTCTTTCAGTTTTATAAAATATTCCTACTTCGAAAGGCAAAGTGAATGTAAAAATGTGAACGTAATTAAATCACTGACCTGGATACTTTTTATTGCAACATTCGCAATGTTTTACAACTATATTCACTTCTTTGAATGAATTTGCTTATAGGCTTGAAACAAAAGCATTTGCCTTTTGTCTTGAAAAAAACACCCTCAAAAAAGTAATCATTTTTGAAACTGTACAATTGTTTTTCATCCAGTGTTTAAATATGCAGCTTGGTCCTTGGAGATTATGTTACATAAAGTCCAGCTTCTTGGATAATTTGTTATACCAAACAATTAAAAAACCCTTGACCTACCACAAAATATTACTGATATTAAGTCATGTATATAGAACATACCAGTGTACTCAGATTATCCTGTTAATAGGTGCTTAAACTAATGTACAATCAGGTTTTAAAACTTTAACAGTTAAATTTCCATTCATTATGTAAAAAATGAAAGCTCTAAAAGACCCTTTGAATTCTGTACTTCAGAAACACTAATACTATTAAGGCATTACTTAATGAACAGACTCTATGGAAAGTAACTAGTATGCCTGTTGGAGAGCTAGTCAGATTTTAAGGCAGTCAGAAGATTCATTTTTTTCACTTTAAGGCTCTTGCATACTTAAATTTTATTCTATGCAGGCATTAGTCTGTGTAATTTAAATATTCAGTAAGTGTCAATTACGGAAATCAAAAGCCTTTATATAAAACAAATGGATAGTTTAGAACTCCTTCAACCTATTTTTTTTAAAAAGATTATTTCATATATCTCATCCCTTTGGAGAATTTCTTCATTATCAGAAGCTGGCAATAAAGGGAGAAAATATAGCATTACAAAAAGTTCTACTAATACCAAACCACATTATATGTATCATTCATATTTAAAATAATAGTGCAACGAAAAATTTTTTCTTCATTACTATCCATTAGTTGTGTAATATTTTAAACTCAATTTGGCTGTGTATGGATTCTAAAGTTTACATTGCAAATAAAGCCTAATATTTAAACATAAGTTTCAATATTCTATCAATTATATATGGTCATGATAAATAAAACAGCAAGGTTTTACCTCATTTACTAACCTCAACAATCTAAGTGTTCATTAAGTGAAACCTGCAGAAATGTAGCTAACTTCGTATTTCTTTTGTTCAGTTTTCTGATAACTTCCAAAAGTACAGAAATCAAGATATATTTTAAAATTCAGTATCACTTATGTTCATTGAATTAATAGGACACACGGTGGTGCCAAATTAAATAGAAGCAAAGGGAAAATCTGTTTAGGCTCAGAAACAGCTTTTGCGTATTTTCATTGTATTTACAAAATTCAAAATCATTGAAAATAATCACTTTAATTTCAGTAATAGAATTTTGCAATGCAACTCCTCTAGTTTATGTTTCTACCAATTTCCAATATAATTTGATACTTTCAGAGTTTAGGGAAAATGTGTCATTTATTATGATTTTATTCAAATACTATGCTTAACTATATTATTAGACTTCTACATGAAAAAATATTGCCATAGAATTTTTAAGTTCATAATTTTCAAAAGCAAATATAAAACCAATTAAAAAATGTTAAATGTGAATACAAGTTACTTACAAGATCTTTTAGGCCACAAACAATGTATATATAAGCTCAGTGAAGTACTTAGTAGATGCAAGACTTGAAAGCAGTCCTTATATGGAAATAGGAGTATGAGATGTGCTATCTTCTGAGTAGTCAGTTAATTATTTTTTTCTGAGAGCTTTTTCTAAGAGCAAAGTAGATGTAGAATTGCAAACAAAGGCTTAAAGTCCACAGAATTTTTGCAGCATCTAGCACAGACATACAATATAATTTGATGTGGGGAAATAAATATATTAATCCAATTATTGTTCCAAGAGACCTGCCCCTTATTAATTTGAACAAATATGATCTTAAATCTGTATAGAACAAATGGAAATCTGCAAAAAGATTCATCCCAAAACTAAATATGGGTGATCTTCCTGTCATTCATTTTATTACTAAGGTTAAGAGCAGGACAAGGAACAGAAGACAAAAATGTCAGAATAAAGTAATTTTGAAAGAAAAAAAAAACAGGTATAAAAGTAATCTTCCAACAAATAAGATTAGGAAGCAAATAATACTGAAATGCTAAATAAAATCTGTACAGTAAATGTAACTAAACTCCTAGCTTATCTTTTTTTCTAATTCTTCCTTACACATGTAGAACATTTCTCTAGAGGACATACTGCCTTAATAAATCACCTCAAACTTGTAGTATGTACTAGAATTTTTCATTTTCAATAACTTAGGCGAAGGACACTACTTTTCAATAAATTTTTATTTGTGGGTATGAAATTCTTTAGGTTAAATTAGGGTAAGTCCAGTAAGTGATCAAAGTGATTTCCTTTCAGTTATTGTTTAGATGTGCTTTTAAAATGTTTTTCATTAAAAAAAAAAAAAAAAAGTTTTTCATTTAATTATTAGATCCTCCAATTCGGGAATTTTTTCTTAAAGTTCCAAGATAATTTAATTTTATATTATTTTTCCAAAATCTTAGGAAATGAGGAAAAACCTTGATAAAATGATATTCTTTCATTTATAGGTTTACCTGTTATTTTAAAAGAATAATCAAATGCTTATTAATAGTGTTTGTTTAGAATATACATTTATTTTCTAGGTTTACCCAAGTAGATCTGAGACTTGGAATATGTTCCTTTCTCTTGATCAGAATAGTGACTTCTTAGTCAATACCTTCACTGTAAACATTTTTCTTCTACATTTTCCCCACTTATAACAGGAATGTTTTAATGAATTATTGAGCGTATTGAATGGTTTTTCTAAACCATTTTATCATTCAAAACATGTATCTCCTAATAAGAATGTTTTTAAAGTTCCAATTTGTATTTTAAGCCCCCCCTCCTAATTTAAACTTTGTTATACAGATATTAAATCATTGATTCTTCTAAGATCCAAGCATCAAGATAGGTCACATTTCAAAGATAACAAAATTGATAGGTTAAACTGGTTGTCTATAGTTACACAGTAAGTTAGATGAAGCAAGAGGTTCCAGAGGGGTAACACTAAATCCCATTCACCAGCATCTTCCTCACTAATGTTCCCATAAGATAGTTACTAAATAATATGTAACTTAATAAATGCAATTTTCAAGAAATTTCAACTAATAAGTAAGGGTATCATTATAAGATTAGTTTTTGTTTCACTAATTATTACCATATCCTGAAAATATTTACATATTTTCTAGGAAATAAAGTTTATTTTTCTTAGAGCTGTTTTTAAAGCAACATTTCCCTAAATATTAATGTAGCAATAATTCTAAAAGTAATTCAGAAAATAAAATTTCTTCATCACTTGAATACAGTTTTATTCATAATGAGGTAAAGTTTTAAAATTTTTTCTATAGGGCTACGTTATATGTAGCAACAGAGGTTATTAAGATATTAATTGTAATTGAGGATTATTATGAACTACAAAAGTATACGTGTTCACAATTTGTTTTTCTACTCCTAAAGCAATCATGTATATACATTATTTCTTAATGCCTAAAAAGAAAAAGAGTCTTGAGTAATTTTATTTTGTTTCCTACTCTGTGAATCATTGTCTTCCCATTTTGTGGGGAGATTAATTCTGGAATGGGAATGAAGAGCCCAAGATTGCTATATCTAGTACTCCAAAGCCATACTTTTTTAGACCTTGGATCCTTAACCTACATTTAAAAATCACCTTTTAAATTTCAGATTTTTTTGTTCCTTAAATTTTACTCTAATCCATTTAATTAGACGTATCTAAATACTTCAAAAAGGTCACATCTAATCTTACTCTTTCTGATGGACTGATTAGCTTATGAACATCCAGTTTACATAAGTGAAGGAAATAAGCTTTTATGCTACATTCCAGTTAACATTTCTATTAGGAATAAAAAGTTAGATCATGTTATAATTTTTAATTTAAGGAGACCTTGGGTTTACTTAGAAACTTCAAAACTATTATATAACTCTACTAGGCCCTTTAATCTGAACACAGTATTTTAATGTCACCAAAAGTAGCGAACACCTTATATCCAATGCTTGACAGAGGGTTAAAAACCAGAATGACATCAGAAGCAATGTATGGGGGATGATGGTGGGGGAGTGCACATGCTACTTTGCTGACAAAAAAAATCTCCGGTAAATCACAACACTTACAAATTGCTACCAGTTGCCTTGAAGGAATGGCTACATAGCAGAGCCAGCATTAATATGTCAAATAAGTTTGAAAGGGACATTTTCTTTTCCCTTCCAGAGCCCAAATTTCTCATGAAACAAATTATCTTCACAAATTCTATACTACTAAAGTCCCCTTTGCCTTCAAAACAAAACCTCTAACTCCTAAGCACATAGAAGGCTATAATAATTTATATTTACTAGTTTAACTTTTCACATGACAGTGAGAAGGGCTTTATAAATCTTCAGTAAATCGTTAATTATGAAAAGAATAAATAACTGAAGTTTTAGGTCATCTTAAACAACCATGATATCATTATGAGCAAAGATACTGGCATTTTTAATAGGTTAAACCTCCCCAGAAAGAAGGGACAGTTGTTCAAGAAAATAATGCACTTTAGTGTAATGAAAAGGAAGTTTAATATACACAAATAAAATAGAAAAAAAAATTTCTTACAGATTGGTTAGTGGTAATGTTATTCAAAAGTTGCCTTTCAAACCTGAAAGACCTAGCTTGCTTTATTATCTTTTGTACACTATTAAAAAAGAGTGTTTTGTCACAAATGAATAATGAACAGAGATACGTCATCAACATGTTTACAATCAGGAAATATCTAAAACCCACTTACAATTGACTAAAAAAATAGGTAAAGATAATTAGAATATTTAAAGTAAGGTAAAAGCTAATCTGGTTACAGGTGAGATAATAATTGTCATACAGATTTAGGAGTGGGGGAGCTAAATGCTTGAAACAGTCTGTTGGTTTCATTTGGTAAGACTATGAAAAAAGAAAAAGTGTGGCTACATGTGGCTATTATTTCAGCATAAATTGTGAAGTTATGGCCCCACTCACAGCAATAAAATGCACCAAAACAAAAAGCAAACCAAATAGGCTTCCTCAGGTGACACAAACTTTAGTGTCTTTTCTCAGGGGTTTTCCACTATTTTCTGGTTAATGTAACAACCCTACATGTGTAAATAAAATATCAGATTCAAAGTATCTTTTTCACTGAGTAAGAAAGCTGCTATTTATATCTTAGAAAACTCCAAGAATTTGTAAAACCTGTTCATAATTTAATCAAATGTCTTTTTTTAACCCCTTGGTATAAAAATTTATAGATGAATTTCATATTCCATCACAGTTACATGGTCCAGTGCATTTTAGAATATTTGGACATTATCAAAGCTGTCCTTTCCCAATGCAAACATTTATGAAAACTTTAAGCACTTTTCAAACAAGTGACATGATATGGAACTACTTACACTTTTGGCTCTCACTTCTTTTAAGTACAAATGTGATTATTCACCACAGCAAAACTGTTTGACTATTTTACAGTATCTATCAACAAGAAGTTCTCTGTTAGATAGAGGAAGCTACAGTGTATTCTGAAGCTATTTCCCGAGAGCTAGTTTAGTAGACAGAAAGAACTTTGGGCTCATCTTACTTTTCCTTCCTTTTTTTTTGTAAAGTAAATTTTCCATTATGCATATACTATACTATCATCATCTTTCATTGGATTAAGATTAGCTGGGAAGTAGCTACATATTTTTAGCGAGATCACGGATGACAATGGACCTCCTTAGTTCATGCTGGTGCTTAGGTTAAATCACATCTAATGTGAAATTTCGAATTACATCCAGAGCTCCAGTATCAAAGCCACACATATCCAACATGCCTCTATCATCTGGGTCTGCAATGGTAAAACCATTCGATGTCATTCCACAAACAATCAATTTAGCTGGAATGTCCATTTTCTGTTGGAAAAGATCAAAATACGTAAAATTTATATAAAGCAAAAGCAAATAACCTCCAAAATTAAAGCACTTCAAATTCTATCACAACTTATTACAAAGTCAATTTTTTTCTCTCTATAAAATTTCTTAATCTTTTAGGGCCAGAGTCTATGATCTTCAGAAGAACAGAAAATAAAATTATGTAGACAGCCTGCCTGAAATTCCTGCTTCTCTGTTCCATGGGCCATAGAGTACATTCCTTTGCAGCTTAGAGGCTTTTTACTCATGAAACCTGTCAGGACATTTGGGGGCATCAGATATTTTTACCAGTATATCAAACACTGGGGCAGTGTATGTGGGTATATATAAAGAAATATTACCCTGCAATTATCAACTTTTGGTCTTTGGTTGGTTGTGTTATATATGAAACATACATGTCACATGTAAGAACTTATTTTCCACAGCTATGGCTTAACGTTACAATAATTGAATTTTGGAGAAGAACCAATAATCACTGAGTATGCAGTATGTCAGATACCATAATGAGCTCTTTAATTTATTTAATATAATTGTTGCAATAACTCTAAAAGGTAAGTAGTACTATTAGATACTATGACATGTATCAGTTAATTTGCTAAGGTCCATACTAAAAAAGAAAGACCCAGGACATTCAACCCAGGCTGCCTTGACTACAGGTTCTATTCTCTCCCTTTGTCTCAAACTTATACATTAGAATTCCTAGGAGATTTGTTAAAACATAATCCAACTCTCCAGTTTGATTCAGCAGGTCTCCCATGGGGTCCAGGAATCTGTATTTCTTTTTTTTTTTTTTTGGAATCTGTATTTCTAAGAAGGTCCCAGGCTAAGGCTGCTGGCAGGGAAATCACATTTTGAGAACAAAACTCCTCATCAAATTCTAGTTCTCCTAGTCACATTAGCCACAACTCAAGTGCTTGATAGCCACATGTGACTCGTGGCTACCACACTGGATACTATAGATAAAAACATTTCCATGATTTCAGAGAGCTCAACTGGAGAACACTGATTAGAACACTGAAATAGGGACACCTGGGTGGCTCAGCAGTTGCGTGTCTGCCTTTGGCTCAGGGCACGATCCCAGGGTTCTGGGATTGAGTCCTGCATCGAGCTCCCTGCGTGGAGCCTGATTCTCCCTCTGCCTGTGTCTCTGCCTCTCTCTGTGTGTCTCTCATGAATAAATAAATAAAATCTTAAAAAAAAAAGAAAGAAAGAAAGAAAGAAGAAAGAAAGAAAGAAAGAAAGAAAGAAAGAAAGAACGAACACTGAAATAGCCATAAAACTTAAAACACAGCTTATAGCTTTAGTTTTACATAGTCCTTTTGCAGAGGATATTTTAGTAATGTATAGAATTGGGACTAGTTAAAATAAGTCATACATGTATATCCCATTTTCTGTTGTAAAGATTTATTTATTTATTCATGAGAGACAGTGAGAGAGGCAGAGACACAGGTAGAGGGAGAAGCAGGCTCCATGCAGGGAGCCCGATGCGGGACTCGATCCCAGGACTCCAGGATCACGCCCTGGGCCGAAGGCAGATGCTCAACTGCTGAGCCACCCAGGTGTCCCAATATAGCTAATATTTTTTATTTCAAGTATTGTTGAACTTGTGTTGTATCCCTATGCAAAGATACAGAACTATCTTCAGTATGTTTTAGAAAAAATACTGAATATTTGAGAATTGATTCTTATTTGGGGTGAGAAAGAATATTAGAATTTTACCTTTCGATACTCCTTCAGAGCAACAGCAGGATGGATACTTCCAGCAAAGGTCTCATTATCAGTGAAGACAATGAAGACATCAGCAGCTGTGTTTGTCTTCTGAGCCCAGATCATTGGAAGAGAGCAATCAGTTCCACCTGCTGGGATCTAACTCAGATCAAAAAAATGGATAAGAATAAAAGTGCCCTAGTTTACTTACGGAGATGTCTGAAATAATACTTAAAAATACTATTTTTTACATCATCATTTTGTTTACAGCCAATATATAGACCTTCTCAAAGCATGTGTATATATTTATTATTCTGTGCTCTGGGAAAATTGAGATAAAACTATTTGTTTTCATAAACTTATTAATATTACACATGACATCAAAATAAGATTATTATTATAGAACACATGTTAAGTAAACTTAATAAAAACAGTTCCTTACCTGACTCATAGCCATTAAAACTTGTTGTAATGTCATATCTGTAGTTACTGGACATGGTACCATTTCATCTGAAAAAGCAACTACATAAGAATCTTTTTCTGTTCGTGTAACAACCTGAAAAAAATCAAAGGTGGTAACTTTCAGCAGATTCAGGTAAAATAAATAGAGTATCTTAAAGTTCATTAAACTTCATTTTTAGAATATGCTTATTTTTGGGGCACCTGGGTGGCTCATTCAGTTAAACATTAAACATCTGTCTTCTGCTCATGATCCTGGGTCCTGAGATCGAGCCTGAGTCAGGCTCCCTGTTCAGCAGGGAGTGTGCTTCTCCATCTCACTCTGCCTCTGTTCCCCTGCTTTTGTGCGCTCTCTTTCTGTCTCCAATAAATAAATAAAATCTTAAAAAAAATGTTTATTTTATTTTTATTTTTGTTTTGGAACTACACAGTAACAGTATAGCTTTCAAGGTACTTTCACAAACTGTTACAAAGAAATTGGTTCTCATAACTGTGCTTTGAATCAAATAGAGTATATGTTCTTGTCATTTTATTAAAGAATAAAGCCACAGAAGAGAAGGGACAGTCAGGCTAGATCCAAAGTATCCTGACTGTTGTTCTTGGTTCCTGATCTTTTAATTTCTATATTTTATAATACTTTCTCTAAGCATTATCTGCTTCAACAATACATTAATATTTAATATTTTTTAAAATTAAAATTTCTGTTGTTCTTTAGACATGCTTTATAAATATACCTACAATAAACCTAGAACTTTTGAGAGAAAAAGCCTGCACCTGAGTGGGAGGAGTAGAGGAAGAGAGATGATCTTAAGCAGGCTTCATGCCCAGTGTGGAGCCCAATACAGGGCAAAAATCACAACCCTGAGATTATGACCTGAGCCAAAAATCAAGAGTTGGATGCTTAACCAACTGAGCCACCCAGGCTTAAAACTTTGCTTATTTTTAACTATTTTTATATATTGATATTCAATTGAAATAAAACGTGCTAAATAAAGCAAAATGACAAAAACAAGTGAAAACATAATCCTTGATCATATCTAACTTTATAGTTTTGTCCCACATTAAACATTTTTTAGGGTGGCTAAAATTCTTAATTGTCTTAGGTGTTCTCACCATGCACATTGCTGCAGCAACTGTGCTAGCATTGAGTACACTACCCAAAACTCTTTGGTTCATAGAAGCACTGACATCAATAGCCAGCAAAAAACGTTTTCCAGTTGGCTCCACTGTCTAAAAAACAAAAACACACAAAGCAAGTGTTAAAAGCAATCATAGAAATTACAATTAATTTCTAAAAATCATATTATTTTTCATTTGAAAGACTTTTAAGATAAAAGACCTGATTTTTAATTTACCAATTGACAAGAACTTGAAAATGCTTAGCTTTTCTGGAGGAAAATAAGAAAATAAAACCACCTATTTAATAATTCCATTAAAGAAGTTACCATCTTCCTGTTTTTTTTTTTAAGAAATCATTCCTCATAAAGTAAACTGAGAATATCTAACAATTTTTTTGTGGTAAAATATAAATAAAATTGCTTTTACATCATTTTTAAGGGTACAATTCCATGAAATTAATTATATTTACAATGGCACGTAAGCACCACTATCTATTTCCAGAACCTTTTCATTATCCCAAATACAAACTCCCTACCTATTATTAAAAATTCCCCATTCCCATCTCCCTTTAGCCTCGTGCAACTTCTATCTTCTTTTCTATGAATTTGTCTATTCTAGGTACCTCACATAAATGGAATCATTATAATACCTGTCCCTTAGTGTCTGGCTTATTTCACTTAGCCTAACGTTTTCAAGGTTCATCATTCAAGGTTCATGTCGTAGCATGTTTCAAAATCCATTCCTTTGTAAGGCTGAATACTCCATTGTGTGTATATATTTGATTGTGTTTAACCATTTATCTGCTGAACCCTTTCTACCTTTCAGCTATTGTGAATAGTGCTCCTTTGAACACTTATCTATAGGTACGTTTGATTCTCTTTTCAATTCTTTAGGGTATATAATTGGTGTAAATGCTGGATGGCATGGTAATTCTATGTTTAACTTTCTGAGGAACAACCAAACTGTTTTCCACAGGGGCTGTACCATTTACATTCCCACCAGCAATGCACTAAGGTTGCAATTTCTCCTATCCTCTCAAAGGCTCCTTTTTTCTGCTTTTATGATAAGAATCAATGATTTACATTTCCCTTATGACTAATGATGCTAAACATCTTTTCTGATGTGCTAATTGGCCATTGGATATCTTCTTTGGAGAAATGTCTTATTCAAGGACTTTCCTCATTTTTTAATTGGGTTTTTGTATTTTTACTGTGGAGTTGTAGCACTTCTTTATATGTATTCCAAACACTAGAAAGCTATCAAATATATGATCTATAAATATTTTCTCCTATTCTGTAGATTATCTTTTCACTCTTGATAGTGCCCTTTGATAAAAAAAGGGTTATTAAATTTTTTTTTTAAATTTTTATTTATTTATGATAGTCACAGAGAGAGAGAGAGAGAGAGAGAGAGAGAGAGAGAGGCAGAGACACAGGCAGAGGGAGAAGCAGGCTCCATGCACTGGGAGCCCGATGTGGGATTCGATCTCGGGTCTCCAGGATCGCGCCCTAGGCCGAAGGCAGGCGCCAAACCGTTGCGCCACCTAGGGATCCCAGGGTTATTAAATTTTGATGAAGTCCAATTCATTTACTTTTCCTTTTATTGCCTGTGCTTTGATGTTATATATAAGAATCTATCGCCAAATCTAAAGTCATGAAGCTTTTACTCTATGTTTTCTTCTATGAGTTGTATAGTTTCAGCTCTTAAATATATAGGTCACTGAACCACTTTAATTTTCCTAAGTAATGGTGCAACTTTGTTCCTTTGCACATAGATATCCAGTTTCTCCAGCACCACTTTTTGAAGACTATTTTTTTCTGTACTGAACTGTTTTGACACTCTTGTAAAAAATCAGTGGGACCATACATGTGAGAGTTTATTTCTAGCCTCTGCATTCTATCCTATTGGTCTATGAATTTGCCTTTATGCCAGTACCACATGGTTGTGATTACGGTAGCTTTATGCTGTTTTGAAATCTGTAAGTTTGGAAGCATGAGTCTGCCAAATTTGTTCTTTTTCAAGATTGGTTTTGTTATTTGGGGAGTCCCATTAAAGTCCACATAAATTTTATAGTGAGTTTTTCTATTTCTGCAAAACGTGCTGAATGTGTAGACTGCTTTGAGCAATACTGTAATCACTGCATGTGTACTGAATGCACTACACATACACAGGAAAAGATAATGTGATGTATTACATTAATTTTTGTATATTGAACCATCTTTGTATATTGAAGATAAATATCTTTGTATACTCCCTTTGTTACTGAATTTAGTTACTACTATTTTGCTAAATAAGAAAATCTTAAAATCAAAAATTCTTAAAATCAAATCCTCTGATGTAGGATTTCCAGTCCTAAAAAAATCACTTCCCACCAAGACAACAGAGGTACACTACTGATTAACAAAATGGCAGAGGACCAAGTCAAAGAACTCTACAGGAATAAAAAAAAATTTTTAATTTGGTATTTTTAACCTTATCAAAATGATTTTATAAGATAATTGGGTATTTTCCAAAGGTATGGAGAAATTTTTTACTCATAAACTTACGATGTTAATTACATACCTGCATTTACATGAACTACGAAAAAAAAAAAGAATATCTAATAAATGGTTAAACTATTAGTATGATCTTTAAAATGTATTTTTGTAAAATATATCAAGTCCCAACTGGGTCATTTTGTTATAAAGCAAAAATCAAACCATTACCTTAAATGTTTTGTAAAAAGCAGCATCCAAAGCTTTCAAAATTTCCTCATCAGGACGCCACTTCAGTTTTCCTCTAAGCCCATGACCTGTTTTATAAGTTTCTGATGCAATTAAAACATGAAATGGATGTATACGAGCCTAGAAACAAGACAGAGACAGAAATAAATGCAAAACAATCAAATGAAAAATAGTCATTATGTGTCTTAGATTTTATTACTGTAGCTAATAAATGTATTTCCTAAAGAAAAGACAAAAATGAGGACATATTATCTTACATTTCAGAGTTAATTGAAATTTGGTATTATAAAACTCTCAGAACACCTAAAAATGCACTAGTTACATTTCCAGAATTTAGGAGTTAACTTTTTCAATTAGTAGCAGCTAACAAATGCTTAGCGTTTTTTAGATTTTTTTAAAGCTCTTATTTATTTGAGAGGGTGAGCAAAAGTGCACACACATGAGTGGGGGGGAAGTGCAGAGGGAGAGGGAGAAGCAGACTCCCTGCTGAGCAGGGGGGATCCACAGACCCAGAAATCATGAATGGAGTTGAAGGCAGACACTCAACCAACTCAGTCAGCAAAGCACCCTAATGCTTACCTTTTTTAACAGTTTTTCATTACATAGTTTTTCACATACTAAAGATACTTCTGAATTTCCTGGTTCAAGAACTGAATTAGCAGTCATTTTTCCTAGGTTCCTTAGTAATGCAGTAAGAGGCATTTCTTGTAACAAAGCCTTCCATACCTATTGAAGTGAAAACATAGGTAGAAATGTAAGGAATTAAGGGGAAATGAATCAGTATAATAGCTGTATCAATAATAATACTATTAACATTCTTTAAGACTTTCTTTTGGGGTTTGAAGTATTTCCTCAATAAAAAGATTTGCACAATGATCAAAGGCTTATCAAATTAACTTGCTCTCTACTATAGTAGGAAAGTGAAGTGTATTCTATGAAGGAACTGCATAGAAGAATTTTACTTATTTTTAATTATTAGCAAGGCAAATTAACTGGCCTATCTGAAGTAGAAATAACACTTAACTGAATGCCAACTACATCTGGGCATTGTGTTAAGTACTTTAAATAAGTATTAATTTCAAGATATATTTTACATTTTTGTTCAAAAGAACTGTATATATAGTTACCGTCTTATAAACTACATATCATAAATTACTTTATATATCACACCTTAAATTTTAATACTCCTGTTTAATCACATGCTATATTATAATTTACTTACCTCTTTAGACTTTAAATGATTTGTTAGAAGATGTTCCCTAACTAATCTATGTTCTTCTATTAGATGAATGACTTCCAGTTCATCCTTTGTGCGTTTCACTTTCTCTACGGCCTCCAGATACTTTAATAATTTTTCAGTCTCCACAGAAAGTGCTTTTTCTTTATACAATTCGTGGACTTCTTTCCAGCCCTTTGTAATATATTTGGTCACAATAGCAAGTCCTTTAAGAGAATAAGGAATTGAAACAGCATGAGAATTTCTGGGTGATAAACAACGTATATACTGAGAATGCAGTAACTAGATACAGAGGAGCTAAACTCTTTACACTGTGAGGCCGCTTTCTGTGATATAACAGACACATTTAAGCCAACGGAGTCAAATGATCTCGCTTATTTCGTCACAATTGTTTTAATACAAGGCTCTGGAGAAAAATCTATATTCTAAGTCATTTTATTATAGAGCTTTTGGTTTTGTTGTTTTGAGACACCAGCATTAGACAATACCTATCTCAGGTCTACAATCTCAGAATGATTCACAAAGTACAGATCTGTCTCAATCTTCAATTCACTTGTTCCTTTTTGCTACTAAACAAGCATTTATAAATAGCAGAGATAAGTGGAAGTGGACATGTAGGTAAGTAATTTGTTGTTTTTAATAAATGAGAAAGTATTACAGGCCAAATTAAAGAAAGAAACCAAGATGTTTATTTCTTTTGTGATTTCTTTTAATAGTTGAAAGGGCTTTGGATTGGGGGACTGAGGAAGTCTGTGTTCTATCCTACATTCTACCAATAAATGGCTGTGTGACCATTCCAGGCCTTAATTTTACCTCTGTAAAATGGAGAAGAGGATGTTTGAGTTATCATACTCAAAAAGGTCTATGGGGTAAATGCTGGTAAAATAAATAGGACAAGTCACATAATAGAGAGTGGTTAAGATGATGGAACTAAAGAGTATAACCTACTAATGTTTCAGTGAAGTTCTGGCTTACTGCTGCCAAAGAAAGTATTTTCAAAAGAAGCCAGAATAGGTATTTTTATGCGAGGTCTTCTGATTTTTTTAAAGTGATGTTAGCCATGAATTCATTTTTTTCTAAAATACTGGCCGAATAAATCCATCTTTAAGGCAGATTGAGCCTATGTGATATCTCTGGACTCTAAATAATTTGATCAAAAGTCAATACTAATATGTAGGATCTTCTAAAGTACTTTGACTCTTCCAGATTTTAGTACAAAATCTAATGTTGTCTTAAATTACTAAATGTTTCATATGTGAGCACATCTTCTATTTTGTCTTTCCAGTTAAATATAACTTCTTAAAGGCAGTCATCTTACTCAAGTTCTATGCTGGCCACATGGTAAGTACATAATAAAAAACTGATTGATTAAATCACATTTTCTTGTTTTATATGTTTTAAATACACATTTCAGTTAAAGTATTAAAACATTACTTATTTGATAGCTTAGACTATATTTCCAAATTCTTTTTACTCTGAGAAGCTTAGGGTCTCTTATCCCTGAACATACTATTATTCAAAGATTTTAAGTACGAGTTCTGCCCTCAAAAAATTTAGAATTAAAGAATACCATCTGTGGGAGCAGGTTTAGGGAACATCAACTAATTCCTCATTTTATAGACCAAGAATCCAAAACCCAGAATAACTATTTGCACAAATTCAGAAACTAATTTTTCCAATTAGAACTAGCACTTAGGTACACACAACCATGTAATGTTTCAACAGACAAAGCTGGATCCCTCCCTACCTTCTTATACTGAATCAAAAATTTAAAAATAAAAAATTAAAGCATGAATATGTTAAGGGAAAAAAACATAGGTATTTTTATAACTTTAGGTTGGAAAAGGCCATTCTAAACCTAACACAAAACAAGTATCTATGAAGAAAAATGGTAAGTTTCATTACATTAAAATTCCAAACTTCAATATGCCAGAAACCCCCATCAAAAAAAATTGAAAGACAAAGAAAAAAAAGAAAAGCGGAGGGGAAGTGCATGCTATGTATATAATAAGTTATAAATTCCTATATGTTCCAAGTTCTTAGAACAATGCCCATCCATTAGGTGCTCAATAAATATTTGTTGAATGAATGAATGGTGACAATATTCAGAATAGCAACTCAATGGATAAAAGGGCAAAGATACACTCCACAAAGTTACAAATAATCAGCAGTGCCCATAAATTCAGTAAGATATAATTTTTCACCTATTCTATTTTGCAAAGATTAAAACACACCGGTAATAATCAGTGTTCAAATACAGGGGAAACTGGCCACTTCTAAATACTCTTTGTGGGTTTACCTATTATATAAATATTTACATTATTCAAGTTTTTTCACTGTAGTATTTTTGTAATCGCATAAAAAACCAGAATCTATTTAACTGTCATCAGTAAGAGACTCGCTAAATAAATTATAGTATATTCATACGATGGTATATAAGCAACCATTTCTACTGACTTGAAGAAATATCAATATGTTTTTAATTGAAATGAAGAAAGTATAAAAAATTTAAAAGTAAAACAGTGTATGTTTAGGAGTAATGTTCAACACAGTGATTTCTTTTGAAGGGCAGGACTCCTACTTTCTGCACTATATTTTTATGTATTATCCAGCTATTTTAAAACAATTTCTAATAAAAAACCAAAATACAAATGGGTTTGTTTACATAAATATTTGTAATACTTTGCTGCTTAAATTTCATTTTAAAAAGTCCATTCATAATAAAATGGATAAATTAGGAATTAATGAGGAGCTGGCTTTTCAAGTTTCACTTCTGGTATTAAAAAAGAGCGAATTTTGGAAATGTTGTGTAACTTCATACTTTACATTATTCTTGCCCAAAAGTTTTTCTTATTTCCCTTCTAAGAAGGACTAGGTAATTATCATACATTCACCTAACTTCTCAAAAGTCTCTTCCCATAGACATAGAAAAACTGCCCCAAGTTACCATGTCCCCTGGCTGACTGCTTGGAGATAATTAACATCCTGAATTGTTAAGTTCAGCACTATTTCAGGTAGCCTTTAGGTTCCATGGAACATAAATCCTAGGAAGACAGGGAGGGAAAAAAATCATAAGGGACTAGAGCAGTGTAGCCTGGCTATCTGCCATCTACTGGCTTAGGAGGTGTTTTGCTTACTACAACTTTAATCATGTCCATGCTGCTTTCATAGTCCATAATCACTTGGGTAAGCATTCTAGTTAGCATGGTGACATTTTGAGATTTAAAATGTTAACCTGTAAATCTGTCCTTGGATTCTTGATTAGTAATGTCTGGATTGCCTGTGGTTGGAGTTTAATTCCAGGTTGGCATCAAAATATTTCAATTAGTCAACCAATGTATTTTGAGACTAAAAGGCTATTTCTAGAAGATATTATACGATCATCTTATGTCAAATAAAAATTTGCTATTTATCAGATATCTGCAACCTCCCCCAACCCAAAGATCTTATGCTTACCTTCACTGGAAGGTTTAAGATGTGACAATCTTAATAGATCTTTGTGAGACCAGCCATTTCTTTGTTTATACTTTGTAACTGCCAGAGCAAGGGCCATGCCCCCCTTTTCATTGTACCAGTCTGCTATAGCCTTCCGGAGGGCACGGCCCCACATGCCACATTTCATGCTTTCCTTCAGATCTTTCTTAAACTGGATAAAAGTAAAGAGATGTGTAGGAATGCGACAAACTTCAGAAACAGCTTTAAATGCTGCTTGTTTTGTGCTTATGTCAGAACACTGAGAGCAAATGGCAAGTGCAAAGAGCATAGGCTCTTGCTTTGCGGTTCTGCCTTCCTGACTAAATGACTTTATTTCCTGGATCACTTCACATCCTCTTCCATCTTCAATCAGTCTAATTAAAGCTTCAGCATTTTCAAGGCCCAACTTCTGTTCTTTGATATAATAAGTTCCACCTTCAGAACCAAAACATAAGAACCGGTGTAGTCGATTCATATCAGTGACTTGCCATACATATCCATCTTCAGAATTGGTTATCTGCTTCTCATTCAGCGGTTGCATTTGGTTTACGGATTCCTCCATTTTTCTGTCTTTTAGGAAACCTACCAAAAAGCAAAATGTTATCATAGCTAGAAACAAAACAGTAAAATTACAAAAAGGAAAACATTTATTAATCTATGCTTTTTAAAATGTTATAAAACCTTTATTTTTTGTAAAGATTTAATTAGAGAGACTGAGCACGCACATGTGCATGGGCACTCTTTTTTTTTTTTTTTTAAGATTTTATTTATTTATTCATGAGAGACACAGAAAGAGGCAGAGATACAGACAGAGGGAGAATTAGGCTCCATGCAGGGAGCCTGACGTGGGACTTGATCCTGGGTCTCCAGGATCACACCCTGGGCCGAAGGCGGCGCTAAACCGCTGAGCCATCTGGGCTGCCCCTACATGGGCACTCTTGTAGGAGATAGGCAGAGGGAGAAACAGACTCTGGGCTAAGGGCTCGATCCCAGGACACTGAGATCATGACCTCAGCCAAAGTCAGATGCTTAACCAAATGAGCCACCTAGGTGCCCCTGTTACAAAATCTCTTAACTTGAAAGTATTTTTTAAGCTTGTTAAATGGTAGTATGATAACCAGAACCAACAACTAGAAGGTTATTACATTTTTAAGGCATAGTTGGTTGCTTCAGAGACTAGGCAGGTAGCTCAGCATGGGGTCTGGAGGCCCAGAGAGAATAAAAGGAGTAGGGAGGGCAGCTATGGTAGCTGAGGCTCAAAAAGATCTTAGTCTCTTTACTCCCAGAATAACTGTGTACACAGTTTTGGTTGGGTATCTAACATTCATCCCTTCCCTCCCCTTTTTCCCTAGCAATAAAGTCCTTCAGGGAAGGCTAGACCTTTCTCCAGCCCGAAGGGAGGATTCGTTTCTCTAAGCCAGCTTTCAAACTCTGTATCAGAATTCTTGAATTGCTAGTTAAAACACTGAATGGTGGGCTCCATTCACCATCCCTAAAGTTTCTTTTTAAAATTCAGTATGTCTGGAGTGAGGCCTGTGTATTTGTACTTATAACAAGTCTCCAGGTGATGCTCTCATTTCTTTTGCCGCGTGACAAGTTTAAGTAATGGGCATGTAACTGGCCAGTATAACATATTAAGTCTGCAGAGAATTTTTTTTTTTAAGATTTTATTTATTTATTCATGAGAGATACACAGACAAAGGCAGAGACACAGGCAGAGGGAGAAGCAGGCTCCCTGAGGGGAGCCTAATGTGGGATTCGATCCTAAGACCCAGGGATCACAACCTGAGCCAAAGGCAGAAGCCCAACCACTGAGCCACCCAGGTGCCTCTGCAGAGAATACTTCTGAGGTTTTCTTTATTCTTAAAAGTGGGACTGGGCTCTTAAAAAAGAATGCTCCCTGTTCTACCTCCAGACATTCAATTACAAGTGATGCCTGGAGTGGTGGGCTTGAGTCATGCGGGAATCAGTTTAAGACACACTAATTTATAAGGATGGTAGAACTGGAAAAAAAAAATAGAAAGAATCTGGATCCTTGGTATCATTCAGCTACCTGGAAATGCCTTACTTACAAATTTCATAACATATAATAAATGCATCCTTATTGTTTAAGTCATTTATAATTTATGTGATCTTGTAACAACCTGTACTTTTCTCCATCATCTCTAAAACTAGTAGAACTGGCTGTGTGGCAACAATATCCCTTTTTATCCTCTTAATGGAGGAGCCACAACTGTTCACTACTGTATCAGTTCACCGCTACTCTTACTATAGTAGAGCTGCTTATCCAGGTACCCCAAGTGTCCTGCCTATACCATCAGAGTGCAACAGGCTTCCCTCAATGGCAAACAAAACAAACAACACAATCAACAACAAGAAAAAATCCTTAACCAGCATTTACTGCATATAATGTGTAAGAAATTAAAGAGGCTCCTGTTCAATTTAAAAAAAAAAAAAAAAAGTTTTTTTTCCTGCCCTTGGAAAAACCACATTCTATTTGGTGAGGTAGAAATATATACATAATACAAAGCAAACTGTAACTAAGTCCTCTAATAAAAATGTACTGTGAATCAGCAGAAAATAAAATAATGCTGTCTTAATAATGCAAGATGACTTGTGCCGAGAAGGCAAAATGTAAAACTAGTATATTAAGTTTGGGAGGGGGAATGTATTCCAGAAAGGGATTTCTGAAATCTTGCTGTCTTTAGATTTTAGAAAAAGAACTAAGTATATGGCATAGCTGTGAAGAAATGTTGACAGATAAGACAGTAACAGAGCAACACAAGGTAAAAGAAATTTTGTTTTGATGATGATAAAAGCTTGAGGCTGTTTATGTATTGTAGAGAAGCCTTAAGATGGAATCTTGGTGAATATTAATAATTAAGAGCTAAGGAGAAGGGTGCCTCGATGGCTCAGCTGGTTGGGTGTCTGCCTTCGGTTCAGGTCATGATCTTTGGGCCCTTGGATGGAGCCCTACATTGGGCTTCCTGCTCAGCATAGAGTCTGCTCCCCGAATCCCGCCCTCAAAAATAAATAGAATCATAAAAAAAAGAGTAGGGAGAAAAGGGCCATTTGAAGGAGAAAAGAGAAGGAGGGGTACATAGCAAACCAGGAATAGTAGTATCATGGGCCACAGGGAAGAGAATTTCAAGGAGTCAATGGCTGGTAATATCAAATACTCAGAGACAAAGTAAAATAATGCAGAAAAATGACCACTGGATTTAACAAACAGTAGTGATGAGGAAAGGCAATTGTAGTAGAGTTCTGCAAGGAAGAGCCTGATAACAGTGAGGAGTTATGCAAGTCATGCAATGAGGGAAACTTCACAGGTGACTACTACTCTTTGTTACCAAAAGGGATGGAATCAGAGTGTGTGAGAAGAAGAAGAAAAATCTTTTTACCTTTCTAGATGAGAGAACACGGAGAGTTTGAGGTTGAATGGTTCAATCTGGAGAGTGTAAGATAGTAGAGAAAGGATATAACTGAGGGATGAGATTCCTAAAAGTGGAACAGAATGAGCTTTAAAGCATCCACATTGAGACTGACCTATTGACAGCAAAATAGATATCTCCTTCACTAAGTGTGAAGATGGGTTTGAGAAAAGAGAATAAGGAAATTGAGGAGGTTCCCAATGTGGGAAGTTTGGTATGCAAGGGAGCAATGAGGATGGGTCTCATAAAGGGCAACACAAAATGGTGTGGGGATAAATGCAAGGGAGAATGGAGAGCCTCACATTTCGAATATGACTGGAGGGGAGCAGTGCTTTGAATTGTGTTGGAAATAATCAGCGTGATATTTCAAATAAAGCTCTGGTATAAAGTAGCTTATATTAGGGCAGGCTTAAGTGTAATGATCATATTATATTAGTCATTAGGGACTGATTTATAATTACCAGTGCAGTATTGGCTGAAACTCCTAGTGCAACAGACGATGCTTCTGCTAATTATTCTCTGCCACCTTTCAATATGGCTTTTATCTGCTTTTCAATCCAAAAAACTTTGAGAATAACAGGCTTCTCAAAGACTGACACTTTAACTGCTAATTCCAGTGGAAAATTTTCTTTCTTTCTTTCTTTCTTTCTTTCTTTCTTTCTTCCTTTCTTTGGGAAAATTTTCTATTTTACCTTTAAACGGCATTTGACATTGCTAACTTCATCTTTAAGCTTTTATAAAAATACCCTTGGATGGTACTTTAACCTGGCTATTCCTGCTTATTAGTTATATTTGTTAGACGAATAATACTGAAATGATACTCAATATTATGCTAAAACAACAGCTTTCCTGAACCACAGCCCAAGAAGTATGATCTAAAGGTTCCAATCCAAATCTCAAAATTCCCTCCCCTCCAAGTTCTTTCCCTTGTAATTATTCTGTGTGAGCATGTCTAGCTAATAATATTAGTTCCCTTAAGAGCAGGGACCTAACCTTAGTTGTGTTACCCTTCCTCTGAACCTAGAATACCACTTTTAAGAATAAGCAGTATAGTATTAAAATCATTTTCTGAATCATCTAAGAATGATGTGTGACTTTTTTTTCCTGTAATACATTTATTTTGAAATTAAGAATGTGTGCAATTAAAAAAAAGTAATTCAAGCCTTTAAGATAAATTCTGAAAATCAGAAAAAAATGTACTATATGCAGGTAATGGATATACAATCAAGAAAAGTTGAATGTGAAAAAGTTACAAAGAGGAAGTAATGAGTAGGCAGTAAAAATGTCTTCTAGAACAGTATCTCTTTGTAAGGTTTTCTAATATATTTAATGTTAGATATTCAAGTATCTTTTTCAAGTATCTTTTGTTGAGCAAGCAGCAAAATGAACTTTTAAATCTAGGGTGGATACTTAAGAGAAATTCCTAAATGTAATCCTTATTATAAGAAATATAGTTACTTATTCATTACCTCTTCAAAGGAATCTTACCCTTCCATATGTTAATGACAACCATGAAGACAAACATTCTCAACACTTCTGCAGGAAAAAATCCTCAGCTTTTCACATGCTTCTGTGACTCGTCTTTCCAGGATGCAACATAGGACAGTGGAACAGATCACACAAATGGCCCCTCTCTACTTGTTTGTGCAAATTTACCAGAATCAAATTTTTAAAGTGAAATATGAAAAGTGGAATGGCAGCAGTTCTAAGTAATCCTCCTTGTCCCTGAGTGCTGAATTATAAATTAGCTTTAAAATTGGCTGGGTGATAAGAGAGGGGTATAATAAAGAATATCTCGTTTTTGTCCATGTTTCTGGGCAGAGCTTCAAAAATCCTTGGAATTTCCAGATTGATAGGAGTCTCTTTGTTATGCTAATGTGGCAATTCATTCTGGGCTTCTGAATGGGGGCTGGTCACCGGAAAGACTAATCATTTGATTAGAGGGTTGGAATTTTGGGCCAGATCAAACTCCCAGGAGGGGTGTTAAGGCTCAAGACTGGGCTCAACCACACAGTCACCCAATCGTAATCCATAATGCCTCATAATAAAATCCCAAATACAATTTGGGAACATCAATTTCAGTGAAGCTTCCTAACCAGTGAACAAACGTGTGCTGGGAGTATGAACTGCCAGGATTCCACACAGAGGGTATCCCTCTCCTGCCTCTAGAGTTTGGCCTCTATGTGCCTTCCATTTGGCTGTTCTGAGTCATATATCCTTTATATTAAAACCATAATCATAAGGATAATGCTTTTAGTGAGTTATGCGAGTCATTCTAGTGAATTATCGAGGAGGTTATGGGAAGACGTGAATTTGTAGGTAGGTTGCATTGACGAGGAACCCTACTTGGGGCTGGTGTCTGAAATAAGGGCAGTCTTTTTGGGGACTTGCCCTTTAACTTGTGGGATCTGAAGCTAACTCTGAAACTGAACTGAATTGCAGGACACGGAGTCTGTGTCAGAGAACTGATCTCAGAACACACACTAAAGGCAAAAGTGAAAAAAGAAAATAAAGATCAACTGGACTTCGTCAAAACTTAAAACTTGTGTTTCAAAGGATACCACCAAGAATGTGAAAAGAGATCCCATGGAATGGGAGAAAATACTTGCAAATCATACCTTAAAAAGCTTATATCTAGAATACATAAAAAACTCGTAACTCAATAATAAAATAATAACCTAATTAAAAAATAGGCAAAGCATCTTAGTAGGCACTTCTTCAAAGACATACAAATGGCCAATAAATACATAAAAAGATGCTATCAGTACTCATTGATGTGGAGAACAAAGGCAAAAGAAATATAGGAAAAAATTAAATTTCCTTCGCAGCCCAATGACAAATACTTGGGATAGGCAGAGTGAACTTCCTCCAAGAGCTTAGTTAGTTATTAGCTGCCTCAATGTTAATACTTTGCTAGAGGCAAAAGGCAGCCTAAGCTTGACAAGTCCAACCTCCAGGATCCTGTAAAAATCCCTTTGGAATCTTCCTTTATCTCTACCCTTCCCCCCAAGATAGATGTTAGCAGTCATCCTCCAAGCATATGGGCCCCGATATACATCTGAGATTCATCTAAGGTTTTATTAGACAATAATAAATGACCTTTCCTAACGACAGCTAACCTCTCAATGCCCTCTAGAAACCCTGCTTTCAAATTCTGTAGAGACTTACTCTCAGGTCGCCTGGGTGGCTCAGGGCATGATCCTGGTTGGGGCATGGAGGCCCACATTGGGCTCCCTCTGAGAAGCCTGCTTCTCCCTCTATGTCTCTGCTTCTCTCTGTGTCTCTCAGGAATAAATAAATAAAAATCTTTATAAAAAATAAAAATAAAATATAAAAGATTAAGAAAAAAAAAAAAAAAAGAGAGAGAGACTTACTCTCTCCCTAACCCCCTCTCAACTTGAAAGTATACAATCAGCCACTCTTCACAATCCCAGTGCAGTTCTTTGAGCCCACGGGTCCTGTCCCTGTGCTTTAATAAACAGCATCCTTTCTGCACTTAAGACACCTCAAGAATTCTTTCTTGACTGTTTCTGAACCCCAACATTTTACACCACTCATCAGGGAAATGCAAATCAAAACTGACTTGAGATGCCACTTCACACTCACTAGGATGGCAACAATCAAAATGACAATGTAAGTGTTGGTGAGGATCTGGAGAAATCAGAAGCCTCATACACTGCTGGTGGCAATGCATAGAGTTCCATATGATGATCATATGGAACTCTAACCTTTTGAAGAACTGCCAGACTGTTCTCCAAAGTGGTAAGTGTGGAGGCCGAGAAAATTAAGGCCATTCCACTTTGAGTTCAGCGTTAGCACAAGTGCAGCCATCCCAGGCCCCTGTGAATAAGAGCTGAACTTTACCTTACTTCAGTTACAGGAAGAAAACAGTTTGCAGCTTAAAGTCCTAGGAAGCCCCTATGAGAATGAGAACAGAGCTCAACGCCCTTGAAAGCCCCACATGAAAATGTAAACAGAACTTGAGAAATTCCTCCACCCCTTCTGAAGATCCCCTAGACCAGCCTATAAAAACGAAGCTGAAACCCACCTCAGGGTCCAAGTCCCTGCTCCACTGTGTCGGGTATACTTGGACCCAAGCTCGAGCTTGTAAATAAACCCTCGTGTGTTTGCGTCGGTGCCGGCTCCTTGGTGGTTTCTCGGATTCGCAATCTTGGGCACAACAGTAAGGGTTTCTTTTTGGGGTGGTGAAAATGTTCTGAAATTAGATGGTGGTGATGGTTACACTGAGATAGGGAAACTGAAGGGACTCCAAGAAGAACTGGGTTTTTTTTTTTTTTGCTCTTTTTCCTGCATCTACTCTTGCTAAGACCTGCACCCCCACCTTACACTTGTGTGCCTTATACTTAGTACAAATAATGTATGCCCTTGTAAGGGTCTAGAAGTTAATGATTTCTTTGGAGTTTTCCAGTATAATCGATAGAAGTGACAGGGCAAGGCTGTCATGTACATTTTGCAGACCATTGACTTCAGACACCCTGATGCCAAGCCTCCTGGCTCCAGAGCATAAGTGACTTAAGGAGGACACCTGAGCACTCATCCTTGTTTTGACCAATTTCTGGATGCTTGAGAAGACATGTACACCAGATCACAATCCTCATCACATCACATCACAAACCCCACATCCCAAGCAAAAACTGAGATTTGATTTTTTGTTTGATTTCTATCCTTTGTAAAGCCATGGACCCTCTTGGCTGGTCCTGTAGGACTCCATTTGGATCCATGGACCCAGTCTGCCTACATCAACACAAGTCTGTGAATATACTAAAATTCACTGTATGGCATACTTTAAAATAGTGAATTTCAAGTCACATAAATTCTATCTCAAAAATCTGTCACTAAAAAAATGAAAACTAAAGGTTGACTTACTAAAACATATCTGGGAAGTTATTTAAATAAATATTCAAATGATATTTAACTCTGTATTTTTTATATTTGTCTTTAGAAAGCAATTTGAGATACACACAGACATAAACAGGACCTTAATTTCCTCTTTCCCCAACTCCCATCATCTCCCTCCTCAAAGCGTTAAACTCCATTGTCAGTGATTTAGAAGGCAGTTGGGGTGAGGTCAGAGCCTGGTCGTCAATTAATCCACTCCTGAATAATCAGAGTGTTGTAAATCCAGATTAACAACAACAAAAAGATGGTTAATTCTTTGGATTGTCCTGTCCTATCCAGCATTCTTAAAGCACACCACTCCAAAGACTTTAACATAACTAAAGTTGTTTCAAACTTCCATAAATTAAAATATAGGGAATAATTTTTTTTTAAGATTTATTTATTCATGAGAGACACACACAGAGAGAGGCAGAGACACAGGCAGAGGGAGAAGCAGGGTCCCTGCAGGGAGCCCTTTTTTGGACTCCATCCCAGGAATCCACAATCATGACCTGAGCCAAAGGCAGACCCTCAACCACTGAGTCCCTCAGGTGCCCCAAAATTTAGGGCAAGAATTAAACAGATCATAGTATTTTTAAAGATATGGCCATAATTTGAAATTGGTTGTGGCCATTTTATATATATTGCCCACTTCTCTGTTAATATTAAATGCAAAATCAATGAACACTAGTAATTATTTTTTTTTGAACACTAGTAATACACAATACTTTTCTGTTTTGCATTCATTAGAAAAACATTCAGTTATCTTTTAATAGTACTGTTAGTTTTGAGTTCCTGTTTTTCTTTAACATACATATTTGAGTATCTTTCCAAAGTCTCTTGATCATATCTTATTTGAAAATGTTCTCATCCCAAGAGGTCAAACAAGTTTTACAGCTTAATCTTTTTTAAATGAAGTCAAAGCTGACATACGGGACCCCTGGGTGGCTCAGCGGTTGAGCATCTGCCTTTGGCTCAGGGCGTGATCCCTGGTCTGGGATGGAGTCCCCCACCAGGCTCCTTGCAGTTAAGCCTGCTTCTCCCTCTGCCTGTGTCTATGCCCTTCTCCCTGTGTCTCTCATGAGTAAATTAAATCTAAAAAACAAAAAACAAAACAAAAAAAAACCCTTCTCTCTTTAAAAAACGCAATCCCCCCCCCCCAAAAAAAAAACCCCAAAAAACAAAGCTAACATCTAGGAGAGTGCCAGACAATCTAAAAGACACAATACTCTAAAAACTGGGGCCACAAATTCATACTGTATCATTCAGACTGGTAGTATACCTGAGTTGATCAAATCAAATGAGATGCAATAAAAAGTGGTGAGGAATTGTGGCAAACATGACAGCATTCCATCCTTAAGGCATGTACTTTCAGCCAACTGGTAGCCATGCAAGTATGGACCTTGTATTATCAAACCGTCTCATTTTTCTCAAAAGACCCAGAAATCTGGCTTTGTTTTAAAGATTTTATTTGTTTAATCATAGAGACACACAGAGAGAGGCAGAGACACAGGCAGAGGGAGAAGGAGGCTTCCTGCAGGGAACCTGATGTGGGACTGGATCCCAGGACCCAGGGATCACGACCTGAGCCCAGGCAGATGCTCAACCACTGATCCACCCAGATGACCCAGAAATCTGGATTTTTATGTGAATTTAGCATAAATGAAGAAACTTCAACCTTCCTTTCTGGTTATTTCAAGGTTGTGTCAAGGGCTAAATTTTCAATAGGCACCATGTTAAGTTGGATATGAAATGAGTGTTAGTTCTGAGTCTTTATTCAGCACAGAAGACCCTTTAAGTTCACGGCAATATTACAGATCAAAATATACCACAAATGATCACAAACAGCTTTGGGCTCCAGTGACAGTCATTTTAGCTATGGTTTATTAAGGAAATACAGCTAGACTCCTATGCCTCACAAACTTTTCCATTTTAGTCTGCTTAGGAACAGCTAATGAACAGAGAAGTCCTTCCCCACCTCCTCTAACTCCCAGAGTCTCCTCTGTCTAATTCGACACTTCAAAAAAGTCTCAAATCAAAAGAAAAAAAAAAATCAAACACTTGATACAAACTTTCATTTCTATTCCATAATACAGCCATGCCCCCGCCCCCTTTTTTAAAGTAGTTTCTAAACCCAATGTGGGCCTCGAACTCACAATCCGGAGATCAGCAGTTGCACGCTCCACCGACGGAGCCAGCCGGGCGCCCCACAGCCATGCTTGTTTTTAACACAAAAACTGTG
Organism: Canis lupus dingo; assembly: GCF_003254725.2. Taxonomy (NCBI): domain Eukaryota; kingdom Metazoa; phylum Chordata; class Mammalia; order Carnivora; family Canidae; genus Canis; species Canis lupus. The sequence continues at coordinate 6,493,172 of NC_064280.1, forward strand.
CTGTTGTTTCCCTCGGTAACATTTGTCACTTTTATTTGTGGCTTCCCATAATCCGCAACACAGCGCTCGCTACCCTCCGAGCCCCTGGTCACCCCGGCGCGAAGCGCGGATCCAGTCATCTTTTCTGGATTCCGAAGGCCCTTCTCGGAACGCAGAGCTTTTCAGGAGTGGTGGTGCAGAAACACACACACACCCGGCTGAAGATTTCAATCTGAACACTTAGCGTGCTGCAAAAGCCTGCTGAATGAGGGCGACGTCACGGTTTAGCGAAAATAGGCATTTTTGGAGGATCCCTGGGTGGCTCAGCGGTTTGGCGCCTGCCTTTGGCCCAGGGCGCGACCCTGGAGACCCGGGATCGAATCCCATGTCGAGCTCCCGGTGCATGGAGCCTGCTTCTCCCTCTGCCTGTGTCTCTGCCTCTCTCTCTCTCTCTGTGACTATCATAAATTTAAAAAAATAAAAAAAAATTTTAAAGAAAATAGGCATTTAAAAAAAAGCAAAAAAAAAAAAAAAAAGGAAAATAGGCATTTTTGGGGATCCCTGGGGAGCGCAGCGGTTTAGCACCTGCCTTTGGCCCAGGGCGCGACCCTGGAGACCCGGGATCGAGTCCCACGTCGGGCTCCCGGTGCATGGAGCCTGCTTCTCCCTCTGCCTGTGTCTCTGCCTCTCTCTCTCTCTGTGACTATCATAAATAAATAAAAATCAAAAAAAAAATTAAAGAAAATAGATTAATACGCTACGTTTCTTCGACGTCGGCCGCTGCGGCATCGCATCCCCTTACGCTTGTCGACCATCCCCGCGGACTGCAGGGCAGGCCTTTCTCCCCTGGTCATTCCCTCCAGGATAAATTCGCCTCCGGTCTGCCCACAAGGATCCCTCTCCCCAGTCCCCAGATCCCGGGCGACGCCTCTCGGCGCAGAAGCCGCGCGAGGAGGAGAAGGAAGAGGAGGAGAGAAAGGCCGAGCAGGGCCTCCCGACGCCGGCCTGCGGGAAGCCATGGAAGCCCGGGAGGGAGCGGCCCGGGGTTTGGGAGGGGCCCGCGCTGGGGGCGCCCGAGCCCAGCCCCGCGAGGCTGTGCCCGCAGCGGGCTCGTTCCGCTCTCCAGCGAGGCCCGGCCGCGGAGGCTCCGTCGACGGTGCTCCGGCCAAGCGCCCGCCCCGGCCCCCGGCGCCGGGAGGCGGGGTGAGCGACACCGCGGATCCGCCGAATCCTGCGCGAACGCGGGGCCGCTCAGACCGCACAAAGGGCCCCGGCGGCCCCCCGCGGCTTCCTCACCTGTGCTTGGCGGCCCTCCGAAGCCGCAGCGCCACCGGGTGAAGCCCCGCGCGCTGCGGGGACGCGACGGGAAGACGCCGCAGCAGCCCCGGGCCGGTCCCAGCCCCGCCGCCGCCGCCGCCGCCGCCGCCGCCGACTCGCCCCGCCCCTCCCCGGGGCCCCGCCCCCGACTGCCCAGGATCCCGGATGTGGCCTCCTCCGGCGCCCGAATCCCCGCCTTTCTTCGCAGGCCCCCGCCCCTTCCGCTCCGCTACGGGTCCCCGCGCGGCCCAGCCCGAGTTCCGCCGTCCCTGGGTGGCTAGAGCGTCCTCCTGCGCTCCGTCGCGCTGCAGGTGACGGCGCCCGGAGGCTGTCGGGAAGTAGGCGGGGTGACGTGGGGTTGACGAGCTCGGCGGCGGGTTTGCCGCGATCCGTGGCGGCGGCAGCTGGGGCGGGCGGCGGCCGCGGCCTGAGGCGCAGCGGGCGGTGCGTGGCCGGGGCCATGACGGGCAATGCCGGGGAGTGGTGCCTCATGGAGAGCGACCCCGGGGTCTTCACCGAGCTCATTAAAGGATTCGGTGAGAGCCAGGGGGGCCGTGCCGGGCCGGGGGTCACGGGAGGAGGCCCAGGCCGGACACGGAGTGGTTCTCGGCGGCCACCGCGCCTCGCGTCTGACGGGAGGCGAGTCCGGCAGCCCGGATCGCGCTGGGCTCTCGGCCGCTCCTCCGCCCCGGGCACTGGCGGTTCCGCGGGGATCGGGGGCGGGGATCGGAGGTGTCCTGCGCGCTGCGGCGTCCGCTGGCCTCGGCGCCCAGTCACTGGTTCGGCGACCCGAGCGCGCCCCCGCCGCAGCCTCCAGCCGCCGCCGCCGCCGCCGCGCGGACCTCCCCGTCTCCAGGGCCGCTCGCCTGGGAGCGTTCCCCGCGCCCGGCAGGTGAGCCTGGACGCCGGCTCTCAGGCCGTCAGCCCTGCGGGGAGAGCGAGGCTGTGCCTCCTCCTCGGCGGCGGCGGCGGCGGCGGCGGCGGGAGGCTGCGGACTCCCTCAGCACCGCGTGTGTGTGAAGAGCCCGCGGCCCTCACGCACGCCGACCGCGCGGCACTGACGAGCCACTTTGCTGCTGCTTCCCCCGCGCGCTCTCTTTTTTTTTTTTTTATTTTTTTTTTGACTTCCGGTAAAGTGTGGTTTCTTGAGCCAGTGCTCCAGACCAGAGGCCACATGCTTTCCTCAGTTTTCTTTTTTTCTGGCCGCGTTCCTTGTCTCACATCCTAAATAGCATGTTTTGGCCTTTTTAGACACTTTCATGTCCTTCTTGTTCTCATCCTTTCTTTTGGGCAGTAGGTTTATTTCTCGGCTACATTTCTCCCAAGTATTACTAATTCTAGCTATTATGTTAAAACTTTTACTGGGGGTTAGAAACCAAACGTCGGTAGAGATGCTGTCTGTTGCGCATCGCTGCATGCGAGGAATGTGATTTATCAAGTATGTGTCGTTTGTCTGCTGTATCGTCGGGCACCCTGGTAGGGCTGGGGAGTTTTCGGTGTGAATAAACCACGACTTCTCTTCTAAAGATCCGACGAAGGAATGCGGTGCGTTAATCGCTGTGCTGGAGCATGTGCAAAAACGTTAAGGGGACACAGGTCACGGAAGAGCACAGGCAGAGGGAAAAACGTACACAGGAATGTAAAGTATATGCAGTAGGAAACAGCAAAGTGGCAAAAAACAAACAAACAAACAAAAAACCCCAAAACACATAATGTAACAGACGAGGAAATATTTGAACCTGAAGCTGAAAAGTAAACTGAGGCAAGATTGTATGCTGAGTTGTATAGTTTGGATTGCCCTGTCGTCACTGGGGACTTAGCTGTCAAAGATAATTGAATGCTGAAATGACATTTTTATAATTAGAAAAGGTTTGTGCCACGTGTGGTATGCGGGCCGGAGTGAAATGAAGGGAGAGAAGCTAGAGGTGTCTTAAAATGATTGGAGTCAGATGATGAACTTAAAGTAATGGGTTAAAGAGGAGGAAGTAGTTGTAATGATTTTGCTTTATTTAAACCAGCAGGACAGCCCCCTGACCGGATGTAGGGGAGAAATGTGAAAACGCTCCAGGGTTTCTAGCTCGAGTGACTGGTGAAGCTTGATGAACAAGCTTGATAGACAAGAAAATGAGTTCCTTTTAGGATTTTTAGTTTGAGATGTCTGCAGGTTTAGCCATGAAATTTAACCTTTAACACCTTAACTCTTTTGACATTAGTGTTGACTTTAAGAAACAGTGTACTAGGCAAGTTTGTTTTTCAGTCCTATATACATAGAAAACTTATAATTCAGAATGATTAAAAGTTATACTAAAGAGGGTGATATGTAAATGCATTTTTTTGCACTGACACATATGGAAAGTGAAGCAATTGCTATTAATGGGTTGGCTTTATTAGCAGAAAAATGTTGCAAAAAGTTAAATGATACAAGTTGTATATCATCATCAGATACTTCAAAGAGAACATAAGTTTATTCCAATCATTTCCATCTTTTTTCTTACACAATTCATGGATTTAAAAAGCTTTTTGAAGTTCATTTTTTAAAAAGTGCACAATCTTATTGTGTCATGAATGCTATTGTAAGTTTATTTTAAAAGTTTCTTCACTGGAGAGGAAATTACTTGTGGAGTCGATGAATATATAAATACATATTTTAGTGGAGTATAATCCATGGTAAAACAAAGTTGTTTTTTTTTTAAGATTTATTTATTTGAGAGAGAGAACGAGAGAGCACTCACACGTGCACACCTGAGTGTGAGGAGGGGCAGAGGAGGAGAGAATCCTCAGTGCCTGCTGAGCACAGAGCCTGACTTGGGGATCAATCTCATGACTACGAGATCACAACCTGAGATGAAACAGAGTTGGCCACTTAACTGGCTAAGCCACCCAGGCGCCCCCCAAAACAAAGTTTTTATTAGGAAACTGATGGAGCAGAACTTCTACTTTTAATTGGTGTGGTACACACATAATTCATAAATGCACTGAAATAAACTGTGATAGTCTACTGATTAAAAACAGAAGCTGTAAACTTATGTTTCCAGCCAAGATGGAATAACAGGGACTGCATTTACTTTTCCTACAACAAATCAATGACCCCCAACTTTCATTTCAAGAAACCAGAAAAAGAATAGCAAATGTAACTTGAAGTAAGCAGATGAAAGGAAATAATAAAGATCAGAGTTGAAATTAGTGAAACAAAATAAGATGAAAATGGTGGAAAAAAATCAATGAGACTAAAAGCTGATTTCTCAAAAATCAATGAAATGGATAAACTTCTAGTCAGAGTAATTAGAAAGAGAGAGGAGAAGGGAGGAGAGGATGCCTGGCTGGCCCAGTTAGTAGAGCAAGTGACTCGATCCCTGGTTTGTAGGCTTTTAAATAAAATCTTAAAAAAAAAAAAACAAAAACTAGAGGAGACACAAATGACCAATTTTAGAAGTAAAAGAGGGGATACCACTATAGATTTTATAGATTAAAAAGATAATAAGGGAATATTCTAAACATTATGCTAATAAATTTGACTTGGGTGAAATGTATGAATATCTTTAAAGATAAAAATTACCAAAGCTCATACTAGAAGAAATAGATAACCTCTATAGCCTTGTATTTATTGAATTGAAATTATAATTTAAAATCTTCCCACAATGAAAACTCTAGCCAAAATTGCTTCACTAGTAAATTATTTCAAATACATAAGGATTAACTAATACCAGTTCTACACAAAACTTTTCCTAAAAAAAAAATGGAGAGGAAGAAGTATTTCCCATCTCATTCTGAGAGCCATCATTATCCTAACACCCAATCCAGACAAAGGCATTACAAGAAAAGGAAACTACAGACCTAACTCCATCATCAACATAAATGCAAAAATTCTAAACAAAATTTTAGCAAATGGACAATTAATATAGATCAATTAGTATAGGTTATAATAATCTGTAGGTTTTATACATTATAATGATATAGATTAATATAAATCCCACTCAGTTATGAATTCATGGGAATTCAATGTTTTAAGATTTGAGATTCAATGTGGTTTACCATATTAACAAACTTAAAGAAAAACTGTATGATTGCCTCAGTAGATACAAAAAGCATTTGATACAATCCAACATCTCTTAAGAAATATGTACTATTATATTTTACCCTGTTTACCAGCTAACAAGTCAGCCTGCACTATCTCATAAAGGATTGTATTATTTGACATATTGATAAAGAGATAAAGATCACTTCTCGGCCTTTTGGCTAAGATCAAGTGTAAAGAGATAAAGAATTGTATTACTCTTGGCACAGTAAGCAGCAGGAGATTCACGTTTGCATTGGTTCCCTTGTCTTCCTACAAGTCCACAGGAGTGGCAGTGGATCCAGGTGGATGTTGCTGCATGAATCTATGTCATAGCTAAGGAACCTGAGCTTAGGGAACTCCCAGTTTTATTAAAGAGGTCTCTGTTCAGTCTTTAGCTTTAGGAAGATCCAATGGACAGCAAATATATCTTGCCTCTGCACCAGTAAAAGATACTATCTCTATCAAGTCTGTTTATTAAAATAACATCCTTGAAAAGATAGTCCAGAACTCTCAGAGGACAAGCAGAAACAGGAGAAACTCAGTGAAAATTGTCTCCGAACGTTATCCATTCTTGTTTTCTACGCTAAATATACCTTTCCCTCAGCTACTCTGATTAATCTGACATTACCCACAGGGCTGGCACCAGATCTGTTTAATTTATCTCTTATAGTGTTTACAACAGAAAGCAGTGGCTTTCTCCTTATATTTTTATGTATTGACATTTCATCTTGGCTTAAGGCATTAGCTCAGGCATGGCTGGGTGTGTTAGTGATTGCATGGACTCCTCCTGGGCTTGCAAGGAAAAAGTCTTGCAGAATTCCATTATCCACAACTCTGGCCCGGGGTTGAGACAAATCTGAATGACTTGGGGGGCCAACATAGTTTTTCCTTGACCTGAAAGTCTGTTATGACTTCTCTTGAGGTACGTGTTACTTTGTTTTGAGGAGAGAGGCAAGTTAATGCCTGGCTTTCACACAAGAAATACAAGTATACTTACGACGGTGCACCTGGTACCTACCCCTAGAAAGGAGTACTGCTTATAATTGTTGGGGTCCCCAAAATGGAACCCTCTCATTAGAGATATAAATTAACAGCTTTCCAACTTGAGGTTCCCAAATAGTTGCATCTAGTCCTTGTTTTTGGAGGGCTTACTGAGTGCCCACAATTCATTTTTTTCCTATTTGGTCACATCACCAACTAAATAACATGGAATGACATGGTTAGGGAAGATACCTGGGACTATTTTTTGTAGAAGGTACAGAAGCTGGGGCCATGCCTTTGCTTCTGGTAGACTTGGTGTGGTTAGGGGAATGACAGATTGTCAAAACTGTTGGAAGATAGCATTACATTTAAGGCACTGGCAACAGAGAGGGTCCTTCCCTGGGTTGGTTGGTTTCTTTATTTTATTTTATTTTATTTTATTTTATTTTATTTTATTTTATTTTATTTTTTATTTTTTATTTTATTTATTTTATTTTATTTTATTTTATTTTATTTTATTTTAATTTTTTAATTTGTTTATTCATGAGAGACACACAGAAAGAGGCAGAGACCCAGGCGGAGGGAGAGGCAGGCTCCACACAGGGGTCCCGTTGTGGGACTCGATCCTCAGACTGGGGTCATACCCTGAGCCAAAGGTAAATGCTCAACCATAGAGCCACCCAGGCATCCCCCCGGGTATTTTTCTTGGGGAGAAATGTTCCAAGTATATTTTTAAGAAAGTTAATTTTGAAATTAGTTCTGGAATAGAACTATTACTGGAGCCACCAGTATCATAATACAACTATGTTTGTCAATACTTAAGTATTTCAAACATTTAAAATATATTCCTTTCACTTTGGAGCAGTGTTCTGGTTTGGATGACAGATTCTGTGCTCATCCTATTTAAGATGCAGTCCAGTTATCCATGAAAGTTTCTGATGAGCAAAGATAGCAATGGTCTCTCCTACTTACTCTCTCCTACTACTTCCAGAAGGCTCTCCAGTGTACCTTTCGTATGCAAATTATGCACCGTGCATTGTCTTTGAATTATATATACTTGTTTCCTACTAGTTGTGAAGTTTTGTTTTGTTTTTAAACTCTATCCCCAATGTGGGGCTGGAACTCAGGACCCTAGATCAGGAGTCACGTGTTCTACTGACTGAGCTAGCCAGGAGCCCCCTGAGTGATGTTCTTAGGTTCTTTTTTAAGATGTCTTAAGTATTATGACAATAGTTTATTATTTCCTGTCTTTGCCAGGACCTAGTACCATAGGTATTATAAATACAAGGTATTTGTAAAATAGCAGCATTTTGTTAACTTTTTAAAGCCTTCCCCCACCCTACCTCCATCTTTTTACTTAATATATGTTAAGGAGTCTGCATTAAGGGATTCTTTATGATGTATACCTCTCAAGGATTGTGTGGATTGGGTAAAGCAGGGAGTACCCTTGTTGTATACATAAGGAAAGTGAGGCTCAAAGACATTATGTTCTTGCTCACGGTTAAGCATTTTAAGGCGGTGCTGGGATTGGAACTTAGGTCTCTTGTGTACCGCTTCTCTTTCCTATTCCATGCATTATTTGAAATTGAGTTTATATAAGAGGATTATTAGATATAGAATTTATATAAGGAGAAAGATAGTAAGAGTTGAATACTGTGTTTTCCTTACACGAAGAGTTGTGTGTTTAGCATGAGGTTGTTTAAACAGGTGTCCCCACTTGAAATTCTACCTGTGCAAAAGATTTTGGGACACTTTTGTTCAGTAGATTTTTGTTGTTTTAGCATAATATGTACAATGTTTTAAGTTTGGCCTTTTTATAGTTGATTTCCAATAGCAATAACCAGTGTTAACAGATGCATTAGGGTCCTTTTGTGCCCTTTTCAACACTCATATAAATATAGATTCACACTTCAATCTATATTTGAATCCTTAAGGCTTTTAACTCCAACTTGCTACATGTGAATGCCTAGCAACATGTTTTCTTTTTTCTTTTTTCTAGCAACATGTTTTCTACCACAAACAACCTAGTAACTCCCCCTTGTACGCGTATCTTTAATACAAGAGTGGGTACTTAATAGATATTTGCTGAATAGAGCAAATGGGGTCCTGGAGTTATATGAATGCCCAAAGTTAGGTGGTTGGTTGGCTCAACTTTTTTTTTTTTTTTTTTTTGCAGGTAGGCCAAAGGGGCCAAAGGCTTCTCTAGCTTTTACTTGAAAATAATCTCAAATATTAAAAAGTGTCCAGACTTTGGAACCAGACGTCAGCCTTAATTTGTTTTTTGGCATATACTAGCTGTAATGAATTTAGACAAGCCACTTGACATCCCTAAACTTCTTCTGTATAATACTTGCCTTGCAGTGATTAGGGAAAATGCATTTAAAGAACTTTACACATAGAAGGCACTGGTAAATATGGCTGTTTTTTGTATTATAAATGGTCATATAGCTAGTAAATGGAGAAGTCGGGATTCAAACCCTAGCATTTTTATAGCCAACATTTTGACCAGTGCACTGTTACTATGATACATACTACTAGGACAGGGTTTCTCAGCTTTGGCAGTGTTGACATTTTGGGCCAGATAATTCTTTGCTGTAGGTGGCTGTTCTGTGCAGTGTAGGATGTTTAGCATTTCTGGCCTCTATCCATTAGATGCCAAGGCCATCCCAGTGACAATAGTGACAGTAAAAATGTCTCCAGATATTGTAAATTATTTTCCAGATGGGGTGGGGGAGGGTCCAAGGGGCAAAAAGCATCACCTGATTGAGAAACACTGTCCTAAGAAAAGGGTATGTTTGGGGGACTCTGAGGTAGTTGAAAATAAAGTTAAAGGCAATATAGAATTGGAATTTAGGAAAAGGGTCAGAACTAAACATCTGATAGGAAAGTCACTGTTAAGTGGTAATTATTTATTACCACTTTAAAAAAAAGTATATAGTAAAAAAAAAAAGAAGAGGGCCAAGGTCAGAGCTAGAGAAACAGCAATTGAGTGAAAAGAGTGGATATAGAGGAGATAGAGATTTGAGAGAGACTGAAAAGTCTGGGGTGGTATTTCAGTGAAAAAAAACAAACAACTTTTTTTTTTAAGATTTTATTTATTCGTGAGAGACAGAGAGAGAGAGAGAGAGAGAGAGAGAGAGAGAGAGACATAGGCGGAAGGAGAAGCAGGATCCCCACAGGAAGCCTGATACTGAACTCAAATCCAGGACCTCAGGATCACAACCTGAGTCAAATGACAGATGCTTAACCACTGAGCCACCCAGGTGGCCCTGAAAAGTAACTCTTGAAAAGTCTTTAAATTATAAAACTAATATACTCCCATTATAAATAATTAGGAAGTGGGCAGCCTGAGTGGCTCAGCAGTTTAGTGCCGCCTTCAGCCTGGGAGCGTGATCCTGGAGGTGGGGATCAAATCCCACATCAGGCTCCCTGCATAGCGCCTGCTTCTCCTTCTACCTGTGTCTCTGCCTCTCTCTCTCTGTCTCATGAATAAATAAATAAAATCTTAAAAAAAAATAATTAGGAAGTAATAAAGGAAGTAAAAGGATTTGGCTGTGAGCTTTCTCAGTTTTACCATTTTAATTTGTTATATCTCATTGTTCCTAAATGTACATTTCTTTCAGTTAATATTTTATTAAATGTTGAAGGAAAAAATAAGTTACTTTGTTTTCAATTTTTTTTTTTTTAATTTACTTATGATAGTCACAGAGAGAGAGAGAGAGAGAGAGACACAGGCAGAGGGAGAAGCAGGCTCCAGGCACCAGGAGCCCGATGTGGGATTCGATCCCGGGTCTCCAGGATTGCGCCCTGGGCCAAAGGCAGGCGCCAAACTGCTGCACCACCCAGGGATCCCTTACTTTGTTTTCTTTTTTTTTTTTTTTTTTTTTAAGATTTTATTTATTTATTCGTGAGAGACAGAGAGAGAGAGACATAGGGAGAAGCAGAGGGAGAATCAGGCTCCACGCAGGAAGCCCAATGTGGGACTCGATTCCGGGACTCCCAGGATCACACCCTGAGCCAAAGGCAGATGCTCCACTGCTGAGCCACCCAGGCGTCCCAATTACTTTGCTTTCTAAAGAAATGATTTCTTATTTCAGGTTGCCGAGGAGCCCAAGTGGAAGAAATATGGAGTTTAGAGCCTGAGAATTTTGAAAAATTAAAGTAAGTATAATCTTAGTTGTATGAAAAATAGTATGTCTGTACTTTAAGCAAACTGTTACCTGTTTATTTTACTTGGATTACTCTAGGCTGAATACATCATCTCCTTTAAGTCTTTCTTTGATCTTATGATATAGGTATTATTACTCTTATTTTATAACCCAGGCCTGAGATTCTATATAAGTAACTTGCACGGGATTAAAAACTAAGTATCTAATTCCATATGAGAATTGATTGATTGGCGGATGTTTTACAATGTTCATTTATAGATCAATAGGGTTAGAACATAAAACACATTTTAACATTAAAAACATGAATAATAGGTTGGTCTATAAAAGCATACTTAGTAGATAATGTATGTTAATAGTAATTCAGAATTTGTCTATACATTATCACATTGATTTTTGGAGAAGTTACAGTTCAAATTCCCAAGAAGATACCAGGAAGTTTCTTCTTTTCCCTATGACTGGAATCACCTCTCTGAGACTCCCCTTAACCCTAACCTCCATGCCCCTAAGCATTGACCCTGAATTGAACAGAGAGAGAAGAATTTTCGTTGGAGGAAGAATTCTTGGATTCTTGGAATGTGACAAGGGGTAGGCTTCTAGAGGGGAAATAGGGACTGTAGGGACATAGCTATCGTTTTTAATAATAAAGGGATCATTTGCTTCCCCCTACTTCCCCCTTCCCCACAGAAGGAGCAATGACTCGAGATGAAATAAGTGATTAGGGAAGATTAATTAAAGATACATCAATTGAACTGTCTTTAAAGGATAGGAAAGGGTTTTGTTGCATGGAAGACAGTTATAAAAGGGTGGAGAGAATCCTAAAGAGGTGATTTAATGTTTCATGGGCAAAAAGAGTTCCTTTAGGAAAGTGTGACTTAATTATGTATGAGATGATAGCATCTGTTCTTGCTGCAGTTTGATGATTGTTCATGAACCCAACAATTATATGAAGGTGACTTAGTATATTTTATAATATATATGCTATAAACCATTTATCTGTGAACACTGTACGTGGACTTTATTCATATAGATTGGAATTCAATCTGTAGGGTTAACAGCTTCTTTCAGCTTTTCTATGTTCTTGTTTTTAGTTTTTAAATGAAATGATACAAGGTAGAAATGAATAATCCAGATTTGAGAATGAAGTTTTCATTATAATTCTACTTTGCCTGATATAATTTTAAATTTTATTAGCCTTGTTGTAGGCAACATTCTAGTGTCTATGAATAGCAGTAGAAATCTTAAAAAAATTTCTCTGACTTTGTTTGCAATACATTTGTTAAGTAGCTTACTAAAATGTAATGTATTGACAGCATATTCAAAAAGAAGCAGGGTTTGGTGTCAACTAATTTGTATTTTATTTTGTAGGCCAGTTCATGGGTTAATTTTTCTTTTCAAGTGGCAGCCAGGAGAAGAACCAGCAGGCTCTGTAGTTCAGGACTCCAGACTTGACACAATATTTTTTGCCAAGCAGGTATGGTCCTTGGATACTCTGAAGTCTTGAGAGCAATCCTTTCTATAAACAGAACTCTGTTTCACTTTTGTGTCTTTGGTATAGCACTCCTCAAGCTTTTTGTCTTTGGATCCCTTCACATTCTTAAAAATTATTGAGGTCTCCAGAGAACTACTCTGTTTATATGGATTATATTTATTAATATTTATTATATTAGACATTAAGACTGTGATATTTTGAGAGTAGTGATGTTAAAAACAAATGCATTACATGTTAACACAACACATTTTTTAGTGAAATATAATCACACTTACCAAACAAAAAAATTAGCAAGAAGTTTTATATTTACGTTTTACATTTTTTTACATTTTTTGCAAATCTAATGTCTGGCTTAATAGCACAAAGCTGGATTCTCCTATCTGCTTCTTTATTCAGTCTGTTGCAGTATTTTTGTTTTGTTTTTGTTTGAAGTATATGAAAAAAAAGTAAGTTTCACACATATGTGTAGTTGGAAAGGGAGGAGTATTTTAATATATTTTTCAGAAAATTATGGACATTCTTTGATATCAAGACTCTAGAAACATTGCTTTCTTAAAGGTTAGTTGCAATGTGAAATCTGAAACCATATCAGTGAACTTTGCCCTTTATTATATTAAAATTCTTTGATTTATCTTGCTCTGCAAATGAATCTTTTATTCATGCAGCATTTGATAACATTGTGTATTGGTCATTTTGAAAGTTCACCGACTTTTACATTTGATTACATACATTATCAACAAGTCACATACATCATCAGAAAAGTCGTTAATTATCTTTTTTTTTTTAAGATTTTATTTATTTATTCATGAGAGACAGAGAGAGAGAGAGAGGCAGAGACACAGGCAGAGGGAGAGGCAGGTTTCTTGCGGGGAGCCTGATGTGGGACTCCACCCTGGGACTCCTGGATCATACCCTGAGCCAAAGGCAGACACTCAACCACTGAGCCACCTGGGAGTCCCAGAATTGTTGTTAATTATCATGAAACTTTTAAACTCACGGTGGGTTAAGTATCGTGAAACTTTTAAACTGATAGTGGAGGATCTTAATTCTAATTTGAAAGTTCAAATTTTATCAGAAAAACAAATACTATCAGGTATTTTCCTTGAAGTAACAGACTCATTTCACTCAATTCAGAGAAAATATCTGCTATATGCCCTGTTTGAACAACCATATTTGTCTGCCATTTGTGTTTTCAAGAGAAAAAGATGTTCCAAGAAAAAAAGCAGCCAACTTAGCGCGCAACTCAAACAGTTGTACTACTGCTTTTCCTTGAAATGACTAGCATATTTTGGTTTGCAACAGAAGTGCTTTATTTCTGCTACCTGTTTCATTTCATAGAATATTAAAGACTTGTATTCCGAGGTCAGGTTTTTTTTTTTTTAATTTTAATTTTATTTATTTATTAGAGACACAGAGAGAGAGCAAGCAAGCCGAGGTCAGATTTTAATAAAAATAACTTCTGCTTCATTAAAGACAGTCTTCAGTAAAATTACTTTTTTTTTTTTTTTAAACTATGTATCTGTGTCAATGAAACCGTTTAATGGCACTGCCCAGACTGGTGCTAAAATACCAGCAGTATTATCTACCATTGCCATTATACTATCAGTGCAAATATGAAAGCAGGGAAGAAAGCAGAAACTGTCTTTGAATTATTATAGAAGCAACTTTGAACTCATGAACCCTTTGAGAAGGGTCTTAGGAATTCCCAAGGTCCATGGACCACACTTGATAACTGCTGTTCTAGTATATACAGTGAAGTCAGTGAAGTGTTGAATATTACTAGATGCCTCCCATTGTTTGGGAAAGGAGAAAAAGAGAATGATAAAAGAGATTTGATTAATGTTTAAAATCTAAGCTAAATATGATTGCATTTGCTTGAAAATTGCACTTATTTCTGAGACTCAAAAAGTTGCTTAGGATAACCTGTTTGAATCTAAAGAAAGGTTGAAAAGAAGACTGCTAATTTTCATTACTGTCCTTTGGATCAAGCTTTTGCTATTTCACTTAGTAACTTGTTTTCCCTTTATTTCTTACTACGTCTTTCCATTTTCCCCCAACGTTTTAAAATTGAGTGTTTAGAGAAATTAGCACTTTCTTGCTTTTACTTTAAGAAAACATTATTGTATTTTTTTTCTGATAGCAGAATTTAAAGTGCAGAAATATATAGTGATAAAAGTGAATATCTTTGTAATCCTACACCCATCTTTACTAACTACTTTTAATGGTTTGACTCATTGATTTAATCAACAAGGAGTTATTGAGCACCCACTATGTGCTAGGTATTGTTTTAAGTGCTCGGGTATAATGGTGAATAAAACAGGCATCTTTCTTCTTACTAACAACTATAATGATAGCATTACCAACAGTAGCCAACATTTACCATTCTTACTGTGTATCAGATATTGTGCTTTAATATATTATTATTTAGTCCTTGCATCAACTCTGAGGTTATAATAACCTCATATCACAGGTGAAGAAATCAAGGCCTGGAAAAATTAACTTATTTTCCAGAGGTCACACAGAATTTAAATGCAGGTCTAAAACCCAGGTTTGTGATTCCACATTGCCTTACTATCTCCCACAGTTTTCTTTTTATATGTTAACCCATTCTTATAATTTTCTTACTAAAGTTGGATTGTTATGCAAAATCTTTCGCATCTTTTTTCACTTAATGATAAAAGTTTGACTTTGTTCCACTTCCATACACATAATAATATTAGCTAACATTTACTGCAGACTTATTAGTTTCTTTCATATATATTATTTTTTATGTATTAATTTATTTGTAGTAACTACTACTCACAACAGCCCTTTGTGGTTTTTTAGATTTCTTATTATTTCACAGATGTGGAAACTGAGTCCCAGAGAGGTTATGAAAACATGCCCAGGTTATGCAGCTAAACGTTGGCAGCGCTGGGGTGCAAACTCCAGCACTTAATGAACACACTTTTGAGTTTCTAGTTATTTCTTCTAACACAAATAATTTGTTGATATATTGTAACACTTGTGCAATTATGTATTATTGTATAACAATTATAATTTTGTTTTTGTTTTTTTTTTTAAAGATTTTATGTATTTGAGCAAGAGAGAGAACGCGCATGCACACTAGCAGTCGGGAGGGGCAGAGGGAGAGGGAGAAGTAGGCTCCCTGCTTAGCAAAGGCTCCTTGCTGAGCAGGGAGCCCCATGTGGGGCTGGATCCCAGGGTCCTAGGATCATGACCTGACCCGAAGCAGCCACTTAACCAACTAAGCCATCCAGGTGCCCCAATAATTGTAATTTTAAAACCAAAGTTTGTGATTTTCAAGATCTAGATGGTAGAGAAAAAGTAGGAGAAAATAATTTTAGAAGTCCTTTGGGTGTTTTTTTCTCCTTTTAAAGGAAGGTTTTATTTTGAAAGGTATATAAAAATATATACTCATTTTCTAAAATTTAAGTATTATAACTATATGATGTAGAATATAAAAGTCCCTTACGTTTCCTGTGTTAGAGATAACCACTGAAAATGATTTATATTCTTTCAGAGTTTCTCTGTGTGTATGTGTGTATTTAATTTCTTCCACACTATATTTCTTCCACACTAAATTGTGAACCTGAGTGAGATTTTGTTTCTAGGTACAGTCCCTGGCCCATAGTAGATATCCAATAAATGTAGACTGAGCTCTTCATCTCTAAGAATATTACAATTAACACTAGTATTCACTAACACTAAGGCACTAATGATTTATACAGGTGTAAGTATTTTTAAGGTAAAAAAAAGTCAGAAAAGTAAAGCCCTAATGATACTAGGGCTTGAATTTATAATTTCTGGAGTCCCTTGATATTTTTCTAGTTCTGTATTTCTGTCTTAACTATAATTTAATGTTTTATTTGTATTATATTATTCCTGCCATGTTTATTAATATGTAGAATTAGTGATTTTCCTATAATACTGGGTGTTTTTTTTTTTTTTTTTTAAGATTTTATTTATTTATTCATGATAGTCACACAGAGAGAGACAGAGAGGCAGAGACACAGGCAGAGGGAGAAGCAGGCTCCATGCTGGGAGCCCGATGTGGGATTCGATCCTGGGTCTCCAGGATCGCGGCCCGGGCCAAAGGCAGGCGCCAAACCACTGCGCCACCCAGGGATCCCTTACTGGGTGTTTTTTGTTCTATATTCTGTCAACAGTTCTTGTTGAACTGACAGGTCAGTAATTCCCCAATAATATCTTTTAGTCTATTTATTATATATTTAAAAGATTTTATTTATCTGAGAGAGATAGTGAGAGAAAGCACAAGTGGGGAGCAGGGAGGAGAAGCAGGCTCCCCCCTAAGCGGGGAGCAACTTGGGACTTGATCCCAGCACCCCAGAAGCTGACGGCAAATGCTTAACCGACTGAGCTACCCAGGTGCCCCTTTTTTAGTCTTTTTAGTGTATGCATCCTATGAGCCTATGCCCAAAGTTTTATATTACATAAATATATAATCCTTAATTCTAGGCTTTGAGAACTAATAATGATTTTATCCAGGAATCTCCATTATCAGAAATTTCATTTCATTTCATTTCATTATTTCATTTTATTTTTATTTTATTTATTTTATGTATATATTTTAAAATTTTTATTTATTCATGAGAGGCGCAGAGAGAGAGAGAGAGAGAGGCAGAGACACAGGCAGAGGGAGAAGCAGGCTCCATGCAGGGAGCCTGACGTGGGACTCGATCCCAGGTCTCCAGAATCAGGCCCTGGGCTGAAGGCAGCACTAAACCGCTGAGCCACCGGGCTGCCCTATTCCCAGAAATTTTAAAAATGTAATTTAAATTATATTTATTTATAAGGTCATACGTATTAACTAAGTATGTATTTTTGGTATTTATGAATGGAATTGTGTCAGTTTAATAGTAATAGTAATACTGGCTGTCTTAAGCTGATCATATGCTCTAATTGTAGGAATGCATATATGTGGATCACTGATTAAGAAAGTATCGAGAAAAGAATCTAGTAATTATAATTTGTATATAAGAAATGACATTTTGATAATACTTCTCCGTAAAACATCATAGTTTTGTTACCATTTCATCATTTACTTGCTAAGATTATGCTGTAGTGTTACTGGGTTTGTTTGATTATCTATGCAGTCTTCCAGGAAAGAATGATTATCTACAATGTGCCAGACACTGTGCTAGGTGCTTAGAGAATGATAATCATAATCCCTGCTCGCAAGGTGCTTAGAGTTTAGTGGAAGAGATTGGTTTTAATCAGTGAAATGGGGCAGCCCAGGTGGCTCAGCGGTTTAGCACCACTTTCAGCCCAGGCGTGGTCCTGAAGACCTGGGATCGAGTCCCATTGTCGGGCTCTCTGCATGGAGCCTGCTTCTCCCTCTGCCTGTGTCTCTGCCTCTCTCTCTGTGTGTCTCTCTCATGAATAAATAAATAAAATCTTTAAAAAAAAACAGTGAAATGCAAAATTATGGTGGTGATAAGTACTGCATGGAGTGAAATGAGAACCATATTATACTGCAAAGTTTGAAAATAATCTGAGACCACCCTCACTTTGAACACCAGCTATATAGAGTTCGGGGTTCCCAAGCCACCCTTATATCTGGCAATTCCAAGTTTGGAGAGGGTCTCCAAGAAAAACTATAATTTGCCAAGAAAATGCATAGACCTTATTGAAATCTGTTATAATTACAGTTATGGTCTATTACAGTAAAAGATACAGATTAAATTCAGCCAAGGAAAGGGATGGGGCAGTAGAGCCCTAGTAGAGCTACAGATGGCACTAACTTTCCTGGCAACGGTATGTGACAGTATGTACAGAGTATTGTCATCCAGCGAATCTCAACTAATTCTTGATATTCAGAATTTTTATTTGACCTCAGTCACATAGACCTGACTGACCGGACCCATATGACGGACCTCAGTCTGCAGTCACTTTGGAGGTTGAGCTGATACTGTTGACTCAAGATTCCATGCAAAGTCACAGTATTAGCCTACCTTAGTGGACCAAATACCCCAGGTAAACAAAGATGCTCTTATGAGGCCTTTCTTTTCAAGAGCTAAGAGTTTACCTCCCCCCCCCTTCCCCCCCCCCCGCAGGAACCAAGGGCAAAGGCACGGCCTCTCTTTGGGCATCATACATATAGTATACGTATATACATGTATTATATGTATATAAATGGGACTTAACACTTTAGGGAGACCTGAGAAAGCCCTGAGTAAGTGACAGTTCAGCTGAAGTTTAAAGGTTAAGTCGGTATTAACTGGGGGAAAGAGGCCGAGGGTCATCCTAGATTAATAACAGCTTTATAGCAGGGAATAAAGGGGGAAAGACTAGTAAAATGTACTAAAAGAAGAGCAGTGTAACTGGCATATATAGAGAAAGGAGGAGATGACATGAGGTATGAGGCTGCATAGGCAGCATGTTAATCAGAATTAGGTACAGTTGGTTGTAGAAAAACAATGGTTTATGAGAAATGAAAGTTTTTCTCTTTCACTTCCAAGAACTGTCAGGATTACAGGCTCTTCTGTTCCTTTGTGTGTGGATTCTATTCTAAAGATTACTTTGTGGCCCAAGATGATTGTTGGAGTTTTAGTCATTCTATCTTAATTTCACATTCCAGAAAGCAGGAAGGGGACAGCACACTTCCCTCCTTTTATGGACATTTTCTAGAATTTGCCTATGTCATATGCTTACTTCTCTCTGGCCAGAACTCAGTCACATTGCTGTACTTAGCAACAAAAGAGTGGGAAAGTGGTCTTCATTCCAGGTGGTCATGGACCAGATAAAATTTGGGTACTTTATTCATATGGAAGGAGGAGAAGATGGTTTTTAGAGAATAACTATCAGCCTTCTGCCACATTTGCTGAGAAAGGTCAGATCATCAATGGTATTTTAGGCCATGATTGAGACTTTTGTCTGTATCCTAAGAGTAATAGAAGGTTATTGAAGTGTTTAAAGGAGTATGACACAATCAGATTTTTATTTAGAAGGGATCCTTTAGCTATAGTGTGGAGAATGCATTTGAGGAGGAAACGGTGGTATAGAATATAGGAATAGTTGGAGGCTTTTGCAGAGGTACATGCAAGAGTAGATAAAGACCGGTGGATAGAGATGAATATGAATAGATTTGAATAATGCTTAGTAAATAAAGTAGTTAGCACCCTTAATATGTAATAGATTGGCTATGGGGATGAAAGAAGAAGACATAGCAGTCAGTGATGAAGGCTTTTTCTTTTTTCCTTTTAAAAAAATTAGTCTGCAGGTACATGGAATAGGATTGTGATAATCCTTGATTGATAACACACACTCATGACTCCTATTTATTTATTTATTTTGTAATTTTAAGTAATGCCTAAGCACCTAAGAACTCACCTCCCAGGTAAACTTCATCTATTATTTCCTTCTCTCACCTATTCAACTTAACTCTCATCCTCTTTCCCTCCATTACTTATAATCCATTTGAATTTGGTATATCATCTCCTTGCTTTCTCTTTTTCTTTCTTTCTTTAAGAAAGAATTTATTTATTTAAGAGAGAGTGCATGAGGGAAAGAGAGAAAGAATCTGAAACAGACTTCACACTGAGCACAGAGCTGGAAATGTGTCTCGATCTCATGATCTCAAGATCGTGACCTGAAAAAAAAAAAAAAAAAAAAAAAAAAAAGATCGTGACCTGAGCTAAAAACCAAGAGTTGGCTGCTTAACTGAGCCACCCAGGAACCTTCCTTTCTTTTTATGTATTTTTTGTATCCTAAAAGGTGGTGTGTATAAAATTTTTTTTTTTTTTGTATAAAACTTTGACAAAAGAAAAAGTATTATGGTTATCAACAAAAAAGAGACAGTGCTGAAATAAAACAAAAGCATTTGTTTGGGGTTTCAGAATTGCAATTTGTGGAGCACAGATTTGGGTAGCAACACAAATTGTGTTCCCTAGAGAATGACAGGGTTTTAAAAGGCAAAAGGAATGTTTATATGTGTTGTTTACAGAGAATTTTCATTGGTATTGACTCATAGAAAACTAATCTTGGCTGAATATAATTGGTTACTAAGGCTATCATATCACTAAGCCAAGTCTTACTGTAGCAAGTTGCAGGTGTTTAGGCAGAGTCCTTGGAACTTACGCCCTTTGGCCCAATTCAGAGTTCACGGTTTTATCCACTGAGGATGTGCATAAGGCCCATTTCTTTCTCTTTTTTTTTTAATTTTTTAATTTTTTAATTTTTTTTTATTTATGATAGTCACACACACCGAGAGAGAGAGGCAGAGACACAGGCAGAGGGAAAAGCAGGCTCCATGCACTGGGAGCCCAACGTGGGATTCGATCCTGGGTCTCCAGGATCGCACCCTGGAAGGCCCATTTCTTTATTGACTTCCTGGCTCCATTTTAAAACTCCTTAAGTGATTTCATTTCATTTCATCACTCATCCATTGTAAAGGAACTTACTTTTTGACTTCATGTTATATCATTAAGATTTTTCTGTAAGTTGTTTATCATAGTAGTTCCTTTATTTTGCATGCTGCATAATATCAACTCATGATCTACTTTTCCTAGATTGGACATTTAAGTTAACTATGAATTGTGTAGCTATAAACATTTTTCTATATGTCTGCTATTACATATGTGCAAATTTCTCCTGGTATATACCTGGAAGTAGAATTGACTACTTCATCTGATACATAAATGTATCAAAATCTTTTCTGAATTAGATGCTCCAGTTACACTCCCACTAGCAATATCTGAGTAACTAAGTAGCCACATGCTCCAATGTGTGATATTGTTAGGCCTTTTTAATTTTTGCCAGCAAGCTTGTTCTAAAATGGTACTTCATTGTGGTCTTGGTTTACGTCTCCCTGGACACTAATAATTTTGAAAGTGGCCATACATGTTTCTCTGTGAAATTACTGTTTATTTTTATTTTTTTCTATGGAGTGAATCATGCTTTTCTTTTTGACTTGTTATGTTTTCTTGATACTGCTTCTCCAAGTTGGCACCTTATTGTTTTACCTTTTCTGAGTATCTTTTTGATAAATAGAATTTTATATTTTATTTTATTTTTATTTTTATTTTATTTTTTTTTTATTTTTTTTTAGAATTTTATATTTTAGAGCCAGTGCTTTTCATATCTTGTTTGAGAAATTGTTATTTATCTGAAGTTGTAAGAGATATTTACCTGTGTATTTAAATTTTAATTCTTGACATCTATGTCTATAATTCATCGGGAATTGGGTTTTGGTATGTCATGTGAAGTAGGAGTTCAATTTTATCTTTGTCCATATGGATCATCATTTTTTTCTAGCCTCATTTATTAAACATCTGTTGTTTTCCCTACTGATCTAACATTCTGTCTCTGTTGCATATCAGAGTTCCATATGTGTGTGTGTGTGTTTTCTAGACTGTTCCTCTGTTCCACTCATCAGTTTGTCTCTGTGCCAGTATCACTGTCTTAGTTCCTTCCACTTCTTCATAAGATTCAATATCTAATAGGTCATGTCTCCCCTCCCTGCTCTTTTTCAGAAATACCCTTCTATTCTTGGCCCCATGCTCTTCATGTAAATTTCAGAGTCATCAAGTTGTATGAAAAATTCTATTGGAATTTTGACTGGAATAGCATTGAATATATATATCAATTTGGGGAGAATTTATATCTTCATATTAAGTCATGAACATAGTATGTATATTTATTTAGATCTTTATTATCTTTAACATGTAATTTTCTCTGTAGAGGTCTTTTACATCTTTTGTTAGATTTATCTTAACTCTTTGATATTTCTGTTACAATTATGAATCCTCTTTCAATGAATTTTCTAGGTTTTTGATGACGGTAATAAAAATGCAATTCACTTTTATATTTTAATATTTAACTATCTTGCTAAACTCTTCTATTATCTCTAATATTTGTTGGTTTTTTTGAGGGGGTTCTATCTAAATTATTATATCAAATGTTAACAGTTTTTTTTTCCTCCTTTCAAATCTTTATGCTTCTAATTTATTTTTCTTTTCTAATTGCCTGAGGCCTTCAGTAAAATCATCATGATTTTAAAGGGAATGCTTTAACATTTTCTTGTTTTGGATGATGTTTACTAGGGTTTTTATTTTTTAAATGCTCTTTTTCAGGTAAGGATGTTCTGTTATTTATTCAGTGAGTGTCTTTATTATGATAATTTTTTAAGTGATTTTTCTGCACTTAATGTAATGATCCTTGTTTATTTTTTCTCTTTTAAAAGATGAATACAGTCAGTTATGTTTATGATTTTTCTAGATATCATACCATCCTTCATATCTGGGAAAAACCCAACTGGTGTTGATATATTCTGTCTTTATGTACTGTAAGATCTAAGTATTCTTGTTTATTAGCATTTTACATCTGTATTTATGAATGAAGTGGGCCTTAATTTTCTTTTCTCATAATGGCTTAGATTAGTTTTAGTATTAGAGGTTTACTGGCTTTATGGGAATGAGTTAGAATTTCCTCTTTTTTTTTTTATTGTTCCAAAGAATTTGCATAAAATTTAGTTCTTGTTCTTCAGATATTGATAGGATTGGCCTATACAGCCAGTTCTGGGCCTTTATAGTCAGTTCTGGGCCTGGTATTTTCTTTGTAAGTATGTATATAACTGTTCATTCAGTTTAATAGTTAAAAGACCATTCAGACTACTTACTTCTTCTTGACTTGGTTTTGATAAGATTTTAAAAAAATTTCTTCATTTTTAGCTTAAGTTTACAAAATTGTTTCTTATGGTTATTAGTATTCCCTTATTCTTTTTAACCTTATTTTATTTTTACTTGTATTCCTGTCTCCTAGAATTCTGATCTGCATATTTGTGTGATAGAGGTTTATTTCCATTAATCTGTCACCTTTTATTGTTTCATATGTGCATTAGGACAGCAATCCAACTGATCTTGTTCTGTTTTCAGCCATCTTCAGTCCTTGCTATAAACTGTCAAACTGAATCTTTCATAATAAAAAACTTATTTTTATTATGTTATTTCCCTATTAAAAAGCTTTTGCTCCTAGAGCAAACTACTAAATTAATTTAGCTTAAGGTCAGTGTTTCAAGGTAGCAAATGATGACATTTGTTATGATGTCATGCCCTGACCACAACCATACTTACTAATACAAACCAGTATGCTCATTGTCTCTTGAACATACCATGTAAGTTTGTTCCTTTGTTCATACCCTTCTTGCTTCCTTGAATGAATTTCCTTTTTTATTTTCTAGATCCTGTCTAGCTTTCAAAGCCCTATTAAAATTTTACATTCATAGAGAAATCTCTGATACTTCAGTTAAAGATGATTTCTTTCTTCATCATTTTGGTTTTCTTTTAATCCCTTTTTCATGTATGGATTTTTTTTTTTCCTAAATTTTTCACAGGCAGGGCATTTTTACATACTTTCTTTTTTTGTCTTTATTCTAGAGTCACTTTCCCTTTAGGAACCCATAGTTGTATTCTCAACCTTTTTTTCCTTGACTACAAATAAATATTGAAAATTTATTTATTTTATAGCTACAACTCAGTGAAGATGACTGTAATTTATAATTTAGTACTTTTAGCTATTTTAGGAGCATCCCTCTGAGCACTCACCATATTCTTTTGTATAAACTACGAATAGAAGTTACTCTCTAGTCCAGGTTTGCAAGTCAAATGGCTGCAGTATCAGATAGGCAACATGCGTGTGTGAATCGGGTTGTGTGGAAGATAATAGGGAGCGGAAGAGCCTGGATGAACTAAAGAATATATGTTCTCTCAAAGGAATTTAAACCATATTCTTAAGGTTCCAGGCCAGCCCTAGTCTAGCCTCCTTTTACTGTTGAACTCTACTGTGGTGTTTGAAAATGTATTACCACACACACAAAAGAAAATGTATTACAAGCCAGAGTATATACTAGAATACTCAGGATAAATTAAAGATGTAAAAAGTTGGGGACTATGTAAATTATGCTGCACTAAATTTTTTGTGACATGAACTAAAGTTAAAGTTGTCCCAAATAGATCTATATAAGGTGTTTTTATGTGAGTTTAATGAAGTGAAAGACCTCACTAACTCTCTCGTTCACTGTGCACTACATACTTACCACAATGTTTGGCACACTGTAGCTGCTTCGTAAATATTTGAAAGACAGTGTAGAGGTACCTCTTTTACCATCTTTTTTCTTTTGGCAGTTTGTGCTGTATGTAACATAACCACATGGTGGCGCTAAACTCATTTTTAAACCTGGAAAGATATTTTTATTCCCAAGCACACCATGATTACTATTCTTCATAAACACACAAAATAACTTGTAATAAATCATGGATAGTGTGAATCATTATTAACATTGAGAGGGAAATATTAACTACAGGATTTTTCCCTTTCTAAAAAATATTGAAATATGATTGATTATACAAAAAAACTGCACATTTAATGTATTTAGCTTAATGAGTTTGGAAGGAGTTTTTTCTAATTCTTTAAAAAAGTTTTCTAAAGTGATGGATTACAGAAATCCTTAGATCATAGGAATGTTTGAGAATATTCTCTGCCATAGCCTCAGCATGTAACCTGGCACCAGGTACATAGTATGTCTTTAATGTATGAATTTGAAAGAACATGTGAATGAGTATAAATTTTAACTTCTAACTTTGCTCTTACCAACCCATTGCCAGATACTTTCATCCCAGATAATTCTGGTCCAAGATAAGAGGGTACTGAGTCTTACAAAGTTTTAGTTAACCACCTGTATGAAGTCTTGTGTAACCATTGAAATTTTTTATCCAAATTTACTAAAGAACTGTGATTCAGAGAAAAATACATGTTAAAAGAAATAGCAATATAATTGGATTCTAGATTTCTTGTTACTCTTAATTTGCCAGTTATAAGATAGTTTTGAGTATAAGATACTATCAGAAAGGAATATCAGAAGTGTGGTGTATCATGTTTGTTTGAGAACTGACTGTAAGAAAATGTTTCTAGTGGAGAAAGCAGTCTTATCAATGAATTTTTCAAACATACCGCAGGAAACAATTTAAAAACTGGTGGATTTCACAAGACCTCAAAAGCCTCTGGCAACACAAAAATAGAGGAATATAAGAATTAAAGACAGAAGATAATTGAAAATTTTTCTTCTGAAGTCTGGCAAGATATAAATAGATAATTTGTTAAATAGTAAAATGATAAGGGAATTAGCATTATGGAAAGACTAAGTTGAAGATAGTATTAAATTATAGTGTAGTAACAAAATATAGCAATTGGACTAAACTGTATTTTTAAATATCATTCACTAAATTTAGTTCAACTTTACAATTAACTTTCCTGATATTCACACTAGTCATTTGAGGTTCTTTCTAGCTCTATAATCTCAGCACTTTGTATAGGGAATAAGGAAGAAGCCCTTGTCCACAGTGGGTTATAATCTTGTTAGAGAGACTATTTATGTACAGTCAGCCTAACATGGTGGCTAAGGGCACAAATTTTAGAACCAGCCTGTATGCTTCTTGCTTAACTCTGTGCCCTTGGGGCAAGTTTCTTAACTTCTTTGTGCTTTAGCTTCCACAGATGTAAAATGGGGATAATAGTATTACTCCTTCTTCATAGGTTTTTGAGAGAATTGAAAGAATTAATACATGTGAAGTGCCTGGAAAAGTACCTGGCACAGAGTAAGTGCTGTCTAAATGTTTTTTTCACCCTAAAATGTAGTCCACATAATGTGTTAAAAAAAAATAGTTAACAGCTAGGTGACAGCACTGTAAAGACTATATATATGACTGAGTTGAAAAAATGTATGGACAATATATATCCTTTTTAGGAACTCAAAGGAGGGTAGAAACTAATAGCAGTTGTTGGGTAATTTCTCTCAAAGCCACCTAGGTGAGTTGGAGCTTGTGCCAAATACTGAAATATGGTTAAACTTGGATAGGCAGAAATGAATTTAAGAAGTAAGTAGGAGGGAGGATAAGTTCTGTTGGTTTTAATCAGCTTTGTTTAGATCAGGAAAGATTGGTCTTATTACCCTAACTGGATTGGTTTTGCTGATGTTATGAGTTTATTTAATTTATTTGGTTTCCTAGAATCCTCAACTCCAGAATTGCAGCAAATTCCTGAAAATAGTAGATGGAATTAAGCATGTTTATTATGTTTATGTTAAGAATATATGAAATACATTTTGAAAACTGTTAGCATTACTCAACATATTTTGGAGGGTATTGTCTTCTGTTAAAAGCTGCTTTTTGAAAAATAAATTGATAATATTTTTGCATTTATGTTTTATAGGTAATTAACAATGCTTGTGCTACCCAAGCCATAGTAAGTGTGTTATTAAACTGTACCCATCAAGATGTCCATTTGGGAGAGACATTATCAGAATTTAAAGAATTTTCACAAAGTTTTGATGCAGCTGTGAGTATAATCATATTATTCCTGAAATGCCCTATTTGTGATAATTCTCTTTTTAATAGGCTACTTTAACAATTATTTTATTTTATTTTTTATTTTTTTTAACAATTATTTTAGATGAAAGGTTTGGCACTAAGCAATTCAGATGTGATTCGACAAGTACACAACAGTTTTGCCAGGTAAAGAGACTTTTTGTTAAATGAACACCGTTTCTTTTTTTGCTTGTTTCTCACTATTTTTTTTTTCTTGACTGTAGACAGCAGATGTTTGAATTTGATGCAAAGACATCAGCAAAAGAAGAAGATGCTTTTCATTTTGTCAGTTATGTTCCTGTAAATGGAAGATTGTATGAATTAGATGGATTAAGAGAAGGACCAATTGATTTAGGTAATCTGTTTCCTGTTCCTGGTATTTCACTTTTGACAATGAAAAAAGATTGGGTATTCTTTCTTTGCTTTAGCCACACCACTGCTTAGATTTTGAAGGGAAAGGTGACTATGAGATAAGATAGTATAATGTCATGGGAGTCTTAAGCTTTTCATTATGAGGTTAAATAACAGATAGGAAGGACGTGTTGACTACTGTAGTTCAACTGGGATCTTTAATTTTTTTGTAAGAGAAACCCATGCGTAGATTACATAATTTATTTTTTATTTTCCAGTTAACTTTAAAAAGCTTCTTTTAGTGAATAGAAGTTATTCTGGTCATTTTTAACTTACTGACAAGGGATAATAAGCATTTCTTACCATCTTGTATTAAACCGTTTTCCCTTAGAATTAGATCATTCAGAATCACTTTAATTCAGTGTTGAACAATCTGTAAAAGTATTTTTCTTCAAAGTTTCTGTTTAAATATTAAAATGCTGTTCTTTGGGCCAAAGGGTAGATTTGTCCCAATCCTACCGTCTCTAACTGTAAGCAAAAATGATAAGGTTGAGGAGATAATTGGTGATTCTGATACAGTACTAAAATCATAAGACCACAAAGAATTTTAACTACTTATTTTTACCTCATTAAGTTTCCTTTTTTAAAAAATTAGGTTCATTTTTTTAAGTCCAATAAAACCTGTTTTTATTGAATGTAACATTATCTGCTGTTCATAAAACTTTAGTTTTAGATTAAAAAATAAACATAGTTTCATTTTGTTTGTACTTTTTGAGCATGTCTCCTGCATAGAACCAGTAATTTGTCTAATGCAGATTTACATGTTATTTCTATATTTAAAAATATTTATTTTTCTATGTCACCGAAAATTGATAGAATGTTCTTTAAAGTCTCTTGAAATTAATTTTTTTGTAGTTTGGTAGTTGAGCTGATTTCTGCATTTTCTTTGTTGGCTTCTACTATCTGGTCACTATTCATTAGAACCATCAAATATAAAGGAAGTAAAAGATAAAATAAAATAGCCAGTTTTGTTATACAACTGGTGGCAGTGCTAGAAGTTATGGTGGAAAAGAGGATTAAAACAACTGGGTAAAATTGGTTTTGCATTATGTGTAGATTTCAGTGTTTTATTTTATACTTAAAATGGTAGGGAATCAGACTGATAAGGCTTGAATCCTTACTTGCTCCTAATTTGTGTGCTGATTTTTCTTAGCCCTCGGTTTTATCACTGTAAAATAAAGGTAGTTATTCTTATTTTACAAAGTTGTGAATTTTAATGGGATAACTCCCTAATTAATTACTTTTCCAAACATTTGTTCAGCACCTACTAAGTCATACAATAATGTGGTAATGCAAATATACTAATGCTTTTTGCCCTTACCATTACTAAGAAAATAAGAACTGAGTTTTAACATAGTTATGCTAAAAGGATTTTTACTGTCCTGAATTTGCCAAAATATTTATAAAAAAGACATTTTAGACTAACTTTTGAAATAATTTTAATGGTGATTTTATTTTATTTAATTGCTTTCAAATTTCTTTCTAGGTGCATGCAATCAAGATGACTGGATCAGCGCAGTAAGGCCAGTCATAGAAAAAAGGATACAAAAGTAAATGCTCAGCTAATCTCACTGGCGTAATATTCTGATTTTTGAACATTTTTTTCAACTTTTATTTTTTTATTTTAGCAGTGCTTGTTGAATATCTACTTTTGATTGGATTAATATGTTCAAGAAATCTATTTCAGAAATATTTAAAATCTACATAGTAATTTGTGCTCTTTATAAAAGTTAAACATGCAGATCTCCATTAGATATTTTGTATAGTTGTTTTGTAGAGTTTTGTTTTTAAGCATCTGTTTTTTTTAATTAAATTAAAACCCTTATTTTGACATAATTATATATTCACATTCAGTTATGAAGATAATATAGAGAGATCCCATATACCGTTTACCCAGCAATGGTAACATCTTAGAGAGCTGGAGTACAGTGTCAACAGCCAGGATATTGACATTGATACAGTCAAGATGCAGAATGATTTCATAAAGCCACAACCACTTTCTTCTTCTGTTGCCTCTCCCCCCCCATCCTTAATGTCTAGTTTTATAATTTTTGTCAGTTAAAGAATATTGCATAATTGGAATCATACAATATGTAACCTTTTTGGGTTATCTTCTTCTACTCAGAATAATTTTCTGGAGATTTATCCAGGTCATTAAGTACATAAGTAGTTCATTCTTTTCTAATCATGGATAGTAACTTGTGGTATGAGTAGGACCATTTTTTTGACCGTATACCCTTGAAAGACATCTGGATTGCTTCTGGTTTTTGGCTGTCATGAATAAACTAGCAATAAACAATCTGTGTACACATTTTTGGGTGAACATAAGTTTTCATTCCTCTGCGATAAATGCCCAGGAGTGCCATTGCTGAGTTCAAAATGCATGTTTAATTTTCTAAGAAACCGCCAAACTCTTCCAGTCACTGTAGCATTTTACATTCCCACCAACAATGTATGAGTAATACAGTTTTTCCACATCCTTGTTAACATTTAGTTTTGTCAAAATTTTTATTTTAGCTATTCTAGTAGATGGGTAGTAATATTTCAAATTGTAGTGGTTACTTTTTTTTTTAAGATTTTATTTATTTATTTGAGAGAAAGCACACAGGGAAAGGGAGAATCAGACTCTCCGCTGAACTGGCGTCTGGCGTCCCATGTGGGGCTCAGTCCCAGGACCTTGGAATCATGACCTGAGCCGAAGGCAGATGCTTAACCTACTGAGCCACTCAGGTGCCCTTTGTTGTAGTTTTATACATTTATGTATTTATCTTTAAAAGATTTTTTATGGGATGCCTGAGTGGCTCAGTGATTGAGCATCTGCCTTTAGCTCAGATCATGGTCCCAGTGTCCTCGGGTCGAGTCCCGTATGGGACTCCCCACAGGGAGCCTGCCTCTCTCTCTGCCTGTGTCTCTGCCTCTCTCTCTGTCTCTCATGAACAAATAAATTAAAAAATCTTAAAAGGTTGTATTTATTTGTATTTATATACATAAGATTATACTAAAATTTATACAGGAAGACAGAGAAACTATAACAGCTAAGACAATTTTGAAGAAAAAGTCTTCTTTATCACTGTAGTAGTGACTTCCCACTTGGCTTCCCATTTAGTCTCTTCTAGACACTGCAGTAGGTGTTGTTACTGCCTTCAGGGATAAAGTCCCATCTCCCTACTCAGCTTTTGCTGGTAGGTAGGGTTGGGGCACAATTGTTTTTCAGTTGTGCTTAGGTGTGGTACAGTGGTAGAGTAGTCTAAAGGTTTTGTCTCCTGAATTGCCCCCTTTCTGTTTGGGTAGAAGGAGCAGACTTTTGTTGGTGCTTTTTTAGTCTGTGCCTGTTGGCATTTCTTAGCTGCTGGCTTCTTTAACTCCAAGTCTAGACTATATGAAGGCAGATGAAATAACTCAAGGAGCTCACTATTGTGTCATTTTTGGCTCCTGGTTCCCTAGCTTGTCTGCCTTCTCTCCACTTTTCAGAATTTTTGTTTATCTTTTCCTTTTCTTTTAAAAAATATATATTATGTCGGGCAGCCTGGGTGGCTCAGCGGTTTCGCACCGCCTTAGGCCCAGGGCCTGATCCTGGGGACCCCGGATCGAGTCTTGCATCAGGCTTCCTGCATGGAGCCTGCTTCTCCTTCTCCCTGTGTCTCTGCCTCTCCCTCTCTTTGTATTTCATGGATAAATAAATAAAATCTTAAAAAAAAATATATGTATGTATGTCTATATATTATATCTTGTGGTTTCAATTTGGTATTTTCTTAGTAGGAAGAATAAGGAAATGGAAGTTCCACAGCAGAGTTTTTAAAACATTTTTACATAGTTCAAAGCACTGTAGTTAATATTGCTCCCAATTCTTTCAGTGAATAGAACTGTGTATGAGAAACTGTTACAAGCAAATAATGCAAAAAAAAAAAAAAAAAAAGCTTACATTTTCTATATATCCTCATCTTGATTAAGCACCATTTACATAATGTTACCAATAATTCTTCTAATGTCATTCCTTACCAAAAATAAATTTATACTATGAGATGTCTCATTGTGATACTCTGGTATCATAGTAGTGAAAATAAAACATCACTTGGAAATTTGACCAACAGTATAATCACATTATATTAATAAAATATTATACAAATATTTTATAATAAAATATAAGATATAAGTGAAATATAAAAATATGTTCATTAAAAATAGCAACTACATGATGACTTGGAAAAAAGTATGTAGTTAGGAATATAGTTAATTACTGTCAAAAATGCCAGTATAATTAATCCAACAAATGTGAGGTCTTAGTTTAGTTATTTTTTTCTGAGATCTTAAGTAAATGATAATTGTTATATTTCTTATAAAAGGAAAACTGATAATATTTTTTATTTCAAATCTTTAGTGTTATAATATTTTTTAGAACATTTAAAAATATTTGTGATTAAGTTTATCTAGTTTTTTCTGTAGTTGTAGCCTTTCATATATGAAAGGTTTTTTTGTTTTGTTTTGTTTTGTTTTGTTTTAGATTTTATTTATTTATTCATGAGAGAGAGAGAGAAGCAGAGACACAGGCAGAGCCAGAAGCAGGCCCCACACAGGGGGCCCGATGTGGGACTCGATCCTGGGACCCCAGGATCATACCCTGAGCCGAAGGCAGATGCTCAACTGCTGAGGCACCCAGGCATCCCTGAAAGTTTTTTTTTAGTATTAATTTTCACTGTTAGTTGATAGATTTATGTTTATTCTAAAGAACCCTGGCATGATCGCAATAGTTATCTTAATTGTAATACTGTTACAATTCTTTATTACATTATAAACTAACTTTTTTTAGGTACAGTGAAGGTGAAATTCGGTTTAACTTGATGGCCATTGTATCTGACAGAAAAATGATATATGAACAGAAGATAGCCGAGTTACAAAGACAACTTGCTGAGGTTTGTGACTATGTTTTTAAGTACAAAGTTCTAGTTTAGTGATCTCAGGGTATTTTCTCTCTTTCTTTGTTCTTTGTTCTCTTTTTTCACTCTTTCTTTCTTTCTTTCTTTCTTTCTTTCTTTCTTTCTTTCTTTCTTTCTCTCTCTCTCTCTCTCTCTCTCTCTCTCTCTCTCTCTGTTTCTTTCTCTTTTTTTCCTTCCTTCCTTGATTTAATAAAGTATCCCGAGTGAGAATTAAGAGAATACACTCTGGAGTCAGGCTGCCTAGATTCAGCTCTTGGCTTTGCCACTTAGTGGATGTATGAATTGGAGTATATTTCTTTGTGCTTTAGTTCCTTCCTTCCTTCCTTCCTTCCTTCCTTCCTTCCTTCCTTCCTTCCTTCCGGGCCTCCCTCCCTTCCTCCCTTCCTCTTTCCCTACTTCCCTCCCTCCCTCCTTCCCTCCTTTTCTTCCGAGAGAGAGCACATGCTGCATGTGCACGTAAGAGTGGTAGGAGGGCAGGGAGAGGGAAAGACAATCTTAAGTAGGCTTCATGCCCAGCACGGAGCCCATGCAGAGCTTGAGCTCACAACCCTGAGATCACTACCTGAACTTAAATCAAGAATCAGTAGCTTAATTGACTGACCCACTCAGGCACCCCTGTGCTTCAGTTCCTTAATGTAAAATGAAGTTATTAGTATTTACCTTATAATGCTGTTGTGAGGTTAATAGTATTTACCTGATAAGGCTGATGTGAGTATAAACCGAGATAATATATGTAAGCCACTTAAAATGGACTGACAAATATTACATGCTAAGTACGTGTTAGCAGTTAATTATTTAATTTCATTATATAATTAGGCAAGTTAGAATATATTTCTCACAGAATTAATTGGGTACATTTAGATTTACATGTAATCTTTACTTGTCTATTGATTATTTTTCTGGAGTAAATATTAGAGAAGATAATTAGTAATAGTACCTTTTTACATTCCTTTGATCATACTGTCTTAAGAGCATATTTAAGCAAATTCATTTTATAGTTGAACAAAAGATTATAACAATCTAGTACTTTGCAGTATAGGTTGTTTTTAGGTAAAAGTTCATACATGTCATTGTAGAACATAGAAATACAGGAGGTACTACTAAGGGATTTTGTCCTTTAATTTTGCAGTTAATAGGCAGGTATCCTGTCACCAGTATTGAGTAAAATCTGAAAATAATTGTACTGTATTTATCATTTTAAAATGTTTTGGACTCAGTCATTAGGGTATGCTGTTTCTTTTTCTTTACCCTAAGGAGGAACCCATGGATACAGACCAGGGCAATAATATGCTAAGTGCTATTCAGTCAGAGGTTGCCAAAAATCAGATGCTTATTGAAGAAGAAGTACAGAAACTAAAAAGATATAAGGTATGTTTTCTTTTTATTTGTTCCTTTAATAGAGTAGTATATTTTGACATGAGGGTATGTTGAATGCTGGTTTTTCCTCATTTACTAGTTTTAAGAATAATGAGTTGATTCCTTGCACCCCACAGAGGTAACTAGTAAGGATTCTTCTTAATTTTTTTCAAGTGTCACTATGAACAGATTTTTAACCTATTTGATGTTTCAGTTCACTACAATTAATGATGATCAAATTGTCTTGTCTTTGGCCATTAGGATCCACTTCAGGCTGTCTCCTAAGTCCTTTTGGTATGATTCTCTTAATTTTTGATAGCTTCCTTGATTTCCAGAGTGACAAGATGTTTCAGACTCATTTTGTACATTTCCTACTTCAGACTTGGATTAGCCATTTTTTTCAAGAAGCCCTGGATCCTTCTGTTGGGAAATGATATTTAGAAACCACTATTTGGGTGCTTAATAATACTTATTAGTTATTATGTCTAGGCCTTTTCAGAGCTAAGAAATACATTTTTGTTTTCTTGTTTTAGTTTTGAAGAGGAAATAGAATGTGAGTTCGTACAATGTGAATTCAGTATTCAAATTTAGAATTAAACGGCTTCGGGCACCTTACTGGCTCAGTTGGTAGAGCATGGGACTTTTGATCTCAGGGTCCTGAGTTGAAGCCTCTGTTGGGTGTGGAGCCTTTTAAAAGAAAACAATAACTAGAGGGCTTTATACTTGAAATTAACCATTTGCATCTCTTCTCTTAAGCTGAAAGTCTTGATTCCTAACAATATTAACATAATTACTTGATTTATGCTATATGTATAAAAAACATGGATTTGTATAAGAAGGTTCAGAATAACAATAGTAGTGTTAATAACAACTGAAAAAGTTTTTATTTATTTTTTGAAAAATGTTTTAACTTTATTTTTTCCTTAGTGTGTATCCCATTTTGGATATACAGTCAAATTGCTATATTTTTAAATTCACTTGAAAAAATTTCCTCTTGTTTTGGTTCTGTCACCAACTTGGTACACAATTGGGTACATTTTTAAAATTTCCTTTCCAGTTTCTTAGGGTTTTTAAACAACTCTTGATTCAATTTTAATTATGGCAAACATTTATAGAATTCAGAGTCAAATACAAAGCAAGGTTATTTTTAGTAATATTCTTTCACTTGCAATCTGATTAGCTTTTTTCAGAGAGTGAAGAGTAAAGGGAGCTTTGAATTTTGTGTAAGTTTGGAAGTGGTAGTTATGTCATTTCTCATGTATATCATAGTACAAAAGGCATTGTTATTCATTTGAAGCTCAGTTGAAGGCAGGCATGTCCTTTTTTTTTTTTTTCTTGCTCACCAAAGCATTAGCTAGCATAATGCTTCTTTGCATCATACTTAACAGCCAATAAATGTTTAAAAAAATGAGCCTTGGACTGATAGGATTTCTTCAGATGGAAGTGTATTCCAAGTCATGGAGATAGGAAAGTAAGGGATGAAAGCTTGAATATTTATTATCTTCCATTTTATGTGGTATGCAAAAATAACTACCCATCACTTACATATTCTTATGCAACGTTACTCCATTACTAAGTAAGTTTTAACATTAGCCTAAAATAAAACACAAATTTAGTTTTCAGAATCTTTACCTGCTTCATTGTTTTAGAATGCTTGTTGAGAAAGGTAGAATGATTCTTATACAGCTATTAAATGAACATGAGTTAGGATTTTATTTAATTCATTAATTAATTGAAGGAACCTGGAAGATTTCACAACTATTCAAATAAGATGTTAAAGAAGCTCAAGTAAAGGAACATTGAAATGAATTTACTAAAGATGGAAACTTTTTTTTCTATGGGAGAATGGAAATAAATTGAACCTTTATCAGACAGACTATTTAATAGCTCAATGGCAGTGAAAAACTAGAATTCATGTACCTTGGGAAGGGTGCTGTAGACAGTGCATAGTTTTCACTTGAAGCACAGATCTTTCCCTGTAGTCTGCCTTCTTGATTAAAAGTAATTTAAAGAAAGATCATTCTTGATCACAGAATAAATCTGCAGGCTTGGCCTGATTATTTGCATAGTAGTAGTAATAAGAGTGTTAATTTATCATGTGGGCTTCTTAAATTTACTTTCATAGGTTATGTTTTCATAAATAATTTTAGCCTTTTAAAAGTCTTTTTATTTGATAATCCAAGAATAGGAAGCCACACCCAAGAAACTCTTCATGTGTTTTATTATATTAGTCTTTATTCTCAGTGGGGATGGAATTTCATTATTTCTAATATTTTTTTCTTTTGAGAATGGAAGGTTTTCTCCCATTTCTGTTTTGGATTGGATGCAAAGATCAAAATATCAGACACTTAGTGGAAATGTAAAGTTAGTGTTGCTTGATATTTGTTTTATTTTCAGATTGAAAATATCAGAAGGAAGCATAATTACCTGCCTTTCATTATGGAATTATTAAAGACTTTAGCAGAACACCAGCAGTTAATTCCACTAGTAGAAAAGGTAAGTATTTTACTGTTGAATATTTAGATGTAAATTCCCCCAAAACGAAATTTTTTTTTGGCTTGAGTAGAGGTAAAATTTGTTGAAGCATTCTTATTTTAATTTTTTTTTTGCTTTTACTTACTGTTTTATATTCTAGATGAGCATTTGTTCAACCTGATATTGTGAAATAAAAATAAGGAATTGCCCCATTGTTTTAGACTTCCAAGACTCCCTAGTCTTAAGAACTCGGTTGTGCCTAATGTTAGATTAAAATTTAAAACATTTCCTTTCCTTAAACTGAAAGCAAATTTTTTAAAAAGATTTTATTTATTTATTTGAGAGCTATAGTTATATAGCAGAGGAAGAGGGAAAGAGAATCTCTTGCAGACTCTGCACTGAATGCAGAGCCTGAGGTGTGGGGCTTGATCTCATGACCCTGAGATCATGACCTGAGCTGAAACTTTGGATGCTTAACCAGTTGAGCCACCCAGGCGCCCCTAAGGTGAAAGCAAATTATTAATGTTAACAATTGAAGTAATAGATTCTCTGTTACTTAATTTAGAAAATATTTCAATTATTATAGAATTCAAAACTAGAATGGACATTGAAGGGAGAAAATATAACTATAGTGTAGACTAAGAAATGTTTTTTAAAATTCATTCCTAAGCTAATATTCTTTCCCCTGAAGAAAAGCTAACATAGGTTTGTAAAAAATTCTGATTTCTAAGATTTTTTTTCATTAATATAAGGCACTTAAATACTTATTGCATAAATGTAATGCAGTTAAACTGTAAATCAGTGTTTCTGAAAGTGACTATCGCTGGATACTCTTTAGAATACATGTTACCTGGCCCCTCCTCAGATATTCTGATATAGGGGAAGGAATCTTTAATGTTACCCCAAATGATTCTAATGCAGCTGGTTTGTGTACCACATTTTGAGAAACACTTTGAGAAGACGCTACTAGGCAAATAAAATTTTGAACCATTAACTTAAGGGCAGAATACATGGTAGGTATGTGTTTCTTATTAGTTTTAAAGTTTCTGAAGCAAAGATACATTTCAACCCACCTTTTGTATCATCATAAATTTTAAATAATAGGAGATGAGAATGAAGGTTTTTGTGTATGCCTTATTACCCAGATCTGAAATGTATGCTTCTGCTTTTAGCACTAAGTGCACAAATTATTGCAGAAAACTGCTAGTCTTATCTTTTCCATAAAGCTTTCCTGTTCGTGTATCTTAGGGTATTAAAGCTATAAAATTCTAAGATGGGAAACTGATTTTCAAAGTTTTAGATTAACAATTAGGGTTCTGTGATTCTAAAAAGTACCTAGATACTGTGTTCTTTGTATGAAACAATATGAAATATTTCTCTATTAAAAATATTAAAATAATGTACTGTTGTGTTAAATCATGTTACATCAGATTCTAAGTAGATAAATATTACTAAAGGCCAGACAAATGTTGAGTAATTTAAAATTGTATGTATTTTGCTTTGAAATTGGCCTGTGAATAAACTTTTTTAGGAAAATGACCATTCTTGTTTGATTTTAATGACAATATATCTTTAGATTTTTTTGAAATCATAGTTTGAGAACATGCATTAGAACCATAACTTCTTACTTCGCATTTTGGACACAGGGTGGCAGTATATGAATGTTTGGTGTTAGTGGGACACCAGCTCAGTGTGTTGTATTTGCAGGTTTTTTTTGAAGGGATAGTTATTGACCTTATGCCTTTTGCCTATTTATTGAAGCTGTTCTTTGATTAATAATATTGTATAAGCAATATTGAGGTTACATTTATTCCTTGTGTATATGCAATATCTGTTAGCCCCTTAGGAATTCCCTTAAAGGAATCAGTCTGTTATCCCCTAAGGAATATTCTTTAAAGATATAAAGGAATTTAGATACATTATTTGATTAAAATTTTTGAAATTTTACAGTTATTCATCAGACATTTATCTAGCTGTAATATATTCTGGGACTTCTCTTAAAGTCTTCAGATGTACATATAATTAAGACACATTCTTCTGCCTTAAGCAGTTCATGATATTATTGGGGAAAAGAATAAATTATAGTATTGTGCTGAATAGGATTGTTCTCATAAGTGCCAGAATAAATTCATGCTGAAGGTCCTGGCGGAGCACAGGGTAGCTCCTAAATAGCATTATGCTACTTAAAGTTTCATATCCATAAAATTTTAAATCTGTGTTTAGAATCAAATGCTTATTCTCTACCAATAAATCAGCTTCCTTAAGAACAAATATATTTTGTTCATCTCATTTTGAAAAAGAATTATTTCGAATTGAATATCACTTCCTGCTGATAAACAAAAATGTCACACATGAAAAACAATATATTTTTATAATTATATACAACGACTTTAATAGTGATAATTGCTTAATAACAATACCTCTAAGAAAAATTAGATACAGAATTCAGAAATGAGTAAGTTGAAATTGCTAAGAAATTAGTAAGTTCAAAATGTTCCTCCTCCATGCCTCAGCTCCCTATGCCAAGAGAAGGTAGGAAAAAGGAACAAAGCATGAAAAAGGTAGAAGGAACCCAACAGAAAAGATGTGGCTACTCTGGGCAGTGATGCTAAATGCCAAACCTGTCCAGGATCAGATCTCTGGCTAACTGAGATAGTTGCTTGTAATAAGCCTGTGAGAGCATGAAAGTATTTGAGTTTGAAAATCTTTTTATTTTACAGAATAATAAAGAAAAGACCAAGACTTAATTCTCCCAAGGACATGTGGCTATAATGAATTAGGTTAAGATCTTGCCTTATAAGTGTTTTTGTTATATGAGGCTTCTGCTCTTCTCTCAGAAGTTGAATATACATTATATAAGAACAGCTCAGGAAGTAACCTAAAAATACATAGTTACAAAACTTCTTGTGCCATATACCAAGTCTATTTCTTAAAATACAAAATCAGCTAGTTGAAGATTTCATTTGTAAAACTTTTACTTATTTCAGGTATACTTAAAATTCTTCTAATATTTTTATCTTAACCTAGTAATTTTGGATCATTGTCTATCCCAGGTTTGTTTTTGTTTTTTTTTTAATCCCAGGTTTTTAACAATCACCAGTAACCTACCATAATAGATTCAGTTGCTGTGGGGGATTCAAAGTATCTTCACGATATTTTTTGTCCACATTTTACTAAGACATTATAATTCCATTGGTAATAATCTTCAGAACTTACTTTTTCTATTCCTTAATAGAAATAAGATAGAAGAATAGTTGGTATTCACAATATCTACATTGATTTTTGTGATTATAGAATTATCTGACTTGAGTGAGTGGTTTTTGGTATTTCATTGGCATACTGTATAGAAGGTAACAATGTTCCTTTTTTCCATGCTATTTAGAAATGTAATATTTTTAACAAAGACTGAACAGAATACAATCTTTTGGTTTTAAATCTCAGTTATGTTACTTATCGGCTGGTGCTTTTAGGCAAGTTATTTTCTTATAGTTTCTGTTTCTTCATCTGTAAATTAGGAATCATACCTACTTCACATTCTTGAGGACTAAATAAGATATCTATATAGTACATAAATAAGTACTCAAGAAATGGTGGTAATTCCTTTCAACTTATTTCACCTATTCTTAATTTTATTTGAATTATAAAGTTTAATAAATGTATAGACACTCGGTGTTACATGTTGCTCATTAAGTTATGCTGTAAAGTTTATGTCATAAACCAGTAAGTTTATTTTTGTTAATCCTACTAAATATTCTGCTGTATATTCAGAGATCAGTGTGGGGAAAATACATATTTTTATTTCAAATTATATGTGAAATTGTATTTTTATTATTTGGAAACAGAACTTTGTTAAAAATTATGTACATATCAAATTACAAATTATGCTTGTTAACTAAAAATGTTAAGGCAAACGATTTTTTTCATATGGTACATGTAACATATTTCCTCAAGATATTTTCTAAGGCATAGAACTCTTTTTTTAATCATATAGTTATATAATAATTATACTACCTAATACATTGTAAAAATATTATAGTTCTAATTACCCTATTTTTTAAGGAAGTTTTTTTCTTAGTTGTATAATAGCAAAACTCTAATTTGTTCCTTTCTGATTAAATGGCATAGTGGAAAGAACATTATATTCTAGTACTCTAAAATCTTATTTCTCAGAGTGTTATCTGAGGATCAGCAGAATTGGTATCCCCTGAAAATTTGTTAGAAATTTAGAATCTCAGGCTTTTTATTGAATCAGCCTGCATTTATAACAGGGTCCCCAGGTCATTGGTACATACATTGAGAAGCACTGCTATAGAATAGGTGTCTTTTTACCTCTTGAGGTTTTATTTTATACGATCTGTGTGACTTTTGTTAAGTTTGATATCTATAAACTCTGTTTTCTTCTTCATCTGCTGAAAAAGAAAATAGAATTACTGGGTTCAAGCTATATAATTGTCATAAGGATCAAATGAAATAAGGTGGGAGAGCATTTTTTCAATTCTGTAAGTTTGGCTGTACTACAGATATGTGATCCTTCAGTGATACTCTGTTAACTCATTTGTTCAAATATGCAGAAACTAATATAAGATTTTTCTTATACTCAATTTAAATGGCAAGTGGGCACATATGTAAATAGATTGTTTTGAAGTATTTATTAATATGACTTTGTGGAATGAGTAATTATGTATGCTTAAATTATTAAAATTATAATATTACATTTTAACTGCAGATAAGAAAGAACTGTAAACCAAACATAACCTTTTTTTTAATTGAGGGCAAAGTATAACCATTAATTTGTCCAGCAATAGTTTGTTGCAAATCTTGGGTTATGAAAGACAATGCTCTAGAAATCTTAAAAACAATTCATTTCAAGCCTTTTAGTTTAAGAATGCCCACTTACAGTTTAATATGATCTAAAATGGACTTTTAAGATTTTATAGAATACTGTCTTTAACTTCTAGGCAAAAGAAAAACAGAATGCAAAGAAAGCACAGGAAACCAAATGAAGATCTTTTGGGATGTATACACATTTCTGCTTCTGCACTTATTTTCATGGAAACCATTAAGTATAAAGAACTTTGAGCAACATCCTAATTGACTCAGTGCACGTTTGGCAATAGTACCAGTCTGTCTTGTCTTTAATGCATGGATTCTTTCCCTACCTGCATCATGTGCATGTAGTGCATATTAAATAAAAGTGATATTAAGAGTGCTTGCCCAAATTCCATTATTTGAAATTGGATCTGAGAATTTCTGTTGGTTCTCTGGATATATACTAATATAATGAACCTAGAAATTGCATAAATGATATTCTCTACCTGTGATTGTTAGAATTAATCTCTTAATCT
Organism: Canis lupus dingo; assembly: GCF_003254725.2. NCBI lineage: Eukaryota > Metazoa > Chordata > Mammalia > Carnivora > Canidae > Canis > Canis lupus. The sequence continues at coordinate 6,534,066 of NC_064280.1, forward strand.
TTTAGCTCAGTTACATGCTTAAAATTTATGAATGTCAGATCTTGATTAAAGTGGATCTCTTGTTTCTCCTCATCATTAATGAAAAAAAATCAGTATTTGTCTATGATATCTATAAACATTTTGAAGATTTTAAGACTGAATTTTATCTTGAGAAAGTATGGTTTTAGTGCAGATCATTTGAAAAAGAATTATAGTTTCTAGTGATTTTCATTGCTGCCAGTAGAAAAAGTAATAAACATTCAGTTTATTTTAGCAGACTTTCTTTAATTGTTTGGGGTTATGTATTTATGTATTATGGGATTATTTCAGGAAGGTGTGAGAATTATGCTTCAAAGCAGAATTTCAGGTTAAGAACAAATGATAAATCTTAAAATATTTTGGTGTTTTCTTAGTCTGGCAATATTTTTCAAGCTGCTAAGTTGTATCTTTATAAAAAAAAATCAGAGGTTTGATAAATCAGGCTATCTGCTTTTTTAAAAAATAGGATATGATGTTGGAGGATCCTTCTATGCCAATTTGAATGAAATTGGTACAGCCTAGTAGTTTCAAGAACCATGTAGTTTACTCACAATGGGTTTTTAAAAATTACTTTTGGGAGTTGCTTTGTTTTTTGTTATTTTATGAAATAATTGTATTCTTGCTCCTAGTCTTTTGCAAGTTCAAGGGAGATTTTATAGAACTTCTTTTTATAAAGGAAATTACCTACTTTTTTTTTTTTTAACTAGATACATTTCTGAAATTGATACATGACTTTTTAACAGTTTATTATGGAAAAGTTTAGACGTGTAGGGGGACTGCTATTCATCTTCTAGCTTCAAACACATGAACTTTTTAAGGATTGTTTTAAAACTTATTACATTGTGGTATTATTAAATAACTAATGTGAGGAAATCTGCTGGGAAATTGAGTGGAAAAGTTAATGAAATATTTTTCATACATAACTGCAATTGGGAATAAAGAAGAATTTGTAGTTTTACATTTTCTTTTTGTGGGTAAATATATTTTGTTCTGGATATAATAGTAGTTGTGGAGTGTTTTCAAAGCCATGATACAATTTTAAAAAGTGACTTCTTAAGGATTATTTTAGGCTCATCTTGATCCCATGCAATTATTTCAACCTAATTTATATACCTTGTTTTTAAATTTTAAGGCTTTGTATTTTGAAGTAATCTCTACACCCAATGTGGGGCTTGAAATCACAACCCTGAGAATCAAAAGTTGCATGCTCTACTGACTGAGCCAGCCAGGTACCTCTATACCCCGTTTTATAGAGGCTTGAATTTTGTAAAGCAATACAAGGAATATTATAGTCAGTAGTATTCAGTCATCAAGACAGTGTGATACTGGCATAAGGATCAACAACAAATCAATCAGTGGAATATAAGAGAGAGCCTATTAACAAATCCACATTTATATGATTACTTGATTTTTGACAAAAGTCACAAAGCAATCCAACAGAGAAAGAAAGTCTTTTCAATAAATGAGGCCAGAACAGCTAACCCTCATGTGGAATAAAAATGAACCAAGACTCCCTTCCTCACAAAAATGAATTTGAGATCGGTCATAGACCTTCATTTAATTGCTAAAGTACAAAGGTTTTTAGAGGAAACTGTAGGTGAATATCTTTGTGACTTCAAGATAGCTAAAGTTTCTTAGGTCACAGCAACAACCATAAAAGATCCAAAATCTGTTTATAAAAATTAATTGTCATTGAAAGATGCTTTTAACAAGAATAACCAGTATCAAATGACATTAAAGAATAGGTTTATAAAACTGTGTTAATAGATATAAGGATATTTTCTTATTAATCTAATTCTTTGATAAATTCCATACCTTAAGAATGGTTTATTTTATCTGCTTCTTTGATGATTGTAAATGCATTGTGATCTTTCATGATAATGTCTGCCATCTGCCAGTGAATAAAGAAATACGACTTGTCTTTGTCTGGGTCTTAAGTCATGAAGCGGGTGGGTAAAGAAAGAGCAAATGGATGAATGAAGAGAATCCAGAAATATATAAATGTTATGTGGGAAGGTTTTTTTGTTGTTTTTTTTTTGTTTGTTTGTTTGTTTGTTTTTAACAGGAGTATTGGAAGGAGTATTTAAAAGAAAGTATCCTTTCTTCATTTCATTTTTGCCCATTCTTTTCTAAAATTTCATTTTAATTCTTGGGTAGGTGAGGGCACTTCCATTCTGTTTTGGTACCTTTTAAAACCTAGATGATTCTAAGCAATATACTTTTGCTCTCATAAACAGAAAGCTTGCCAACAGCTGCTGCACTGGCTAGTCTCACCTCATATGTTTAGTTCCCAAGATAGCTGCCCTTTTTCTAGCAGAGAGCAGTCAGCTTGACTGTGCCATTAGAATAGACAAATATTTGTTCTAAGATCATGAACCATGGGGACTTGCTCCCCTATTTAGACCATGATACATACTTCTGTGTGTATTATGGTGTTACATGCAGATTAATAACTTTAATTTAATTGCCTAAACCACTCCAAGATACATTCAGAAATACTCCTTTTTTTTCCTGTAGGAGGATTTTGTGTCTTTGGTGGGGGGAAAAAAAAGCTTTTAAAGTTTTCCCTTTAAAAAAAACAAAGATAAGCAAAAATGAAATTTAAATTACCCATAGTTCTACCATCGGGGATGACTACATTGACCTTTCAGTGTATTTAGTCTATTTAGTGATCCTTTCCCCCCATACGTGTGCGTTTCTGTCTGTGTTAGTATCGTATGCCCTCCCCATATTCCAAAATGTTACTAGCCCACCAGGGGAACAACATCTGCAGCACTCTAGGGGATCGATCACCCTTGGAGTCCCCGATGTTAGAACATGCTACAGGAGCTGTGGTCTAGGAATGAAGACTGTGCTGCAACTACGTGTTATCACTCAGCCACTACACCAGAATTGGAGAAAAATTCAACCTCTCCACAGCTAGGCACTCAGAATAGCTAAGGCAACAGGTAGATGGCCTCTGCCTTACATTTGACTTTGAAAATTTTCATTAGGTTTTCTGCAGGGGAATCTAGGAAGCTAGTTTTTAGCTCTCTAGTCTCTGCAGAGTGGGAAAGCATTCTAGGAGGAGGCTGGCAAATCCACTCAATCACATGTTACTACATTCTTCTACAGTAACAATTTTTTTCTTTTTACAGGAGTAATGTTTATTTTAGAGAAATGAGAAAATATAGAGAAGAAAAAATATGAAAATCTATTCCTTATTAACCCAGAGATAATCACTGTTAATGTTCTGATGTTGATCTCACCAGAGGATGTGTTTACACTTAAACATGTAATAGATATTTTCATTTTTATGAAATTGGGATTACAATTAAATATTTTATTGCATACTTTATACTTTCCCCCCGACAAACTTCATATTAATAAATATGCTTGTATCACATCTTAAATCCTTGCTTAGTATTCCATTATATAAGTATGCTCTATTATATTTAACAAGCGCCCAGTAGTGTGGAATAAAGCATAGAACTAAAATGGGCAAACTAGATAATTTGATTTTAGGGGGAGGAATTTATTTTTTAAACTGACATGAGATACTAGATCTGCTACACATGCATGTTCTTCAATTTGTTCTTCTCCTTAGCATGTGGTTAATTGGCTTAAATCCAATGACCGTGATGTCAAAGATTCATACTTAGGTACTTTTGATTTTTGACTTGATTATATTAATGTCTTGAGAACTTTCTTTGATAATTTATTCAACGTATATCGGAGTTGTTCTAGATGCTGGAGATGTAGTGGTGAACAAGATCAAGCCCCTGCCCTCATGATAAGATAGGCAATAGGCAAGCCTGTATAATATAATTTTTCAATTACTGGTAACTGTAAGGAAAATAAGGCAGGTAAAAAGAGTTGGAGGGAGGTGAGGTTTGATGGAATGGCCAAGGCAAATACCTTTAAAGAGATGATAATGAGTAGAGATCTAAATGAAGAGAATTTTCTCTGTAGTACTAACTCAGCACTATGAAAGGATTGCATACAGGCAGAACCAATATGCAAAAATTCTGAAGATTAATTTTAAATAATATGTGATAGTTAAATGGTTTAGAAAGGTTGGTTTGGGGGTAATTCTGATTTGATTTTCAATATGAAAATAGGTTGAATAAAAATTACATGTATAAAAGGCTAGGACCACTGGCCTAGTTTCTTTTTTAGGCTATCCAGATATTCTACATAAACTTACGTAACACTTTCTTGTAGCAATGTACTATCGTATTTTGCTAAACCACAAAACTAGTGGGAAAAGTCTCATGCAAGTGTATTTTAACAATTTGACATACACCATGATTAAAGAAGTAAACAAGAAAAGTAAAACAATGAAGTTACTAGAAAAATATGGGAGGATATTTTATTATTTGAGGATAGAGAAAAGCTTCCTAAGCAAGAGATTAAAAAAAAGAATCCAGAAGAGAAACAATTGACTATAGAAATTTCTGTACAACAAACACCATAAAAACTTAAAAGCAAGATAACAAGATTTCATCATATAAAATGTAATATGTACATTAGAAGTCTAATTAATAACTAATATATAGAGAGCCCTCCCCCAGGAAAATGATATGAACAGGCAATTCACAGAAGACCTTAAAAAATGGCTAGTGACATTATAAAATATGGTAAAGTCCACTTGTGATCAAGAAAATGCAGATCAAATATTAAAGAGATGCCTTTTTCCTTTCAGATTATCAAGAAATTAAAGTGCTTGTAAACATCTACTTTATAGTGTGGGCATAAATGGGCAGGCTGATGGACCAGGGGTAGAATCTTTTTGAAAAGCAATTTAGCAATTCTCAAAATTTAGATGGTACTATCCTTAAAATAATTTAACTTCCAAGAACCATATTATATAATTATTTATACTAGATAAAGATCTGTATAAGAAGATTCATTAGAGTGTTATTTGTAATAGCAAATAATTGGAGACAACCTAAAAGCGTAGCAAGAGGGAATGGAAAAATAAGTTGTAGTATGTTGGAATATACACAGATCACTGAAGATAATGAGATAAATTTCTATGCATTAGTTTGGAAGGACATCTCTGACAAGTTTTTGGGGAAAATGAACATTGCACTGTAGTGGTAGAGTATAAATCCATTTTCTGAAGAAAAATCTTATATGTGAATATATGAGAACAGAAGAGTATTTGAAAGTATCACACTAGATTCTCAATAGTTAGTAGCCCAGGGGCTTAGAAGTGAAAAAGTTGAAATGGAGAATTTTAAACTTCATGGGTTTCTGAGATGATTGAAATTTTTCCTAACAGAATATGTTACTTTTGTGTTCTAAACCATAAGTAAATAAACCATATCAATAAATAAACCAATTGTTCTTGTGACAAAAGTATTGTCAGGATTTCTTTCAATAAGATGCTCCCTAAATGCATTTAAATATGAACAAGACATAAATGCGGCTTACATGTGTATGTGTATAACACATACATTTGAATAAATATTTATTGTGCAATCTAAGGCATACCTATGTCTTCCTAGCAATAATAATACTGGTTATTCCAGGGTATTCCCCACTGGTGCCTATTCTAGCAGTCTGTTTTTAATTAATCAATTAATTGAGTAATTTCTTGTACTTTTAAGTTTTTATTTAAATTTATTTAAATTCCATTTAATGAATATATTATGTAATATTAGTTTCAAGAGTAGAATGTAATGATTCATCACTTACATACAACACCCAGTGCTCCTCACAAGTGTCCTCCTTCATACCCATCACCCATTTAACTCATCACCTGTCTCTTTCCCCTCCAGCAACCCTCAGTTTATTCTCTGTAGTTAAAAATCTGTTTTATGGTTTGCCTCTCCTTCCCCCTCCATGTTCATTTGTTTGTTTTTTTAAATTCCGCATGTGAGTGAAATCCTATGGTATTTATCGTTCTCTGACTTATTTCACTTAGCATAATAGTCTCTTATTTAAAATATTTTATTTTACTTTGTTTATCTTACGTGTGTATGCATATATGTATTTAAGTCAAGCCATCCGTAACCTAGCTACTCAAAATCAGACCAGCAGTGTCAGCATCACCTGGGAACCCTAGAAATGCAGAATCCCAGGCCAATGGAATCAGAACCTGCATTTTAATAAGATACCCAGTTACTTCTTTTGTATATTCAAATTTAACAAGCACAGGCTCATTTGTTATATTTATGGAAATACTGTTTTCATAATCAGTGGGCATTGTGCTATATTTTGTGCACTTAAGAAATTGATCTTAGGATTTTGCAGTTTCAGTAGCATTAGAATTAGTAGGATTAGAAAATTGATTAGAAATTAAATGCAGCAGGTGCCTGGCTGGCTCAGTCTGTGGAGCATGTGACTCTTAATCTCAGGGTCTTGAGTTCAAGTCTCACATTGGGCATGGAGCATTTCTAAAATAAAATTTAAAAATTAAAGAATTAAAAATAAACTTGGATGGAGGGAGGGAGGAAGAAAATGCAAAACCATTTGAAATGTGCCAGGCAATGTTCTAAGTATTTTTGCATATTAACTCTAATCCCCACAGGATATGAAGTAGATCCTGTTATCCCCATTTTTCCTATGAGAACACTAAAGCACTAAAACAGTAAGTAATTTACTTAAGTTCACACAGCTCTGTAAGCAGTAGACCTAGGATTCAAACCCAGCTAACTGGCTCCTGAATCCTTCCCTCCCCTTCCTTCTTTCTTTCCTTCCTCCCTCCTTTCTCCCTCCTGTCACTCCCCGCACCTTGTCTCCATCCCCCCTCCTTTCTTATCTTTCCCCCTCCTTCCCTCCCTCTCTCCCTTTCCATGCCCCACCCTTCTTTACTCCCTTCCTTCCCACCCCCCCCCCTTCCCCATTCTTAGGGGTGAGAGTTGCATTATGGACAGAAACAAACAGTGTAGGCTCTTGGGTGAAAAAGCTATCATATCTCTGGATTTATTAGTAGCTTTATAGGAGATTAATTACCTTCACTGAATTATTAAGGAATATGTAGAGTAAGTTGTAATCATGAGCTCTGGGATCCAGTGGCTCTGTGTGGGCTGGTAATTATAATCATTTTGATTAGAGACCAACAAGCTATCCAGGTTGGGCCTCCTAGGCTGTGTCTCCTACTAAAGTTACCAAAGTCCAAAGTCTGCCCTTTCAGCTTATGATTTGAGGCATTGAGTGTGTATACTCACTGAAGGTGATAAGGACATTGGGTAGTTGAGACAGCTTAATAAAACTTACAGACGGGTGTATACCTGTAAGACAATTTACTAATTTACTTTACAGTTAGAACTGCCAAGCAGACCAGACGTTCCTATCAGCCTATCAATACATTCTCTCCCTGGTACATAAACTTACCAAGGAAACCAAATTAAGACCAGAAGGTGGGTTGACTATAGAACTGGTCCAAAGGAAATTATTTGTTTTTTAGAGATACTGGCTGTGATAACCCATGAAATGTTTTGGCATCCTAGACACTAGCCAGATCTGCCTAGTACACTACACACCTCTTGGCCAAAATGTTACTGCATCCTTCTACGCGTTGCTAGAGACACAATGACAAATCTGAAACTCCATAATTATCACTTCTCTGGTTGATATTCTCCTACTTCCTTTTCCATATCAAAAGGTGTTTTCAAATATGTTGTAACTTAAGTTTATATTCATTTTATTTCAATTTTATTCTGATCTGGCTTCATGATATCTGGAGAGGCTCCTTAATTTTTTAAACTGTCTCTAAATGAAGGGACTATTTTCTATAATCTATGTAACACCTATGTGTGACGAATCAGTGTTTCTGTTCTAATATCGCCACAATGACCTTTAATATCGCATGCCTGAAAGAGTTTATATCTAACTTACATATTTGGAATGCCTGAACACTTAAGATGATGTGGAAAGTGTTTCTTTTAGAGCACACAGGATTATTATTGGGGTACTTGTGTTGCTTCAATATTCAAAATTTGAAGTATGGTTGCTACTAAATGCATATCCCTTTTGCACAATTAAAGAAAAATTGCACCATTAAAGAAACATAGTTAAGTTGGGGGCCATCTGTATGAGCACATTAGGTGATGTAGTTACTCTTTCAGATTTTAGGCCAAAATTTATTTGCATCAACATTTGCAATCAAAAACAATGGTGTGTCAACGTAAGTAGCCTCATTATATCTTCCATAAGTAACTTGGTTACCCCAGCCTCTGCTACCATTCTAAGAACTGTACATTCTTGTCAACTTTCTTGAAGATGGCAGACACGGTGTCACAGGTAAGACACTGAGCTTTCTGCACACCAATTTATTCTCAAATCGTAACCCTATGGTACAGTATGCTGGAGGGCAGACCACCACAAGTGGATTTGGGTGACCTGGGATTCTGGTCCTGCTATGCTATTAACTTGTATGAACTTGGCCTTTGTCCTATTATCTACTGAAAGGTACTTTGTCCTTTCTTATAAATTTCAAGTAGCACTTAGCAAACAAATTTCATGTATGTTTATACGACTCACCCCTAAAACAAATATTGCTCTATTAAAGCTTCGTTGTATTAGACACAAACACTTCTGGACCCCTCTTGCTGTCTCTCAGGGTTGAGTCTAAACATAAGAAATCATGCTTATATGACTTTCTTTTTCTTTTAAAACACATGATATTTAGAAAAAGTTTGGTTACATTTCCTTAGCTTTTATCCCAATGTTTTGGGGATCTCTCTGCCTCCTGGGTTGACAACCTGATAAACCTATACATCTAGTTTGTATTATTATCTTGAAGCAGTCCTTTTGCTAATTTTAACCTCTAAAATGGTATTAAGAGTGTAAGCTAGTGCAGATCTTCCTCAGCTTATGTCGAGGTTAAGTCCTGATAAACCCTTTGTAATTTGAAAATACTCTAAGTCTAGAATGCATTTTAATACACCTAACCTACTAAACATCATAGCTTAGTCTACCTTAACTGTGTTCAGAACACTTACATTAGCCTACAGTTGGGCTGGCCCTCATAATTGCATGGCTGACTGGGAGCTGCCCCACATCACAAGAGAGCATCATACTGCATACTACCAGTCCAGGAAAAGATCAAAATTTGAAGTATGGTTCCTACTGATTGCACATCACTTTTGCACCATTGAAGAGTTGAAGATTGTAAGTTGAATCATTGTTACGTTGGGGGCCATCTGTGTAAACTGTATTCTGACACAGCATCTCCAATTTGAAATCTAGTCATTTGTATAAGCAACCTTCATTAACAAAGAGGAAAATCAACTTCTTTCTGGATACATATTTAAATAAATGTAGACAATTCTGGGGACTTGTGATATAATTTCCATTTAAAGAATTTTGTATGATCTATTTTAGCATAAGTAAATGTCAAGACATTTACAAGCCCTACTATAAATACCACACGATAGTAATTATAATAGAAGAGGCAAGATTAAGGAGAGGCTTGAGTATCTACTTGTTCACTCATTAATTCATTCATTCAATCAAATTACGCATCTCCTCTGAGAGAGATTTAATGCTGTGTTGAGGTTCCATGGATGAAAAGACATGATCTTGCTCTGTGGGCTTGGGCTGGGTTTTAGCCTTGTGGGGCAATAAATCTCACTGGTGATAACTTCCTCAAAGAGCAGGGACAGCATTATGATAAGTAACTGTTACTCTTAAGTCTATTTTGCTCCATATGCAGCAATAGTGTTTATGTAGTTTGGACAAATGTTTATGAGAATCGACTTACACTTGAGATACCAACTTACTATTATATTTTGTGGTCACAGTGTGAACATTCCTGTCAACTTTTTTCTTTTTTTTAAGATTTAGTAACAGCTTATTTTGGGAGGAGGAAACAAGAGGAGAAAGACAACAGAGATGTTAGCTGGATAAGAGTCAAGGTAGATAACAAGTAGCAATTGCAACTTTTAAGTTCTGTTAGCATTTGGGACTAGTGAGGTGCTTTCCAGGCACCTGGGAATTCAAGCAATGAGATTGCGTTTTGAAAATTAAATTATAATGTCAACACATAACAGAGTATAAATTTGGTAAGTTGCTAGCATGAAATAGAGCTGCTCTCAGGCCATTTGGATGTGACTAACTCAGAGGTCACCAACAGAACACCTTATCGAGCTAGGCGAGTAACATAAAGGAGTGAAGCTGACCAGGTATTGGTGTACTAACCATGAAGTGATATTGTTCATTTCCACCAATAAATGTTTTCCTCCACTTTTCTTGACATATAGACCATTCTTTGTCCGATTTTCTATTTTCCCTAATCTGAGAGATAGAACAAGTACTTTATTTTTCTACCAAATTTACTCTAAGAAGGGGGAAAAAGAACACATATAGATTAATGGCAAATGACACTTAACCAGAGTGGCCGAGATTATAGCTAACAGGAGAGTACACCCTATCTAGAGGGAGCAGTTATTCCTCAGTTGTAGCTGATTATTTCCATGCAGAAATATGGCTAGTATTGCCAGATATTTCTATTTTTTTGAGAGATGCCAAAAATCTGGATTTATTGAAGTTTTTCAGTTTATAAATGCTGGCTTCCATTTCTTTAAAATATCTCAGGCCAAATAAAACAATTTGTGTGCTGAACCTGACCCAAAGTCTCTACTTTGTAACCTCTGCTATGACATAATTAAATATACTTATGAACAACATTAAATACACTTGTGTAAAACAAGGTGTTAATCAAAAAGGATGGCCAATTCTAGAAGTGCAGATACAATGAAGTCATACAATTTATTGAAGTATGTCCAGAGGAAGAGGCTTATCAATGAAACGTCTGCGTATTTCTGATCTCAACATTTAGATATTTCCATTGTTAAACTGACCTTACATTTCTCAGATAAACCTAATTTGGTCCTGCTAGAGTATAAATTTTTATGTATTACTGGATTCTGTTGTTATTTGGAACTTGTGCCTCTAATGTCTGTAATACTGGTCTTCATTTTTCCTTTCTCATACTACATTGCTTGGATTTTGATAATAAGTTTATGTTACCACATGATGAGTCTGATAATTCCAATATCTGAAGTCTTAGTGGATCTGTTTTTACTGTTTGTGGTTTCTGTTAGTTCTTGCTCAAGTTGTGTGTGTGTGTGTGTGTGTGTATATGTGTGTGTCTATGCATGCATGTGTGTGTTTCTTATCTCATCATTCTTGAAAAGTTATTTGTAAGAACGTTTTTGAGGCCTAGCATGAAATTTTCTTCCAGAGAAGGTTTATACTGCCTCTGGCAGTACCTAGAAACTCAGCAAGTTTGGAAGAGGCTTATTCTACGTTGAAGAACCAGGGTTTCCTGGCCTACCTAAGTCATTCAAACCTGAACTACAAAATGATGCAAAGGCTGATATGAGTATGGTTCTCTCTTATCATGGTATATAATCCTTTGGAGTCTCAATGATTTTGTGGGAAGTTCCAATTGAAATATTATTTTATGGGAGATGGGGCTTAGATTTTTATTCCTGCTGACCTGAGAGACCATAAAAATGAAACTTAAAATTTTCAGAGTTTTAGGGATCCCTGGGTGGCGCAGCGGTTTGGCGCCTGCCTTTGGCCCAGGGCGCGATCCTGGAGACCCGGAATCGAATCCCACGTCGGGCTCCTGGTGCATGGAGCCTGCTTCTCCCTCTGCCTGTGTCTCTGCCTCTCTCTCTCTCTCTGTGACTATCATAAAAAAATAAAAATAAAAAAAAAAATTTCAGAGTTTTGCAAAAACATCTTTCATATATTCTTTTCTCAAACTGTTTTTTTTTTCTTTTTTCTTTTGGTCTGGTAATTCCTTGTTATTTTGTTGGTACTGTGTTCATTTCATCCATTTAAAAATAATTAATTAGTTAATTTGAAGTTCTTGTAACCAGGAGATCTAGGCTACTCCCAGGACAGCATTAGTAGACAATAAAGTTCTTTTTCTGTTCATTTCGATATGTAGAAACTGTCAGTGTTTACCAGTAGTTCTTAATTACTTAAAAAATTGATGTTAATTTCAATAAGAATATAAAAATACATGTAGTTTTTATCTCTGCAGTAATGGCATTCTTTGTGTTTCCATGCTCCTTGAGTATTAGTGGAGTTAATCTTTTGTGTGTTTAATGGCCATTTGTATCTCTTTGCTAATGAAGTACCTGTTGTGTATTTAGCCCGTTTTTCTATTGCTGTGTTAATATTTTTGTTATCCATTTGTAATAGCTTTTTAGATATTAAGAAATTTTATTTTCTAAGGAAAGCTGAAATTTTATTTCTAATGCTTCTCTACTATCAGATTACTCTATCAATAAGGAGGAACATGGACATGGATGGTATCATGCTAATAATATTTGCCTCATTGTAGTGCTGGAGACAGTGTCCTCTAGAGCAAGCCATTTAATAAATATTTATTGAACATATAACAAGCATTAGATTAATGAGGTTCTGGGCATGTAAAGGTAAAAGCAACAGTTATTATCTTTGTCTTCATGGAACTTACTCTAGTGAGAGTTGACAGACATGAACCAGATAATTACAAATACATAATTGCTAGCCATTGTAAGTGCTGTGAAGCAACTATTTCTATGAGATCATCAAACAGGGGAACATGACCTATCTTGGTGACAGTTCGAGCTGAAATCGAAGGAAAAGTAGGAGTTAAGTAGGCAAAACTGGGGGTTTGTGTGTGGAGGGAAGTACTGTAGGCAGAAGGAAGTACAGAGTCTGTGAGACAGGAAAGAATTTAGTGTTTTAGAATGTTAAAAAGGCAATACGACTGGGATGCACATGTTGAGTCTGGACAGCTAACAGTGGTGCTTGTGCAGATTTTTGTGAATTACACTAAGGATTTTAGTTTTTATGTAAAGATTAATAGAAATCATTAAAGAGGTTCAAATTTGCATCCTTATAAGATCACACTTGCTGTAATACAGAGAACTGATAAAGAAGGAGCAAATGTGGATATGGAAAGGAATAGACAAATAAAGCATGATGCTAACCATACTCTTTATACCTATTTACGTACCACAAAACTCCACAGACTCCCGGGTATTCCCTATCCTCCTCGCTCTACTCACCTTTAGACTCTGTGTTCTTTTGCCACCCTCTTCAGTTTTGGAAACCTTTCCACAGTGCCCACAGTGTAATTTATGTAATTTATATCCTCAATCTAGATTTTTAAATATTTCTTTTACCTTCTTGCTCTAATGAAAGCATTAGCACCCTATGGGGGTTGCTATTTTTTCTTTCCACTGGGTCTTGAGATTGGGTGTGTCTTGAGATTGGGTAGGTCTTGTTTTCCTTGTTCACCATTGCTTCTTCCATTCTCCTTCTTTCCTCCTTAAAACTTGCTGTTTTGGGATCTCATGTCATCAAATTATATGACTCATCATTGCTGTCAACACCCCTAATTTCTTCGTAATTTTAACTCCCAAATCATGTTACTTACTCCTACACAACTCTTGTTTTAATTCTTGATAATTTCAGTATACAGCACCCTGGTCATTCAGTGCTTTCAAGTCTTTCCCTTCAGCAATATTCTCTAGTCTAGCCACTCAATGCTGTGATCACACCCTTGAATTTCTTTATCACCAATAATTGCATCTCTTTCATCTGAATTTCATGCTCCTCACTCTCTGAACACCACTTCTTATCTTCATGTCATGCTCCTTCTAGCATTCTAATTCCAGCAATCTTTTGACTCCCCTTGAGCCTTCATTTTTATCAATTCCACATTTCCAACTTTCCTCTTTTTTTTGATATCTGTATTCTCTCTTTTCGCAGCCTAAGTTTCATGGTCAGTTATTACAGGACCTCTCTTGTATACATCTTTAATTATTTTGCTGTTCTCTTTGTGCTGGTATTTTGGCAAAACTAGATTTTCGTTAAGTCCAAATTGCTGTTATTCTGAAGCTGATCTGGTGGGAAAAAAACTAAACCAGGTTCCCTTGTCTCGCTTGAAATTCTGATCATGAACCTCAAGTGGGCCCTTAATTCTATCAGGTAAGCATTCTATACATCTCTAGGCCATTTCATTTGTCTTTTTGAGGTGATCATATGGGGACTTTTTTCATTTTACTTGAACCTCAACATCACTCCTATGCTCAGCTGATGTCTGTTCTTCCTCCTTTACTAAGAAATGGAACTAATCAGAAGAAAACCTTCATAGACTTTCACCACTACATCTACTTACTTAAAAGCATTAGCACCTCCTCTGCATTCTTACCTGTTCTTGCAGATAAATTACCCATCTTCCTATCTAAAGCTGGCTGCTTTACTTGTCATTAGATGCCATCCCTTTTTGTCTATTCAAGAACAACATTCCAGAAATTCTCTCCTCTTTCTCTTACGTTACCATTTTTTTCATTTTTTAATGGATCATTCCAACAAGCTTATAAAAAAAGTATCTTGACTACACTTCCCTCAACAACTAACACTCAGTTTCCTTGCTCCCTTTTGCAGCAAACCTCCTTAAAAGCATCCTCTGTATTCACTGTCATAAATTTGTCTCCTTTCCTTTTCTCTTAAAACCATGGCAACAGGTATTTGCTATCACTGCATGGAAACCACATTCTTCAAGTGACCTTCATTACACTAACCCCAGTGGTTAATATCCAAAATATATAATGAACTCATACAACTCATTAGCAGCAAACAAAGCAACCAACAAACCAAATACTTCAATTACAAAATGGGCAGAGGAGCTGAGTAGACATTTTTCCAAAGAAAAATACAGATGGCCCATAGTCACATGGAAAGATGCTCAGCATCAATAATCATCAGGGAAACACAGATCACAAATCACACATTAGATCTCACCTTTTACACTTGTTAGAATGGCTATTATCAAAAAGATGAGAAATAACTATTGGTGAAGAAATGGAGAAAAAAGGACAATGGCATGCTATTGGTGGGAATGTAAAGTGGTAAGGCACTAGGGAAAATTGTATGGAGGATTCTCAAAAAGTTAAAAATGGAGCTACCATATAACTCAGCAATTCCACTTCTGGGTATTTTTCTGAAGAAAATGAAACACTAACTTGAAAACATATATGTACCCCTATATTCATTGCAGCATTATTTATAATAACCAAGATATGGAAACAACCTAAATGTCCATTGATGGATAAATGGATAAAGATGATGTGGGAGATATAAGATATCTATGTTTGTAGATATGGAATACTACTCAGCCATAGAAAAATATGAAATCTTGCTGTCTGTGACACATGCATAGACTTTGAGGGTATTATGATAAGCAAAATGAGTCAGAAAGAGAAATACAAATACTGTATGATTTCACTTATATGTGGAATCTAAAAAACAAAACAAACAAAACCAAACAGAACAAAACTCATATAGAGTGGTTGCTTGAAAAAAAAAAAAAAAAAAAGAGTGGTTGCTTGAGGGGATGGAGGATGGTGAATAGAAGAAATGGTAAAGGGGGTTCAGAGGTATAAGCTTCTGTTTGTAGAATAAATTAGCCATGGGATATAATGTACAGTATTGTAACTATGGTCAATAATATTGTAGCTCATGCTTGAAAGTTGCCAAGTTAACCTAAAGGTTAACTTCATATGAGGACAGATAATAAATAGATTTATTGAGGTGAGTACTTTGCAATATATACAAATGTCAAATCATTATTTTGTACACCTGAAATCAATATAGTTATATGTCAATTATACCTTTTAGCAAATACAATTAGAAAATAAAGAGATAAGAACCCTTTCTTTAACTTGGACTGCTCTTTAAATTCGTTCTTTCTCTAAATTCCCATTTATGATATTATAAGAAAATCTTCGGTTGGGTGGAACTTTTAATTTGGAAAGGATCCTCTGGCTCTCTTCCAGGGTCAAGGTGGAATCTAGTAGGAATGAAGGCATAGGATGGATTACTAGGCTGCCTATGCTTAAGCCTTCAAGAAAAAAAACTTTTTTCTTTGAGTTGGTTATTCTTTTGTAGGGGTAAAAGACCTTGATGACTTATATAGGTAAAGGTACTTATATAGGTATATAGGTACTTACATAAGGTATACCTTATACCTTATAAAGGTAAACTGGAGGCTTAAAAAAAGGAGCCAAGGGTGCCAACTTTTAGTCTTGGCCTTATGAACATGGGTAAAGGGACTCCTTGCAGCAGTACCTGGTTCGGCCCCTTACAAGCTGTGTTAATTTCCTAGGGCTACTATAACAAAGTACCACAAGCTGGGTGACTTACAACAATAGGAATTTATTTTCTCATAGTTTTGGAGTCCAGAAGTCTAAAATCAAGGTGTTGAAAAGGTTGGTTCTTTCTGGAGTGTCTGAGGGAGAATCTGTTTCATGCTCTCTCCTAGCTACTGGCGGTTGCTGGTGATGCCCAGTGTTCTTTGGCATGGAGCTACATCACTCCAATAAATACCTCTGTTATCAGATGGACTTCTTCCTCGTGTGTCTCTGCATGTCTGTCCTTTTCTTATGAGGACAACAGTGATTGGATTTAGGGCCCCAATACCCTGCTTCAGGGTGACCTCATCTGAGCTAATTAGGTCTGCAAAGACATTATTTCCAAATAGAATGATCTTCCAAGGTTCTGAGTGGATCTGAGGTTTTGGGGGACACTATTCAACCCAGTATATAAAAGTGAGAGTCTCATAGAAATTTTTAGTCAAAGCCCTATAGAATAAATATTTTTATTTATATAATAAATATATATTTATAAATAATAAGTAAATTATTTATAAATAAATAATAAATTTATAAATAAATAGATGTATATTTTTCTAGATATCCATTCTGCAAATGTCTCTCACAAATTTACTAGGACAGGAAGTGGTTGGTCTAGAAATAAAAAACAATTTTTTTTCTATCCTTATTATAATAAGTTCTTTTCTTTCCCTGCTACCCTCATCATGATGAATGCATCTAACTTTGTGACTCCTTAAATTTCTTAAGGATAGCCTTAGGTATTTGACTTATCTAGTAATGTTCCAATAAATGTTTCAAGTGACCAAAGTGAATTGTTACATAGCAAAATACCATCCAAACAAAAGACTGAAGCAGGCACTTTAAGATCTCATTAAATATCAATAATGAGGGCAGCCCTGGTGGCTCAGCGGTTTAGCACCGCCTTCAGCCCAGGGTGTGATCCTGGAGACCCGGAATTGAATCCCACATTGGGCTCCCTGCATGGAGCCTGCTTCTCCCTCTGCCTGTGTCTCTGCCTCTGTGTTTGTGTGTCTGTCTCATGAATAAATAAATAACATCTTTAAAAATATATATCAATAATGATTATTGAGTCAGGAGTGCTCACTTCAGCAGCAAGTATACTAAAATTAGTGAGGCGGGGCACTCAGCCAGATAACATAGGAGGCTTGGTGCTTCATTCTTGAAATTCAAAACTTACATTTTTCATCTGTAGCACTTAGATATTTCATTAACCCAACCCAAACTCTTTTTCTCTCTACACCATAATCAAAGAAATATCAATCACTTAAAAAGTAGTGATTACAAAAAAAAAAAAAAAAAGCCCTCAGTAAATCAGAGTTGCTGATTTTGTGACAGTTTTTCTTAAAGGGAGCTGGAGAAGGAAGGTGTTGCAACCAGATTTTTACCAGGAGTCATTACTGTGAGCTGCATCACGGCTGTCATCTGCAGTGATTTGAAACCATAGAAACAAATCAAAGCTACTGCCAGCGTTTGCATTGAGCCGAGACTGCATGCGCGTGACTGTTCACACCGCCAAAAATGGTAAGAGTTTTCACCAGCCAAAAATAGATTCAGGTACATTTGCCCTGTCTCAATGCATTTATGAATGCTGACTTATTTTGACATTTATGCAGTCATCTCCCTGGTCTCCTGACATGGTTGAGAAAGCGACTTCAGTTGTCTTTTATGGTAATCCAATTTGGGGGCAAGAATAGGGTAAGAAGAAATAAGATTGCAAAGCTGAGCTGCAGGGTGACTATTAGCACTATGGCTGTGAAGCAAATCCCTCCATAAAATGGTGTAGGAAATCATCCACTCACTTTGTCTGAATATGGTTGGCACATACAGCTCAGAATGTTTAAAAGAGAGGTGGAAAGCAGCCATCTTTGATACACTGGTTAGAACAAAAGCGCATTCAATTCCTGCTAGATCCACTGCCACTCCAGTAGGAATGAACAAGATGATTGAATTGCATAGGTACTTAAGAGTCTTACTACTGAGGAATAGATGTTTTACTTGAGAATCAGTCTTGAAAACATATAATGTTTTGGGATAAAATTTTGAGAAACTCCTTACATTTGATATTATATATGAAATCCATACATGAAATAGAATTAAATTGAATTGGTTTTTGGAAAAGAATTGGATATATGGAAATTTTAAACACTATAAAGGACAAAAATGTTTCAGAAAAATGATCAAACTTTAGGCTTCTGCAAATGTTTCTATATTTGAATAATAGAAATCAGATACCTTCAAATGATTCTTCTCAAGTCTTCTACCAATAAAGACAGATTGGAAGCTCAAGAGCCAAATCTGGCTCTCAAATGGATTTCTTTTGGCTTTTACATTTTCTTAAACTTGTTTTGAATGTGAAAGTCTTTCTCCACTTGGGCTTTCCTGCTAACCTTGCTCTTGGATTTCCTACTTTTTGCTTGACTTTCCTCATGTGTTCAGTCCCATTTCCTATGTCATTCTTGAATCCAACTGATCCCATATTCTCAACCTCAGATAATTATTTTTCTCAATCTTCCAGACTGATGCTCATCTTCTTTCTAGATTTCTGAAAATCTGTTTTTTTTCTCCATAAAACTGATCATAAATACTTACAACTTGCTCTTCTGTTTTTCAGCATGATTCTTACCATAACATCATATAGCAGGTAACAACATACAACAAAGAAACAGGATGCTGACAAAACTCAAACTGATTTAGTTTCTAGGGACTCCCCACTGTTTTACAGTTGACAACCTAGAAAGTGAGCTGGTGTCGATTAGGAGTTTCTCCTCTGTCTCTACCAGGACCATCACCTGTGTTGATAATTGCTGCCTAGGAGGCATGACTAATGATGAAGACACAGAACAATGAGAAAAGTATGGCATCAGAATTCTTTGCATCTCTCCTTCCTAATTTTGCTTAAGTATCCACCTCTTTAGCCTATTACCCAAGTTCAAGGAAAAATTGGTTCCATCTGCCACTCAGGGAAATGTATTCTGATTATCTTAAGGCATTCGTAGTTCTATGGTGTCCATTTCAGGCTAAAGAGGGCAGAAATCTGCTGGAGACTTCTGGACAAGCTTCTTTGCTTTTTGAGTAGGCAACACTAAAGACATAGACCTTTTCAACTACTTTATCTCATTAGGATGTGATATTTAGAAACACTGCTGCAGCCATCTTGCTACCAGCTGAGGAAGATGCAAACATATGAAGAAAGCCAGAGCCAAAAGATTGCTAAGAAGCTGAATTGGGACCCTGACAAACTATAACTGAAGTTGTCCTACCTCTTGTTTTAGACACTGTGGGTCAGGGCTTCCTGGTACAGCCAAAGGTATCCTAAATGACAGTCTCCCAGATTCATCATATCTCTGTTTACTAGGCAAAATACTCTGACTTTTGTGACTTAATAAAAGAACAGGAATCCATTTCTTCAAAATATAAACTGCTTGTAGATAGGGATTTACCCTCTGGGTAAGTTCCTTGTGGAAAAATTTGCTCAATGCTATGCCAAGAACAGTACGGAACAGTTATTGATGATTACTATGATTGATTATTTTTTCTTTTAACCATGGTGAAGTTTGGTTATAAATACTATACCTTGTATTTGCAAAGTGATTTGCAGTCTACCAAAGTGCTTTATGTATTATTTTATTTAACTCTAGTGACAGCCCCGGAAGATAGAGGAAAAGATGAAGATGCAGAAAATGGAGTTCAGAAAGGTTATGTGATTTGACCAAGATCATAAATCTAGAGGGTCAAGGCTAGGACTTAAATCTTGGCTCTCTAACCCTAGATCTAATGCTTTTGTCACCAAATCACAGCTAGAGGTTGGAGCAAACTAATGATTTACGGTGAAGAAACAGTTTACAGAAGAGAAGTCGTGACATAGCTTCAGACAAATTGTGAGGAAATGGATGTGCCTGCTCCTGGCTGTGTCATTCACTAGCTGTGAAATCTTAGGTGAATCATGATACCTCCCTGAATCTCAGTTTCAAGGAATTATACTAAATGATCTGTTATGTGCTTCCTGACTCTAACATCCTGTGATTCTGTAATCGAGAATTGCTTATGCAAATAGGGTACAAATCATGCTTTACATAAGCTACAAAGCTTCTCTTGTGACTTCCAAAGAGAGATCAATTCTGTGTGTTCTGTGCTTCTATTTGAGCCTGCACATTCATGCTTCTTGAGCACCTGTGAAAATGTCAGCAGTTAACAGATGTGTTGAACATCAACCTAAACTTCCTCTATGGCCCAAGTCATGGGCTTTTCATTTGTAGAATTATTTTACTCTAGAGCTGCAAAAATCACTTGTTATCAAACAAGCTTGATAAACTTGTTATCAAGCTAGTTTTGTCACCATGATTCTTGGAACAGATTTAGAATGGCAGAAAAAGCCAGCAGCACCTGAGTCTTGGGGATACTTATTTATTAGGCAATTGAGTGGCAGGTTTACATAATTAATTGTCCTATGACTGACTTGCCTTCACTATTCTAATGAAGCATGTGATATTTGCTGCCTCAACAGATTGAAGTTTGCAAATTTAGCACTACAGAGGCTATTTTTTCCGAAGCAATATGTCAGCAATTTGAGAAAATTACCATCAGGAAAACCGCTGTGCTTTGGCTGCAGTTTCACAGTCCAAAAGCTCATTTGCACACAGAGAAATTATTAAGTCGGAGAAAATGTAGCACACCAGGATTTATGTCTCTTGAATAGAAACTGGTCTGTGTTCAAGAATGGGAAATGATATTTGCTGCAAAATGGTAAAGTAGTGCTTTATGACTAAATGTAAGCACCGGGTGACTACAACCATCAGGTGTTATGGCTCCATAAGAAAAATAGCTAGAGGACGGTGGGAAAAAGATTGGGAACGTAGTGGCTCTTGCCTTTGTCCTTAGAAAAGAGAAGGCTGAGAATTGAGTCCTCAGAAGAATGATTGTGAGTGTAAGGGCGATAATATATAACTTTGTGTCAGGTATTTTTTGAAGTGAAGCCCAACTCACACTGGTCAAGTAAAATAGAATTTATTGCCTTATATATTGGGAAGTCCCAAAAACAGGCTAGATCCCCTCACTGTAACCAGGGGCTTGAATGATATCATCTTTCAGCTTTGCTTCTCTCTGGGTATTGGCTTCATTCTGTTGGCAAGATCTTGGCATGCAGAGGAAAGGTTGGCTATAGGAAGTTCCAATAGCTGTCTTGCAAATATCCATTCCAGGGAAGAGTCTCTTTCACCCTATTTAGTTCATAAACTCAAATGCAAAGGTGATAGAGTGCTCTTATTGCCCAGCCTGGATCACTGCGCAAACTTTGGGATAGGGCAGCATCACAACTGCCACACCATCAGGACCTTCAGCTGTAGGGATGGGGGGAGTTTCTCCATAGGAAGGAATGCTGAGCATATAAACTCAGAGGTGTACTTGAAGCTTCTCTTAAGATTAAAAAAAAAATCTTCATATTTAACAGTGAAACTAAAGTTTTGGAACTAAAAACAAAGGCAAGTTATGGACAACCTTTTTCAAATTGTCTAGAAATGCTTTGCACTAAAATTAAGACAAATAAATGTTCATAACTGAATAAAATTTCACTGTGCTTTTTTTCATCAAATTCATATTTTCCCTATAAACTCATTATTAAAAACTAAATATCAATAAATACACATTACTAAATATAAAATGATTGATAATTTGAAGGAATATTTAAATAATTATGAATTAGGTATTTCTTTCATAATGACAGTCTGTCCTCAATTATTAATTTCTGTTTCCACATGTCAATAGATCTAATGAATTTCAGTAGATCTATCTAATCCATAATATATTGGAAATGAAGTGATCATTAAACCTTAATAGTGTTAGTCATTAGATCGGGTTCCCGGGACAGACTCTGAAATGAAAGGTTGCGTGTAGAAGTTTTATAAGAAAGGAAGGAAGACAGAGAAAGAAGTTGATTTGCCCAAGTGATTGCTGTGATCTCAGTCCACCCCTCAGGAGTTGTGGAGCTGGGGTGGCCTTCAATGATGTTCCAGCTAAGGCAAGGGGACCAAGCCTTTGTATCTACTTTGAAGCAGGCTGATCTGGGGTGGGGAGAGGAACATGAACTTAGTCAAGGCAGATCCCTCAGCTGAGGCCAATTCCTTGGGAGGTTCTCAGCTGTGAGTAAAGAGAAGACCACACAGACAAGGGCTAAAGGAGTGAATGCTTGGGTCGTGTGGGAGTAAGTGCCTAAGTGGTCACCACGGCACCCACAACTGAAGGACATTTAATGGCACTATCCAAGTGTTAGATGTATTTTCATTTTTTGCACTCCAGCTGAAATAGTCTCTTTAGACTAGAGAGCCTTTGAAACATTTCCCATTGTCACAGCAAACAAGAGAATAAAGCATTCTTTAAAAAAAAAAAAGATTATTTATTCATGAGAGAGAGAGAGAGAGAGGCAGAGACACAGGCAGAAGGAGAAGCAAGCAGAGGGAGAAGCAAGCAGAGGGAGAAGCAAGCAGAGGGAGAAGCAAGCTCCATGCTGGGAGCCTGACATGGGACTTGATCCCAGGACCCCAGGATCACGTCCTGGCCCGAAGGCAGGTGCTTAAACTGCTGAGCCACCCAGGCTGCCCCAGAATAAACCATTCTGATCAAAGAATGCTAAATCTGCTTAGAGAAGGCAGTTACTTAAGAAAGCACATATGATAACGAATTGGATTATTCTAATGGGAAGAAAACAGTATTACACAGCCATCCCAGGGTTCATAAGCAAAGACTCATCTGCAAAGGCCTCAAAGAAAAGATGTAAATATCTTAGAAAAATCTTGACACAACAGCTTGAGGGAAACAAAAGAAGATTCTCTGAGCCTAGAGTCAGTTCCTTTAATCCAAACCATTTAATTGTGATCGCCATACCTTGGCAAGTAAGAACTGGTAGGATGTTACATTCTAGATCATTCAGTATAACTGCAACAACCAAGTGCCAGTTTTGCTTCTTCTTCAATGTCCTCTTATGCTGGTATATGAGGGTCAAAAAGGGGGATGTCTTATATCTATTCTCAAGTTTACGTTAGCAAATGTTCTCCAAAGCACGTTCTCCTTCTCCGCACCTCCACTTCTATTATGAGTCAAATTTTGCCACCTAACCCAGTTTTCTTGAGTGGTAACAGCTTCTTTCCTATAAACACCAAAAGATACTCATGAGATGTAGGCAAATCATACTTCCCTTTACTGTCCTGGCCCTTTGTTCTCCATATTAACCACACAGTAGACTGTGTAGGTGTGTTAGATTTTACTGGTGGGTTTGGGTGACACATGGAAATTATGGTGCAAGATGAAGAATAAAACTGTTTCTAAATGTGACTTTCTTCATGTTCAAAGGAAAAGCATGTAGGAAATTGAATCTGCCATGGACTAGTTGCCTTATAGTTGTCATCAACCTTTTACACTCTGTCTTCACATTTGGGCTTCTTTGCAAGAGCATTACTTTCTAAATCTGCCCATAGTGTACCAATTCTTTATTGGGTGTATGACTAGTGATGTATTTGGGTATATTTCTATAATACAATACATATATATATTTAAAGCTGTACATATTTAAAATATACAACTCAATGAATCCGGGGATAGGTAAGTATACACCTATTAAACCATGTAGTTTTTAGGTAATTCTGTCTTTATTAATTAAGGTTGACATTCCTCTCAGGTTTCATACTTTCCTTCACAGTATTCTTATTAGCCAAATCTGAATGGATCTGTTCAGAATGAAATTTGGTAGGACTCATGTAGGACAGTCTATGGTGGATGTTGGTGCTCTGAGTCCTTATGTAGCTTTGGGAGTAAGAATGACTGTATCAGAGACCTTGGTGCCCCAGATCCCTGAAGAACCGATCAGACACTCAATATTTATTCTCTTTATGGTTTCTGTCAGTGTGAGTTGTAGACTTTTCTTTATTCTTTCACTTGTCTGGCAAATAACTCTTTAATCTTTCACCTTCTTCCCAAAAAACAAAGTCACCTGGGGGCACTTGATGGAATGAGCACTGGGTGTTATGCTATATGTTGGCAAATCAAACTCCAATTAAGAAACAACAACAGCAACAACAACAAAGTCACCCATACAAACTTTTTCCAAGACCTACTAAACTTTTAAGAAAGAAGAAAAATGTTTTCTTTTTGTCAAATGTGTGAAGTCAAATTGTTCTCCAAAGGTATAATTGATATTATAACAGAGTATCTTATTTAATCCCACCCTGTTGCCCAGTATAGAAAGCTGAACACTTACTGAATATTTCCTTTTCAGCATACGTCTAGCTATATAGATGACAAAATAGAAGTTTGGAAACTATCTTTTTGCAAGGGTTTGATTAAATTATTTGTTAGGAGTTTGTCTTGGGTTAATTAGAGGTCTGGAGTGGAGAAGTAGGGACCTAGAGATCTACCTTCACAGATATGTGGAACAAATTTTATATAATTCTCATTTTAGAGTTGACTTAGTGATTTTCTTTTAATTTTTTTTATTTTAAAGATTTTTATTTTTAAATAATATCTATACCCAACATGGGGCTTGAACCCACAACCCAGAGATCAAGAGTCTCATGCTTTACAGACTAAGCCAGCTGGTGCCCTAGTTCATTTATTTTCAATAAAATCCTTTATACTCTCAGGAAATCCTCCACATGTTGATCTATCTATCTATCTATCTATCTATCTATCTATCTATCTATCTATCTAATCTATCTATGCCTAAACCTAATGGACACTACTTTTTAAAAGATTCTGATGTCCAAAGTGAGTAACACCAGGTTAGTAACTCCTGTTAAGGAATTTTGTCTGGGTGTGCTATACTTAAATCTAACTCACCTGGAATATTCTTTGGTTTTTAATAAGAAGCACACTAGGTGATTGAGGTAACTTAGAGTGTTTGTTTGAAGTAAGGTTGCTGCTTTATTTAATAATTTTTATTCATTTGTTTTTTAAGTGTGAGCATGATAAAGTACTAAAAGGGTATTCTTTCTCCTTTTTCACTTTTGAAATATTTAATTTATCTTAAGTAAGGTTGAGGAAGAACAGTAATGTTAAGCAATCAATCATTGTAAGAAACAAAACTGGAGAGGTAAGCAAGACAGGTCATAGAGAATCTTGTATTCCATGCTAAAAAGGTTTAGATGTAAAGTCAATTGTTAAAGGCAGTGGGAGTCCCTGGAAGACTTTTATACAGTGGAGTGAAATGACTCTGTTTGTGTTTTAGAAAGATTAGGGTGGTGGCAATATTTAAGAAGGATTTATATATTCCTTCATCCAACAAATACAAGAGTGTTATGTTCCCTCAAGGAACTTACATTTTTTGAGGGACACAAATGACAACATAATGAATAATTTATTTATAATTGTAATGAGTGCTATAAATGAGTACAGACTTGAATAAGAATGTGAAAAGAAGAAATTAGTTTGGGGAGGAATTTCAGGGAAGCCTTTCTAGAGAATAAGATTCAAGAAACAGGGACA
Source organism: Canis lupus dingo (assembly GCF_003254725.2). Taxonomy (NCBI): domain Eukaryota; kingdom Metazoa; phylum Chordata; class Mammalia; order Carnivora; family Canidae; genus Canis; species Canis lupus. Next base: position 6,559,688 of record NC_064280.1, read on the forward strand.
AATTTTTTTTTATACATACCTATACTATTTTATTTTATTTTATTTTATTTTTTAATAATAAATTTATTTTTTATTGGTGTTCAATTTGCCAACATACAGAATAACACCCAGTGCTCATCCCATCAAGTGCCCCCCTCAGTGCCCATCACCCATTCACCCCCACCCCCCGCCCTCCTCCCCTTCCACCTCCCCTAGTTCATTTCCCAGAGTCGGGAGTCTTTATGTTCTGTCTCCCTTTCTGATATTTCCCACACATTTCTTCTCCCTTCCCTTCTATTCCCTTTCACTATTATTTATATTCCCCAAATGAATGAGAACATATAATGTTTGTCCTTCTCCGATTGACTCACTTCACTCAGCATAATACCCTCCAGTTCCATCCACGTTGAAGCAAATGGTGGGTATTTGTCATTCCTAATGGCTGAGGAATATTCCATTGTATACATAGACCACATCTTCTTTATCCATTCGTCTTTCGATGGACACCGAGGCTCCTTCCACAGTTTGGCTATTGTGGCCATTGCTGCTATAAACATCAGGGTGCAGATGTCCCGGCATTTCATTGCATCTGTATCTTTGGGGTAAATCCCCAACAGTGCAATTGCTGGGTCGTAGGGCAGGTCTATTTTTAACTCTTTGAGGAACCTCCACACAGTTTTCCAGAGTGGCTGCACCAGTTCACATTCCCACCAACAGTGTAAGAGGGTTCCCGTTTCTCCGCATCCTCTCCAACGTTTGTGGTTTCCTGCCTTGTTAATTTTCCCCATTCTCACTGGTGTGAGGTGGTATCTCACTGTGGTTTTGATTTGTATTTCGGACAGGGACAAATTATGTCTGTTGCCTGACAAGAATAGTGGGGTGGGGTAGAATTGGGTCTGTTGGGGAGATGGAATAGAATGGAATAGAATGGAATAGAATAGAATAGAATAGAATAGAATAGAATAGAATAGAATAGAATAAAAAATATTTGATATTATGATAAGAGGGGAACTAGGACCTTATAGTATAGGAAAATAGTATCTGGTGGTTTGGGCAACTGGGTGGATGATGTGGCATCCATCTAAGATGAGGAATATAGGAGAAGCAGATTTATGAGATTGGGAGATAAGGGAAGATGTTGATTTTTGAGCCTTTATAGGCCAAGTTGGTTAAAATGCCCAGGAGGTAATTGCATATAGGAATTTGGAGTAAAAAAGAAAACTTCATACTGGATTATAATTACAGTTTTTTGACTTATTACAATGTAACTGATAACTGTAGTTACAAGATTAGAATAAATACTTTATAAATAATTTTTAGAGTGGGATAGAAGAAACTTCAGAATCTTGGAAAATATTAATATTTTTAAAATAAACAGAGTAAGAGGAACTCATGGGGGAATACTGGGGAGGAATAGAGCATTGGAGAGGAAACCTGGATACTGTGGTTTGTGGAAGACAGGTGAGGCATTGGTGACAAGTGCTAGAGAGGTCAAGTATGATAATGAAAAATAGCAATTAGATTTAATAACAAAGATGTCATTTGATAAGGACAGTTTCCGTGGATGACAGTGAAGGCAAGATTGCAGTAGCTGAAGAATTACTGGAAAATAAGGAGGTAGAGAAGCAGATGTAGACAATTACTTCAATATTCTTGGCTTTTAAGAGAAGAAAGAAGTTGTCATGAAAAGGTGTAATAGGATTTAAGTACTTTTTTATTTAAAAAAATTTTTTTAGCTGATAGAGATTTGAGCCTGTGCCATGGTAAAAGCCAATTAGAGAATGCTCAGAAGAAATGTAGGACAGTCGAGGTGTTGTGGCAAGAGTGAAGTCACACAGAGACAGCTGGAGTGGGAATCCCAAGCACTGGTGGAGATAGAGATGAGACTTCTTGTTGGAGCCAGAACTTAGCCCTCCTCCTGACCTTGTCATAAAATGATCACAAAAGAATAAGTTCATGAAAATGTACAGGAGACAGTGAAAGAGGTACCCCTGGGAGATGAGAGAGTTCAGCAAAATCCTAGAAGGTGGAAAATAGAGTTTTCATAGATGCAGCAGGGAAACTGCACCCCAGAGAGTCTTAGAAGAAAATGGAATAAGAAGAAAGCGGATTTGCTTGGCAGAATCAGACGCAGGTTCATAACAAGGGGGTGGAAGTCTATGTATGAAATAGCGGCCACAACGTACAAAATGCTGGTATGATTCCTACTAATCCTCAGTTAGAAGATCAGAGGTTTCTTCTCTAAATAAGCAGCATTCCCTCACAAGGGACCTCCAAGTGGTATCATTTAGGAACCCTGGTATAATGGCTTATTCATTAGGTCATGATCTTAAAGCAAACTATCCGTTGAAAAAACTTCATTCATGTTAACGAAACCTCCAACTGGCTTATTATTAGTGCCTTATACTCAAATATAAATGAAGATTACAGGATCCCTATCCATTTGAAGTAACACCCCAACACCAGTGGAAAACATACAAACAAAATGTCCCTGAGGAAATAAATATAGTGCAAGGAACAAGAGAAACACAAATAAATCTAGTAAGTATCCTCACAGGAGGGATTAAGGGTGCCATGAAAAAGAAAATTCAAAGAACAAAATATAGCTCTTGGAAATTAAAAATGTTTATTAAAAGTTCTATAAAAAAAAAGGAAGGTAAATTTGAAGAAATCTTCCAGAAAGTAGAACAAATAAATACAGGGTCAAGATTTCATGCAGAGTAATAAAGATTTAAAATTGCTGATGTATAAAAAAAAAGCAGAAAGAGATGACTTGGAGATAACCAAGTATTGCAGTATTGAGATTCTAGAAAAGGTAGAGGTAAGCTGTGGTCCCATAGCTTCATGGATCTAACCTCTTTGATTTTCTCATCAGCAAAATGAGACAATACAATTATTAAAAAGGTTAAAATGGGGCACCTGGGTGGCTCAGTGGTTGAGCATCTGCTTTTTGGCTCAGGTCATGACTCTGGGGTATTGGGATCGAGTCCCGCATCAGGCTCTCTGCGTGGAGCCTGCTTCTCCCTCTGTCTATGTCTTTGCCTCTCTCTCTGTGTTTGTCTTTCATGAATAGATAAATAAAATCTTAAAAAATGTTAAAATGTTTAAAATAAGAAGAAGTATCTGTCTTACAGTAAATGCTTTCTAAATGTTAGTGATAAATATGATCTGAATCCTGGAGCACCTGGGAGGCTCAGTTTGATTAAACATCAGACTTGATCTCTGCTCAGGTCTTGATATCAGGGTTTTGAGTTCAAGCCCAGCGTTGGGCTCCATGCCCAATGGAGCCTACTTAAAAAACAAACAAACAAACAAACAAACAAACAAAAAACAATACTAATATGACCTGAGTCCTTTTCTCTTTGGAAAACCAAGCTCTTGGGATTAAAAAAAAATATTGAAAACCTTCATAGAATTCTGTGTCCATAAACTTACCTTTGTCGGTCAGCCCACACCTTTGCTTTCAAACTGTTGCTTATGTTATAAGTTAATAAACATCTTTTTAGAAGATCATTTAAATTCATTGTTCTTTCTGTACTATTTTGCCCTCTTGTAAGGTGCTGAGGAACACTGTGGGAATAAGGATAAAAATCTTGGTGTGTAATTCCTAAGTTGATCCCATCACACAAACGATGTGAAGTTTCAACTTCACAAGAGTACCAGAGTCAGATGATGGTAGGATTATGTGTTCTTGAAGTTTAAAACCAGATTTAGTTTGAAACAGCAGCTTCTGTAGTCATACTTCTCTTGAGGAAGCCAGGCCTGATCTGATGGAATTCTCACGAGGGCACGGAGGAACATGATTAGTGTTTTCCTAGGATCCTCACCCAGAATAACAGCAGCTCTCAGTGGAGAGGGGATAGAAGCTCTTCTCTGCAAGGGATAAGGGATACTTTCCTCCTTTTTGCTTCCTTCCCCAGGGATATTCTACTTTCTTTGCCCTTGTATGGCCTGGTATGATTTTATGATTAGGACAGTATTTTCTGTTTTTATACACTGTGTGTAAGCTCACCGTAAACCTGAGCCAAACCAATAGCCTTAAAGTTATCTGTAAATCTTGAGATAATTCTCTATAATGCCTTATGTTTTTACGTATTAGAAATGTTGTTGGCTGGGAATTTGTGGGAGTCAGGGCACATGGCTGCAAATAATAGAAAGGACTTCTCAATCAACTTCGTGAAAAAGAAATCTTTGTTTGCTCACATTCCTGGAAGTCTGGGATACAGCTGGCTTCAGGTACAGTTGAGCACAAGGGTTTGAATGATGCTAGCAGTTTCTCCTCTCTGTTTCTTATCTCTGTTTATTTCTGTTTACGTTGGCACCTTGGCCTCTTTTTCTTGTAATACAGAAAGGTTTCCACCATGTGACTTGGGAAGATGACAATTAAGCAGTCTTAAATTTAAATCTTCCCATATCTGTGACTCCAAAGAGCAAGAGGAAATGGACCTTATTTGAACTAACTTAATAGGCACATGGAGGACTCTGATTGGTCCCTAGGGGACCTCATACTCATTCCTGAAAGAATCACTGTTGCTAGAGGTATGGGAGACCTTGAGTGGTTTGACCTGGTTCCTTGCTCCCACCCGTGGCAGAGTCCTGCAATATGCAGGAGATCTTTCTCGAAGAGGAGGAAGTGAGCTGTTACCAAACAGGCTTAACAGATAAAACTATAGTTAATATATTTCGCACCATGAAAAAGAAAAGAGGAAGTAGATCTTCCTTTGTTTTCATTTTATCCTTGACTCGATAACCATTTTCAGTCTTAGTTCCTCAAACACACAGTAGATACTCTTTCAATGTGCCTTGGTTTTTAAGCTAGGGCTTGGCAGGATATATTTGGCAATTGGAAATAATACACATGCACATACAATATTATGAGAAGTCATTGTAAATAATGCTCTTGATCGGGCTCCGTTTATTCATTCATTCACTCATTAATTCATTCTTACTTCCAACAACCTTTTTCAAATACCTAATATCGGCCATTTATAGAAAAAAAGAGTCATAGTATCTGCCTTCATCACACTTACAGGCTGTCAAAAGAGAAAGACAATCAGATCTACACATCCACCCACGCCCCCACACACAACTTGAAATTGTTTTAAATGCAATCAGATTATATAACAAAAGTGGCATCTGTGTTATATACCATACACTATATACTAGAGAAACCTCTCACAAGAAATCATATTTAGGTGGAGTCTTGAATAATGAGTTGGAATTAACCAGTTAAGAGGATGGGGAAGAGCTTCCAGAGAGGAGAAACAGCATGTGTCAAGTGCCTGAATTAGAAGGAAGGTCCTGAATGAAAGCTGTTGTATCTGACTTGAGAGCGAGGGACATGAAATGTGAGGCAAAAGATGAAGTAGGAGATCACACAAGACCTTACAGGCTAGGCTAAGAAGTTAATGTTTTTATTACACATACACAGGGGAGTTCCTGAAGGGTTTGAATCAAGGCAGTGATACAATTTGATTTTTGTTGACGAAAATCATTCTTGCTCATTCATCCATCTGTTTATTTAGGCTATAGATTATGGAACTGTGGGATAAGACGGCCTGAGCTTGACATCTAATTCTGCTCCTAACTACTTGTATGACCCAAAACACATTTTCTAACCTGTTTGTGCCTCAGTTTCTTCATCTTACTGATCTTGAGTAGTGATATTGGTATATTTTTTCCAATGCAAGCCTCTATGCTTTATTTATGTATCTTTGTGATGCATGCTCTGAGTTATTAAGAAATTGGGTTCATTGTTAGCTGCTTAAAATACACTCTGAAGGGAAAGAATACATACAACTATTATTGTAGTTATTTTTAGGTAGGGGAATTTAAAAAAAAAGGAGCATAGAGATAAAGAGAGGCTTATGTGTTTTACTAAAAATGCTTATGGAATTTTTAAACCATTGATGGTGAAATAGGTTTATAAGTTATTTATAATATTTGTATGTTATATGTAATAATTATTTGTAAGTAATTTATAAGTTAAGTGTAATAATTTTTGAGGGGCACCTGAGTGGTGCAGTGGGTCGAGTGTCTGATTCTTGGTTTTGGCTCAGATTGTGATCTCAGGGTCATGGGATCGAGCCTTGCATTAGGCTCGGTGCAAGAGTCTGCTTAAGATTCTCTCTCTCCCTCTGCCTCTCCTTCCTACTCTCTCTCAAATAAATCAGTCTTTAAAAAAATAATTATTGAGGGATGCCTGGGTGGCTCAGCAGTTGAGCGTCTGCCTTCAGCTTAGGTCGTGATCCTAGAGTCGCTGGATCGAGTCCTGCATCGGGCTCCCTGCAGGGAGCCTGTTTCTCCTCTGCCTATGTCTCTGCCTCTCTCTCTCTGTGTCTCTCATGAATAAATAAATAAAATCTTTAAAAAAAATAAATATTGAGAAGAAAAAAATAAAAAACTGATACACTCTCAAAATATTTTCTTACCTGACCAAAAAATGAACATTTCTAAAACGTGTATGTGTAGCTTTAAATTTTATCCTCTTCTTTCATTATTTATAAGGAAATAAACAAACACATTTTGTGGATTTTACAACGCACACATGTTTGCTCTTAAAAAGCAAAGTCTAATTTGAAAATCTGTTTGTTATTTTCAAACCTGTCTTCAAAGCTCCCCTTCTAATTTCTATTCTTTTTGTCTCTAACTAAACATACCATATATGCTAGAGGCACTGTATTATGATTTAAAAGAAATGGAAAGTGAAATGTGAAAAGGATATTTCCATTTATATAGCAATAACTTACCATTGAATCTAGTTTTATGATGTTTAACTTTGAGATATCCTGCCCAAACACCATTGATTGATAGGATTGAAATTAAAACCACTGATGGTTTCACCTTAGTCTATAAATCAGGGGTGAGGATTATAGAGCTAAGGTCATTTTCTTTATTGCTCTCTGTGGGAAGAAGAAAGTAAATAGACTTAAATGAGTCTGTGGGCCTGGGGGCCCTGCAGGGATACAAATAGAAGCAGAGGGAACTGATCTCTGGAGTCGACATGCTTGTGGCTAGCAGAATACAGCCAATCAAGGAACAAATGGGGGCCAAGAGCTTGCAAGTAGATGGGCTGCAGAATGGGGAACAAGAGCGCCGAGAAAAGAAGATCACGCAGGGCACCTGGGTGGCTCAGTGGCTGAGCATCTGCCTTAGGCTCAGGTCATGATCCCGGGGTCCTGGAATGGCCTCTCCCAGCAGGCTCCCTGAGAGGAGCCCGCTTCTCCCTCTGCCTGTGTCTCTGTGTCTCTCATGAATAAAAAAATAAATCTTAAAAAAAATAAAATAAAAGAAGATGGTGCAAAGGAAATGTGAATTATAAGGTGAAACTCTCAGCAAATACCCTGCACTCTGCTGCATCCCACAAGCCAGGACAGCTTCCTTTTAGACTTGTCAACCCAATCGGCAGAGGGAGGTTTCTCAGCATTGAAAAAAATGGGAGAATAAAGATTCACCTGGTAAAAAAAAAATTCCTGAGAGCCAGTTGTGTGGAAGACACATATAAAGAAAGGAAATTTATGCTGCCGCCTTGTATTTCAGGCCCCAAATGCATCTCCTAAAAATATAAATGTTTAATCTAGATGTTTGGCATGAAAAATCTAAAAGAAAGATATACTGTGTCTCTCTGAGAATAAAATTAAAGATTTATTCCAACCTCGCAGGGAACAAATGCTTTATTTGCTAGTAAATGTAGTTCTTTCTCCCCTTCCACGCTTTCTCCTAGACCATTGGAATTTCCTCTAACTCTCTAATTTCTTTCTTGTTTTTCCTGTGTTTTTGCTCAGCTTAGTTTCCTTTTTCTGGCTATTTTCAGTGCCTAGTGAAACTAGACAACTATAGTCCAGTGATTTACAGACTTAAGCTTTCTTGAGTGAAGATCTAAAAACAAATGAGGGGCAACAACCTAGGGTTATCAATGTTTTGTTTTTTTAATGACCGATGCAAAAAAAATTGAATAGATTTAAGTTGCATACAACATTCACTACATTGTACTTCTTTCTTTTATTGCTTCTTAGACTGCTGAAAGTTTATTATTGGCTGACCCCAATCTGGGGACCTGTTGTGCATATGCCACTCTAATTGGAAAGAATTAGTCTTAAGAATCTAAAACTTCAGGATATGAAAAGAATTCTCTCTTTTGGTTCTAGGATTGCAAAAAAAATGCCCATTAAAAAACTTTAAAAAATTGTGTTTATTTTTTTGTTAAAAAATGTAATTTTCAATGGCTTCTTCATGAAGCCATTTTTTTAAAAAAAGATTTATTTATTTCAGAGAGAGAGAGAGAGAGAAAGAGTGAGCTCATGAGCGTGAGCAGGGGGAGAGGCAGAGAGAGAGAGGGAGAGTGAATCCTCAAGCTGACTCCCTGCTGAGAATGGAGCCCAACTTGGGGCTCAATTCCAGGCCCCTGAGATCATGACCTGAGCCAAAATGAAGAGCTGGTCACTTAATCTGCTGAGCCATCCAGGCCCCCAGGTGCCCCTGTGAAGCCATTTTGGAAGATGGCTTGTATTTTCATTATTTGGTCCCCATCTACTGTTTCAGTCTGTTCTTTTCACCACTTCTACCCCCCCTCCCCATGTGGGTCTCTGTATATACCCATCTGAGAACCAGTCCTACTGGGTTGTCAGATTTCTTTATGCTTTAACATATAATATTCTCTCTGACTTTGGTTTAAAACCCCATTCAGAAGCCAAGTCTAGGGGAAGCCTTTCTAGGAGCCTCCAGGTAGAGCTAGTAGCTTCTCCCTCTGTGCTTTCAAGAATATATACTATATATACATGTCCCTTCAAATACCCCCTATAATATTGTATGGCAATGTTTTATTTATAAGTTCTCTCCTAGGAGAGCTCCTTGAAGATGGAAACTATATCCTTTTAGATTTGTGTTATACAAATAGTGCGCATTGCTGTAAAGTTAAAATATATTAGGCAAAAGCAATCTATGTTTTGAAATTATAATCCTTCTTTTAATTGTAATCTTTTAAAAAAAGATTTTATTTATTTATTCATGAGAGACACAGAGAGAGAGGCAGAGACAGAGGCAGAGGGAGAAGCAGGTTCCCCATGCAAAGCCTGATGCAGGACTCAGTCCTGGGATCCCGGGATCATGACCTGAGCTAAAGCTAGATGCTCAACTGCTGAGCCACCTAGGTGCCCCTAATTGTAATCTTTCTTAGGCAAAACTGGTTTGCACTGGTTTGTGTAAGCAAAAGTAAGCAATATAGAGATTTATTTTTCTCCTGGCATGAACTCCCTGCCACCCCCATCAACCCAAAGAAGACAGAGTGACTACAGTCATGTTTTTGTTTATTTAAAATAACATTCTCCACTCCCATGTGTATGTATGTAGGGAGAGAGAGAGAGAATGAGAGAGAGAGAGAGAGAATGAGTTGAAAAATATCTTGATGGGTCTCTTGATGGATACACACTAAAGTAAACAATACTTATAGATATGTATTTTCATTTGCTATATTTTTCCATGCTGCTAAATGTGCTTTCATTTGATCATTTTCAATAGCTGCATAAACTAGATGGCTGTATCTTACTTGGATTTTTTATTCTTTGGCACAGTGTCTGGAATAAATATTTGTGGAATGAAGGACAAAACATCTCCTCAATACTTTTACCTAAGTGTGATTTGAGAATCTAATGAGCCCATCACTAACCTTACATACAGCCTCCAATGGGAAAACAGGAAGGAAAATGAAAGGGAAGTGGTGGCTAAGGAGTGACTCATTCTGTTTTTGTGTTCACTCTTATCATAAGGTAGAAAACAGTGGAAAAAAAAAAAAGATGTGGTTTCACAAAACATCATCATCATTTCCTTACTAAAATGACAATGTAGCAACAGACGATTATGAAAGTTGATTTGGGTGCCCAGATTGTATGCCCTTGACGCAGGATGCAACAGTTACCTTAACCAAAACATTACCTTTACTGAGGTGTTAAGAGTTCTGACATCATCTTATGAAATAAAGTAATGGAGAAAATAATAAATTAATTGGAGACATTTTTAAATATATGTATCGAGCATTATATTACTGGTACGAGGCATGCAATTGGGAAGGACCAACCCTCTGAGTGTTTAAGATTGGTTAGTGAGATGATGGGGCAACCCTGCCCAACCCCAGGAGGGCCGAGGAGATCCTACTTTATTTCCAAATGTCTTCTTTAAATTCTTTCAACCTTTGCTTGGGACCTGGAACTACCTCTTCTTTCTGCTTCTCTCCTCATGCATCTGACTGCATAGTGATTTGAACAAGATGTGAAGGCACCATGGCTGCAGCTCCAAACTGTTGTTTATCATACCAGGCCTGCTGCTACCTAGATGAATCCCCCAGCCTTCAGCTTCTCCAGGCCTGGTGGATGAGCTGTTGTTCTGAATAGGGAGGGAGGGCCTTACTTTAACATTTTCCCAAAACAACTATTAGGGAATAGCTGTGGTCACTTCACGGTATGAATTGCCTGCTCAAAAGCCACCCTCTTTTTTTCCTTTGCTAGCAAAGCTCTGACTTTGTTTACATGTTCACTTAGATGTTCTTCCCCCTTAACTCAAGGGTAAAATCCTGGTTGCTTTGGGTAATCCCATTCCCTTTCAGAGATTAATTTAGGAATGAATACATGTTGTAGTTCAAGCCAAAGGAGAAGACAGCTGAACAACTCATGGGATGGATCTCCTCATTCTTAAAAGGAGGCCCAGGGAAGAAATAGTCTCTCTTCTTCTACTGGATGCTGTGTTACATGCAGTGATGGCAAGAGCCACAGAGGCCACCTTGTGACATGAAGGGAGATCCAATCCAACGTGGCAAAGATGGCACAATAGAAAAAAATGGAAAAAGCAAGTTTCTCTGATGAATTTGACAAACATATCCTGGAAGTATCTAACTTCTGGACTTTTTTCTCACATGAGATAATAAGTTGACTGATAATTTGAAGTTGAGGTTGTCTGCTTCTTGTAGTCAGAAGCATCCTTGTTGCTAAACTCTCAACATTAGGAGGCCCTAATCCTGATGTAGGACCCTTAGCAGCTCAGTCAACTTTTTATTCCAATGCCGTTATATATATAATCCTATTTTCTTTCCTTTTTCCAATCAAAAATTCCCCTTAATACAAAATGCTGTAAAAAATGGTGAAAAATTAGACTTCTCCACCTGGCTTAATTCTGTGCCTTTCCAACTTTGGATACTTTCTTCATTGCTTCTATCAAATCACATTGTAGAATTCCTGGGACACACATCGCTTTTACTATTAATGAATCTTTACCAACACTATTCCATCTGTGGGAAAAACTTTTTACTGCACTTATATCTAGCGAAATTATATCCATTCTTCAAATTCAGTCCAAATCCTATTTACTTTCAACTTCCACCAGCCAAAATAAGTTCCTCCTGTCTATGTATTGCACTTCGTTTGAGCCAAATCTTTTCGCAATCATCCTTCTCTGCATGTATACAGTATCAGTCTCTTCAAATAAATATAAAACTTCAAGTCACAAGTGAAATTATTTTTGTTAAACGATTCAAGGAACATGGATTTTTCATATAAGTATATCTCCTGGTTGGCAGGTGCTCCATACCGTTTGTCAAGTTGCTCATGTGTGAAATGAAAGGATTGGATTAAATGATACTTTGGGTCCTTTCTGAGTCTAAGGGATAGAGTTGATGATATCTAAAGTAAAGTGAAACCATGACTCTTATATATAAAAGCTTGAGAGTTGAAAAGGAAAGAAAAGAAAACCATAAATGTGGGTGATGGTGAAATACTTTCTTTTTAGATCAGTGTTTTTGAAACTATACTTTTATTTTTGGAGATCTTTACTCATGATATTTACTCTTTGATGACTATCCGGAATAGCTCCTTGCAAATGCAGAAAGTCCTGTTGTCTGGGAAGAAAGTGATAAAAATAGTCTTTCATAATACGTGACCAATAATAAATCTTTTATAGGCCTGCCAATATTTGGGGCTTCATTGTAGAGTTATCCACCCTTGTTTTAAACTTTGCACATGTTGGACTTGGAGGGGGATTTGCTTTGCTTAAGGGAAACACTCCAGCAGGCTATTTTTGAACTTGCTTTGACATTTAGATTTGGAAATACTGTTTCCAAGATACTTATCCCTGGATAAGCCTGCAGTGCAGATGTAAAAGTATATCAAGTCAAAACTTTAATCATCTGCTAACATAATCTTTCATAGGAGATTTCCCTGTTGTGGACTTCTCTTTGGGTAGATCAAGTGATGGGTACAAATTAATACAAGATGAGGGAGGAGTATGGAAGGTTCAAGGACTCAAACTTTCCCCTTAATTATTTACCTCACGTTCTCATCTCTACGGTTTATGAACATAAGAAAGACTCACACACAAAACTCCCAGAGACTCTATGTTTTGTTTTAGCTTAACGATGGATCAGATCTCTGCTTGTTTTTCCACCACTACTTCATTTAATTTTATTGGCTCACATGAGAGGTGGCAGCTAGGTACACATTAGCCACTTGCAAGGTCCCACTGAAGAGAAGAGATGGAGGCGGGATGTGGAGGACATCCTAGCCAGCAGAAAATTAAAGCTGTTGCAGGAGGGTAAAAACAGCAGGAGTGGGGGCTTAATCTCTTCCTAGACCGGACATAGGATGTAGAGCCCTCACCCAGCTGCCGAGGCAGACATCCTGCTGTGTGCTTGTCTAGAAATGGACACAGCCTGGGGAGTTTGGCAGAGCCGTCTGCAGCTAAGTCCCGACAAGTGCACGCTGTAGAAGTGGAAGGCATCCATAAATACTTGCTGTGTTACCCTGAGTTATGTTTCTGACTGATGGCCCTTGTTTCACAATGAAAGGTAGCCGCTAATCCAACCTTTTGTTTTTAGTTTCTAGAAAACACAATGGTTCAATATTGCTGCATCTTTGCTCACGTTATTCCTTCTAACCAGCAACATCCTATTCCCCGACATGAATCCTAACTTTTCCTCTAAATTTAGGAGCACCTAAGCAGTCTTTAAAAACTTCCTTTGTCTGGGGCACCTGGGGGCTCAGTAAGTTAAGCATCCAACTCTTGATTTTGGCTCAGGTCATGATCTCAGGGTGGTGAGATGGAGCCCCTGCCAGGCTGTGCTGCTTAATATTCTCTCTCTCCCTCTGCCCCTGCCCCACTACTTGCCTGTTCTACTCTCTCTAACCTCCCTAAAACAACAGCAACAACAACAACAACAAACCCAACTGAATTTGAGTCCAGTGGGGGCAGTGGGAGCGATGAGGGAACTGAGATGGTGGTAGCCGTTGTGTGAAGATGGAGTTTCCCGGAGGAAATAACAATCACAGGGCCCTCGCACCCCTTCCTGTCAGGGGCTGAGACATTCCATACACCAAGCTTGGGAGGTGAGGAATTTGAAATCCCACTCATCTTGGATTCTGATCCCTCACTGGCTGTCTCAGGTGGGTTGGTCACTGTGATGACCTAGCAGACCCCTCCCCCTCTTGGGATGGCAGCTTTTCAGCCCCATGTGGGGTCCAGACATTGGACATGCCTGTGGGCATGACCCATGGCTTATGGAGCAGGACGGGGGGCTCCTGAGTGGGGGCTTGACCATGGACTTGGACCATTGTATAGGAACTCAAAATAGCGCCAACAGTTGATGTACCAATGACAGACATGACATCTGTCTCGATGGGGCATAGCCAGTTGACCACCATTGATCAGTCAGAACTAAGTTCTCAGCTTGGTTTGAGCTTAGGGGGTGGCACCATCCTGCCACCTGTCCAGTCACTCGAGGATCGTCTTTCAACCACCCCTTCACCTACTAGTTCACTTCCTGAGGATGGTGTTGAGGATTTCCGGAGGGAAGTTCCCAGCCAGAAGACAGTTGTGGTGGAAGCAGGAAAAAAGCAGAAGGCCCCAAAGAAGAGAAAAAAGAAAAATCCTAATGAACCTCAGAAGCCAGTTTCAGCATATGCTTTATTTTTCGTGATACACAGGCTGCCATCAAGGGACAGAATCCCAATGCCACTTTTGGGGATGTTTCAAAAATTGTGGCCTCCGTGTGGGATAGTCTTGGAGAGGAGCAAAAACAAGTGTGTAAGAGGAAAACTGAAGCTGCTAAGAAAGAGTATCTGAAGGCTCTGGCTGCATATAAAAACAATCAAGAGTGTCTTGATTCCACAGTGCTACTGTGGAACCAGTAGATTTGGACCCAGTGCCACCTCCGCAGACGCCTTCTCCACCTCCTATGGCTACTGTTGACCCAGCATCTCCAGCACCAGCCACAACAGAGCCCCTGCCCTGTCCCCTTCCATTATTGTTAACTCCACTCTTTCCTCCTATGTGGCAAACCAGGCATCTTCTGGGGCCAGAGATCAACCCAACATCCCCAAGTTGATTATTACCAAACAGATGTTACCCTCTTCTATTACTATATCTCAAGGAGGGATAGTTACTGTTATCCCAGCCATAGTGGTGACCTCCCAGGGAATCCAACCAGGCCAAACCAGTACAGCCACTATCCAGCCCAGTCAACAAGCCTAAATTGTCACTCGCTCAGTGTTGCAGGCAGCGGGAGAGGCCCTGCTTCTATGCAACTGCCTCCACCCCGACTACAACCCCCTCCACTGAAACAGATGCTTCAGCCCCCCACTCAGCAGCAAGTGACCATTCTACAGCAGCCTCCCCGACTTCAGGCCTTGCAACAGCCAAGTTACAGCAACAGCCACCTCCTCTGCAGATCAAGATTGTAGCTCCACCCATTCTGATAATGGAGACAACCTTAGTCCCACCAGCTGTGGAAAGTAGTCCTGAGCGGCCTGTGAACCACAGCCCTGAGGCCCAGACAGTAGAGGAAACCTCTCCTGAGACGATCTGTGAGATGATCACAGATGTAGTTCCTGAGGTTGAATCTCCTTCTCAAATGGACGTTGAATTGGTGAGTGGGTCCCCTGTGATGCTCTCACCCCAGCCTCGATGTGTGAGGTCCGGCTGTGAGAACTCTCCCATTGTGAGTAAGGACTGGGCCAATGAGTACTGCAGCAACGAATGTGTGGTGAAAGCACTGCAGGGATGTCTTCTTGGCCTGGGTGGCTTCTAGAAATTCAAACACAGTGGTGTTTGTGAGGTAGTCCTTCCTGTTCTCCAAGCCAGTGAAGACTTATCTGCTGGGAATATGTCTAACAGCCTCTTTTTAAAACACAAGCTGGACTTCTGGGAGTGCCTGATCTCAACCCATGATGGTCTTTGTGCTTCTCCCCTTTTCTGTCTCTTTAGCAGGGGCCATAGTTTGGAGCAAGGCTGTTGAGTTTGCTGTAACCTGGAACTGCTTTTTTACTTTCAAATACAAGCAGAGAAACCAGTGATGATAGCAGAGGAAAGGTGACGGGAATATGGACAAGCAGAAAATAGGGGTGGTACTGGTGGGGGGCTGTCTGAGGAAATTCGATAGAATTGTCATAGGACATGCCTAAACAATTATTAAAATGATGGGAAAATACTCAGCTTTGAGCCTAGGATAAGAAAAAAACCAAAAACCAAACCAAACCAAACCAAACAAACAAAAAACCCCAACAACTCCCTTTGTTTGATGGATTTCCTGATCCCACATCTACCTCTCACTAGAAAGAATTTATCAATCTGCTTTTTGAGTTTCTCACTATATGTGGTTAATGTGTTGAGCTTCTGTAATACTTTAGTGAACTTATTTTATATCTGTCTCCTATTACTGTTTTTACCCTCTTTAGATCAGGGACTGATTCCTAATCATCTTTCTATCCCTATAATTATCACAGAGGCTATGTCATTGTAGGGATTCAATATATGCTAGCTCAGTGTGTAAATAAATGAAGAAAGAGGGGTGGGGGAGAGGTTCAGAGAATAAGTTGGTAAGAATGAAAGGATTTCAAAGCTTTACCTGGGAGATACGTGCATTGGTGGTTACCACCCTACAACTCATTCTTTGAAAACCGTCATTCCCATCAGGGCGTGGAGTACTGCAATGATGAGCACCCCTTCCCTGTTCTGCTTAGGAATCCTGCTATTAGTATACTACCTGGGGTTATCTTCTTTTCTCCCAACTAAATTCCATGTGACCTCATAGAAGAAATGAGCAACAGCTCATCCTCTGAAAAAAAAAAAAAAAAAAGGTTGCAAATTTGCATATAACTTTATTCAGTAACCTTCACCAGTGTTTATTAGATATTTATAATGTTCTGGGCACTATGCTAACCCACACAAGGGGTAAAGGATTCTGTACCTTGCCAAATCCTCACATCTTGCCTTTGAAAATTCCCAAGAAAAAATTCCAGAAAGAAATCTACTCGTGCGTTGCATTTCAATTTCCCCCTCTGTTTATTGATAGCTCAGCAGGAAATCCCTCCTTCAGTCTGGAAGGTATTTGGGTTTTTGGAAGAGTATGAACTTTGGAGGCAAGCAGATCAGTCTTTGAATCCTTCTTGACACTCGGAGCTGTATGGTAATTCACTCCATACCTATAAACATCAATTTATTTATCAACAAAAATGATAATACCTATTATTAGTGGTTGTAGTAAGAATTAAATGAGATAATGAACATGCGAAGGTATCTAGGAAATAACAGTCCTCAGAAAGTGGTAGGTCTGATCAGTATTATTATTCTTTTGTATAGTTCAGAATCGTACAAGTAATTCTCTTTAGCAAACCTTGTGACACACGTGTTTATCGGTGTGTATCACTTGTACATTTAGAGCAGACTCGTTACATTCAACTCTTCTGGAGTGATAGGAATGGCTTGTCACATACTGTGAAGATACCCTGACGGAAAAGAGAACCTGAGAGAAACATTGCTAAAATACTGGGATTTTTCTCCTTGGTGTCTTGGAATCACTCCAGGCTGAGTCCTCTTACTGGGTTTTGCTGGCATTGAATGGACGGTGATATGCCTTTGCTTCAAAGACAGCACAGACTATAGAAGTCAAAAAAGCTCAAGTTAAAAACTCATCTTTGCCACTTGCTAGCTAATCGACCTTGGGAAAGTTACTTGAACATCATGTGGTAGACAGCAAAATTCCCACCTCTTCCCCAGTGCTGTCGACGTTCTAATCCCTGGAATGTGTGAATATGTTACCTAACACAGCAAAAGGGATTTTTCAATACAGGTATAATTAAATGAAAAACTTGGAGACGAAGAGAAGATTCTGGATCACCCAGGAGGGCTCACAAGTATCTTTATAAGAGGATACACACGAAGAATTGGGGTCAGAAAAAGGACATATGTCAATAGAATTGGGCTTTGGAATGATGAGCTTTGGAGATGGAGAAATGGGCCACAAGCCAAGGAATACAAGCAGCTCTCGAGGCTGGAAAGGCGAGGCAATGGATTTTCCCTTGAAGCCTCCCTCCAGAAGGAACACAACCCTGCCAACAAACATCATTGTTTGAAGCCACTAAGTTTGTGATAATTAGTTACAGCAGTAGTAGTAGAAAACCAATACACACTGCAAGTTTTCGTTTCTTATCTCTAAAATAATAATGCTATATAACAAATACTTATGATGTCCGGTGCTATTTTAGGCCTGGAAGTCGTAGCACTGAATAATACAAAGTCTGTGCCACCAGGGAGCTTGCATTATGCCGGGTAGACAGACAACAAGTAAAAAAAATACTTTGAAGTAGTACAAGTTCTGTGGAGAAATAAAATAGATCAAGGGACTAGAGAGTGTGGGTGGTGTAAGCAGGAGGATCTATTCTAGGTGGGGTGTTCAGGGACCCTTTGCAGAAGGAAGCTTGAGCAGAGACCTGGGATAAGGCGCCAGCCAGGGCAAGATCAACAGGAAGCTACTTCCTAGGGTGAGGAAATGCCACAGGCCCTGGGCTTCCTCAGGCTGGGACAGGAACTGTGCAGAAAGGGCAGTGCAGCTGGGGGGACCAGGCAGAGCCAGCATGGGGAGACACTGGAGGCCACTCGAGATGTTTGCATTTCCTTTTATTATTTTTTTTTAAGATTGCATTTATTTAGTTGAGAGAGCAAGAGAGCATGAGGAGGGAGGGCAGACTCCTCATTGAGGAGGGAGCCCCATGCAGGGCTCCATCCCAGGGCCCTGAGATCATGACCGGAGCCAAAGGCAGACACTTAACTGACTGAGCCACCCAGGCGCCCCTGCATTTCCTTCCAAATGCAAGAGGAAGTCTTGGAAAGATGTCAACAGAGGCATAACTTACATTTGATTTAAATTAAAAAAAAAAATCATTCTGGCAGTTTGGTTTGGAGCTCAGAGGAGAGGGGAGAGCTCGAGGCATTTGTGAGGATAAAGCGAGTGCTGTGTGGCTGCAGGACCTGACAAGCTCATGGGCAAGGCAGGTGGGCAGAAAGTCTGGGCCTTTGGATCTGGGAGGGAAAGAGAAGCTGGCAGAGGAGACAGAGAAGTGGGAGAAAGCTTCAGAAGGAGGGCGTCTTGGAAGCCAAGAGAAGAACGTGCCTGGAGAGCGAGGCTGGGCTTGCCCTTTCCAGGAAGCCTCCCTCTAAGTCTCGTGTCAATGTTTAGAGACAACATGAGACACAGAGGTTGGGTCTCACAGAGAGGCCTCCAAAAGGTCAGTATCGATAAGTACTCAAGTTCTCTTGATGGCTTGGAAGCAATACCTTAGAGCAGACCCATCCTGCAGCCACCCAATTACTATTTTTTCTGAGTCTGATTGTCATTCCTGTTTTGTTCTCGCTGGTCCCTTTGTAATCATGGGTTCTGTAGACAGTGACTACCAGTCAACGGAAGAAAACAAGCACTAAATGGACTCCTTTTTACACTTGTGCAAGGGATGGCTCTTGAGAGACAACAGCAAGAGTTTAACAAAAGATGATAGTTTGGTACAACTACAGGAAATACTGTGTACTAAAGTACCCTGCCTTCTCTGCATCATTTCCATTATAAAATGACATTATGAAAGGACAATAGAATCCCACATTAGAAGACACAAACAATGGCCGTGGTAAGATCGGAAACTTCATTATGCATTTATTAACTAAAGGTTTGAGCAAACGATTTCTAACCTTTTGGGGTCGGGCCAGCCTCTGATTTTTTTTTTTTTTTTCATCTGTCACTCTCTACTCTTTTCTCATACAAGCTGTAATGGGATAGTTTTACAGTTTGAATTAAATATAATTTTGTTTTGAACATTCTGACGCCACTTAAGATTATTGAAGATAGTTGCAGTGGGAATAGCTAGGCTCAGAGGAAAAACAAGTGCACAATGGAGCCAGTGATTCATTTCAACTTGAGAGCACTTCTTAGGATTTGGTGTCATTTAAATCACTTTGAAGCCTCATCTCTTAATTAAGGGTTTCAGAGCACTGTTCTTGCCTTGTCCTAGCGTATAATGTAGGGAAGTCAGCTCTGCCCCAAATATATAGATTCTCTTTCCAGCTCTGACACCTCTTTTTCCCTGGGTCTCTGCATTTCAGCAGTCTTTTCCAAGTGTCCTCCAGTCTTCTCCCTCAGGACCTTTGCAAAGGATGCTTCCTCCCTGGGAGCTGATACAGATTGCTCTCAAGGGTAAGAGCATCAGGTCAAATAGGCTTTTCTGTGGCTCCAGGATCTGAGTTGAGGGCCTTTCAGGGAGGCCCAGGACACCTGTTAACATTTGGGCTAGAGTGATGGCATGGGAACTGTGTCCCTGGGGAAACCACCTCCCCACCCCCATCTTTTGTGGCTCCCGACCACATTGGGTTGTAGGACATCTTCGCAGCCACATGGAGCCTGCTGTTCAGGCCAGTTAAGAGTGGCCACAATATCAGGTTCAGCAGGCTTTCTCTTAACATGACACATAAGCACATTTTAGACACTCAACTAATATCCAAACAGTGAATGTAACGATGCTTACGCTCCTTCACTGTCATGTTCCCACTTCCCTCCTCACTCAGCTGAGTTCTGTAATCCTTCACCGTAATCAGTCTCCATTGATACCTTTCACTTCCTTGCCTCTTGCGCCCTCTGTTTCAGACTTGTATGCTGCAGTAACAAATAATCACAGACCTAGTGACTCAAAACAACACCTTTTGGTATCACACCATCTCTGAGGGGCAGGAGTCACATGGTAGGCAAATCCTTTCTTCGGGTCTTAAGATGTTGGCAGGACTGCGTCCTCATCTGAGACATGGAGTCCTCTTCCAAAGTCATACAGAATTCATTTCTTGTACCTGTAGCTGTGCATCATGGTTTACTTCTTAAAATAGTTTGCCTCTTAAAAACCTCAGGAGAACATCTCTGTGCTTGAGGAAGAGCTAACCTTTTTCTGAAGGCTTGATTAGACACCCAGGTTAATCCCTTTTGAAGAACTCTAAGTCAACTGGTACGGGACCTGCAAAATCTTCCCTCTGCATATAATGTCTGTAATCATGGGAGTGATAGCCCATCATATCCACAAGCCCTGCCACACTCCAGGGAAAGGGTATACCACAGGAGGGAGGGACTCTTGGGGGCCATCTTATTCTGTCTGCCATACCATTGTATGCATCCACCAAACACCAACCCCTAGTTAGATTTACCATTTCACCTGAATGTATATATTCACATGGCTAAGAAAAACACACAAACATACTGACTGATCTCACCTTAATTTTTAATCAAAACTTAACCACTAACTTCAGTCTGGCTTTCCGGGCCTCCAGTTATCCAGTCTAGTTGTTCTCTTCCTCCTCTAGAAGAACACTCTCCCCTAACATTCTACTACCCCCTCTCTCTGCTTTTTTATAGTGAGACCTTAGAAGTAAGTGCCGGACGACCTTCCCCTGCTCCAATGGCCACACCTGCCATCTTCCCCGCATCTGTGCCCACACACTCTGCTTGCCCTCCTGTCCCACTGGATGAGCAGTCTACATGCCCACCACAGGCCAGCCCTCCCATAGGTTGCCCTGAATTACTCCCCCTCACCCCTCACCCACTTCAGGGCAGTGCTCCTATAACTGTCTATTTTTAAGCCTCCAGTATTTAATTTTCCTTCCCTAAAGGATCATTCCTCATTTCATATAACAAGCTATGACTTCTCTTACCTTAAAAGCATCCCTCTCGTGATCCCAGCTACAGCTCCACCATTTTCTATTCCCCGTTAGCAAAATTGCTTGGGAACTGTCAGTAAAAAATCTGTCTCACAGAGCTGTTTACACTTTCATCCATTCTCTCTTGAATCCACTTCATTAGGTACTGTCCCCACCATCCCCTAATAACACTTTTTGCCAAAGTCATAAATGGCCTCCTCTTTTGCCAAACTCAGTGGTCAATTCTCATCTTACCTAAGCATTTCACACAGCTGAGCATACCCTCTTCCTTCAAATACTGTCTTTAAGTGGTTTTCACCACCCTCTACTGCTTTCCTATTTCATGATATAGGTATCCAACAGTGAAATGCATTAAAAGAAGGTACAAGAAACTATGTAAACAATTCTACTGTTTATGTAAAAAATATGTATTCCCTTGTATATGCATAAAATGTATCTATCTGTGAGGAAGAACAGAGCATTGGTCACTTCTAAGACAGGGAATGTGGGTCCTTTTGTATCTTTTGAATTTTTTGCATGTGACTATATTCAAAATAAATTAAAAGCATAAACATATCATATGAATTGGTTGTCAGAACGGGTGGCAAACTTGCAGCTGCTGCATAATGTCTGGTGCCACCAACCTCTTTGTTAGAGTCACTATATGGCTACAGCCACAGGGCACCATGACATCCTCAGTGCTCTCTTATCCCTGAACACTGACACTGAGATTTCTGGTGTGGAATATATTTTTGGGAACAGGGCCAACTAAACAATTTAATTTATTAATAAAACAACGTCAAAGGGAAACAATGCTCACAAATCCATTTTTGCTTGTGGGGAAAAACACACAGCATGGAATTACATGGAACAAGGAGAGGTCATGAACTTGACATATTCCTCAAATTGTTGGAATACCAGAGAAATGGAAGGAAGCGGGGATGGTGGGTGGAATCCACCTAAGAAGGAAAAAGAAGGGGATCCCTGGGTGGCTCAGCGGTTTGGCACATGTCTTTGACCCAGGGCGCGATCCTGGAGTTCTGGGATCGAGTCCCACATCAGGCTTCTGGCATGGAGCCTGCTTCTCCCTCCTCCTGTGTCTCTGCCTCTCTCTCTCTCTCTCTCTCTCTCTATGTCTATCATAAATAAATAAATAAATCTTTAAAAAAAAAAAGAAGGAAAAAGAAGATAGAACAGTTTGATTAAAATGCATGATTAAATGATTAAAAAGAAGCCTTGGGGCTATACTAATTTTTAATTAAAATTTTTTTCTAGGGGACAGTGTTATTATTGCCAAAAGTTTTATTTAAGAGTTTTATAAAAGCACGATATTTTTATTGCTTTTTGTCCATAAAATGTGTCAATTTTTTCTTCTTTATTTGTTAGCTAAAACATTCGATTTTCACTCTCAAAAATAGATACATTTAAATTCTTCAGTATTGTTTTCTATTGTGGAAATGGTGGTGGTGGTGGTGTTAAGGTGACTGTGTATGTGTGGAGTATGTGCGTGGCAGGGTACAGGTGGAAAATCCTTTTAAAAATTAGTAAATGTCTAAATGAGTCATGGGAATTTTTTTTCTTATTTGATTTCTTTTTTAAAAAAATATTTTATTGATTTATTTGTGAGAGACACACAGAGAGAGGCACAAACATAGGCAGAGGGAGAAGTAGGCTCCCTGTGGGGATCCTGATGTGGGACTTGATCCCAGGACCCTGGGATCCCGACCTGAGCCAAAGGCAGACCCTCAGCCACTGAGCCACCCAGGTGCCTCTCTTAATTTGGTTACTATACAAATATTCACTTCTCCTCTTTCAGCCCTCCAAGCTATCCTTCTATCCATTCCCTTTCTTGACTTAGGGGATGTGAGAATAAAATGGACATTTCCTTATTTATCTAGAGCCTTCTTTGCTGACCTTAAATCCTAAAACTCTTTAATTTTCGTTCATTCTTTTATTTATTTATTTATTTATTTATTTATTTATTTATTTACTATCTAGGTAGTGAGGAGTTTAGAGAATTGTCCTGTTTTAATACCCAGAATGCTAGAATGCCAGGCTCGTATTCATAGAGTTGTTAAAGCAAATTAAATTTGAGGTTGTATTAGTACATACTTGGGGCCAATGGGGAGGACTGTAATAGTCCCCTCCATGTTGACTTGGTAATACCAGAGTATGCTGTACTCCTATGAGAACTCTCTTGTGAGAAAGTTAGAGGCATTAGGAAGAGGAAAGAACATGATACCTGCCTTCAAATATTTTAAGGGTGAGGACGAGGATGAGAGTTTGGCTTTGTGGTAAATGCCAAGTGGTAAAATTTGGGCCGAGCGCTGTTACAGGAAGGTGTAGGAATTTAGATCCAAGGTTGTATGAAGTTGAAGGAAAATTATTTTTTTCCAAATGTCCAAATCCTCCAGGGATAGAATTGGGGGTCTGGGGAAAGCACACACACTATTTCTGAAGGTGTTCTAGCATTTTCAGTTGGATGATCGGAGAAGATGACATTTCACATCTCTTACATTTCTCTTTATGTTCCAAGACCTTTTACAAGTGTTGAATTCTTTTGACCTTTTATGAATCTTGAATTCTTTTGATACTCTGATAAAAGCTATCAGCTCTCTCCCCAGAAACAGGTACACATGTGATACAATTTCCTCTTGCAATCGATATACAATATGGATAGAAAGAGAACAGCTCCAGGGGAAGAACTCCTAGGTCTCCAAAGATGAAATTTTAGAAACTATTATTCTGAGTTATTTATTGCTTACAGTGGGTTTGGATAATTAAAGGCTTCATCAAAAACCAAAGATGCTTTTTTGCCATGCTTCAAGAAATAGCATTTTCCTCCAAATTCATTTAAACATAGCACAAGATCTTTGAAATTAAGTTTTATAGGCTTTGTAAGAAATAGGTCAGAAATAATAATAGACTACGTTATTTATTAAGTTGAAGTCTTTTTGACAAGTATGATTGCAAATTTGGTTAAATTTAAGTGCTAACTATAGATTAGTTTATAATGCATAATTTTGCCTATTTTCTTCTTTGGTCCTTATGAGAATCCCATGATGCAAGCAGGTTATTTATAATCACTTTACAAATGACCAAACTGAGCTTCAGTGAACTTAATTGGGTAGCCTGAGATCAAAATTAGAGGAAGTATGTATATGATGAAGGGTTAGATATAACTGGATTCAATTCCTGGTCTGATGTGTGACTTTAGAGAGCTCACTGTTTCTAAAGCTGTGTCCTCATTTCCATTAACCTTCTAGAGCTGTTATCAATATTTTTTTGGAAGTGTTATCAATATTTAAAAGAGATTTATGGTCTTACATACTGGTAAGGCATGGGTCTTGAGAGTGAGAGCCAGACAGAAGCCATATCCCCTTTCCCAACCCATCCTCAGAAGGCACATACCGACATTTTTGCTGCATTATTATGTTCATTAGAACCTTAGAATTGAGTCCCATGGCTGCCTGTATTCAAGGAGAGAATTAGCCTTCATATTTTTATGGAAGTTTCTAAAACCATCAATGCTCTCCAAGCCTCCTACTCTCTTTATTTATTAATAACATAGGCAAATTATTGTAATGTGTTGGTGGGGGAAGCAGGTGTACAAAAGAAGAAAAAACTTTATCTCTGCTCTTAAGGAGATTACAATCTAGTTGGGAAAGATAATGCTTTCATGAGAAAAGATAACCACAGCCTCGGTGTCCATCAAAAGATGAAATGGATAAAGAAGCTGTGGTCTATGTATACAATGGAATATTACTCAGCCATTAGAAATGACAAATACCCACCATTTGCTTCAACGTGGATGGAACTGGAGGGTATTATGCTGAGTGAAGTAAGTCAAATGGGGAAGAACAAACATTATATGGTCTATTCATTTGGGGAATATAAAAATAGTGTAAGGGAATAAAGGGGAAAGGAGAGAAAATGAGTGGGAAAAATCAGAGAGGCTTACAGAACATGAGACACACCTAACTCTGGGAAATGAACAGGGGTGGTGGAAAGGGAGGTGGGTGGGGGGTTGGGGTGACCGGGTGATGGGCACTGAGGGGGGCGCTTGATGGGATGAGCACTGGGTGTTATGCTATATGTTGGCAAATTGAACTCCAATTAAAAAAAAAAGAAAAGATAATCAAGAATATCTTTGGAGTAAAAAGTTCCAAATGGTAAATTGTGCTTGAAGTGAGGAAACCTGTAGCTCTAGCTCTAGTCCTACCACTAACCTGCTGTGTGACAGTGGCTGTGCCACTCAGGGTCCTGGATTTCCATTTTTTTTATCAGGCATATGGAGGTGAGGTGGGGCCCATGTGGAGACTTGAGTGACCTCTGCTACTTCTTTGGTGTTCCCCTAAGCAGTAAATCTGCGAAAGAGGGTTAACTTTAATTTACTAACCTCTTAGATTTATCAAGTATGTCTGTCATATGTTCAAGGTGCCCTACTAAGTACTATAAGTAAATTAAGTCATATGCATTTTATTAACAGGTACACCTATATTAGTCCCTATATTGCATCTGGAGTGTATATATTCTTATAATATAGAGATAGAATTTTTTTTTAGATTTAAAAAAGATTTATTAGAGAGAGAGAGCACAAGCAGGAGGGGCAGAAGTAGAGAGATTCTCAGGCAGACTCTTCACTGAGCGTGGAATTCGGTCTCATGACCCTGAGATCACAACCTGAGCCGAAATCAAGAGTCAGTCACTTAACCAAATGCGCCACCCAGGTGTCCCAGAGATAGAAAATTTTTATTTCTTTGCAATTGATAATATATGATGTAAAACAAATATAAAAGGACACATGTAGAGACTGTATATATAAAATATATATAAACCCTCCACATCTTTAAGAGATCTGCAGTTAATCTTAGAACGACAAGGGTTTGAACTGCCTGGGTCCATTTATATGCAAATAAATACCATACAGTGCTATAAATATATTTTTGTTCCTTATAATTTTCTTAATAACATTTTCTTCTCTCGGGATCCCTGGGTGGCACAGCGGTTTGGTGCCTGCCTTTGGCCCAGGGCGCGATCCTGGAGACCCGGGATCGAATCCCACATCGGGCTCCCGGTGCATGGAGCCTGCTTCTCCCTCTGCCTCTCTCTCTCTCTCTGTGACTATCATAAATAAATAAAAATAAAAAAAATTTTTTCTTCTCTCTAGCTTTTTATTATAAGAAGACAGCATATAATATATAGAACATACAAAATATGTATTAATTGTTTATGTTATCAATAAGGCTGTGGTCACTAGTAGGCTATTAGTAAAGTTTTTGGGGGAGTCAAAAGTTATATGTGGATTTTAGGCTGCACCTGGGGTCGGTACCCCTAACCTATGTGTTAAGAATCAACTATATATAAAATGAATGTATAAGTTCAATAGTCGTGTCAGTGTCTGCATCTCTGCATCAACTGCCACACTTTGGAGGTAATGAAATGTACTGTGTCCAGAGGCAGCAGACTCGGTTATAGCTGCTTCTATCATTACCTAGTTCCGGCAGGTTACGTATCCTCACTAACCCTTAATAACCACTTCCACAGAATGACAGGCTTGAACTACTTTACAAGTTTCCTTAAAACTCTTAAAAAAAACCCACCAACTTAATGACTTCTGGGTTTTGTTGTTGTTGTTGTTGTTGTTGATAACTATTTGTGTCTCCAAATACATGTGTTAAAATATTCTGCATCTAACATTTATTGAGTGTCCGTGGGATAAATGCTTGAATGTGTTAAGAATGTCCTTTAAATAAAATTTTCTATTGGACACTTTAGGAAGCTAAAAGAGGAAACCCATCTCATAAGAGCAGCTCTGTACTGTTCTTATGTTAATTAATAAATCTTTTTTAAATCTAAAAAAAAACAGGTGTTTTATTTATTTATTTATATATATATATTGCAAAGTACATCATATACATCTACAAACTAATCGTGCCTTGCCTTATGTGTCCTTGGCCATCATGGAAGTCTTTCATTGGGTACAATTCTGATTTTATCTATCTCCTGGGCTTCTCCATTCTTGTCCTTTTAAGGTCCTTCTCTGGCCCATTACAGCACTTCTGGGCCCCAGCCCAAAGCCTTCTTGATGGGTAAACATTATATTCCCATATAAGAGGGATGAGACTGAACCTTAGCAGGCAGCACTGCTGGGGGAAACTATCAGGTCTGGGCAATCTGCAATTTATAATTGCTGAATTATACTGAATTATAGAATGACCCATTCCTTATATCCTGGCAGAGAGAAGCCTGGTCTGCCTCCAGGTGCAAAGAGGAGGATAAAGTCCTGACCATGCAGATTGCCTTATCTAATCCTCAAAGAAGCTTATAGATGAGTAGCATAAGGCCCCAAAGGGCTAAGTCACTTCACCGAAGTGAAAAATCTAGTAAGGGGCAAAGGCAGGAGCTGACGTTCCCTGCCCAAGCAGGGGTCTGTGGGGCGGTGGGCCGTAGGCAGCTGGGGAAGGCTCTGGTGTCGGTGTCGGGTGGCCTGTTCCAGGGCTAGTCTAATCTAGCATGCCACATGCAGTGGGGCGCTGTGGTGGTGGAGGACGGATAGAACCACAGAGCCAGTTCAGAAGAGAAAATATCAGAGCTGGGAGATGAGGTGGGAAAGGGGATGAAGGGAGGGGAAGCATCGGATCACTGCACGTGCAACTCTGCTGTGCGGAGACTCAGTGTTACTGACATGCCTGAGATGTCTTAGCTCCTTGACATACAAACAGGAATTTCTTTCTTTGCCCCAAACCCACCAACTTTAAACCAGCATTTCCAGCTTGCTAAGAGGTTCCTTTAACATTTCAGGCCCAGCCAGTAAGTTTTCTGTCAGTTTTAGAATGAACAGAATCTTATTTCCACTGTTGTCCAGGGCTAAGCTGCACAGGCTGTGTGCAGGGCTCAGGGCAGCCCCCCAGAGCCTGGTTCTCACAAGGGCCTGGGGCCTGGAGCTTAATACTCTCCAGCTGCCATCTCGAAATTCTTTACAATGTTGCCTTTGGATTCATGCTCTGTAAGTGAAGTCTGATGAGGCAGGGGTGCAGGCACCAGGGGTTTGGGGTCTCAGGCCCACGTGGACTGCTGCTGCTTCCCTGCGGCAGGTTCATAGCTGCCCATTTCCCCACCCCTTAGAGTCCCAGACGCCACACATATACTCCCCTCTCTACCTCCTCCCTGTGACTGCTGCTGCCTCCACACCCTCAGTGGGGGGCCTTCTGGAGTCTGCACAACCGCAGTCTCTGCGTGGGCACAGCTGGGGCGGTCCCTGCCTGGGTTAGCAGCACCGCCGTGTTGGGTGGGCAACACAGCCAGGGTGAGCCTCTCACCACCCCTAAATCAGGGGCCCAGTGCATCCCAGCGCTGAGGTTGCAATATCTTTGGGGATCTAGCTGCTCCTGGGAAGGGGAATCTGGGAGCTGTCCAGTTCAAGGGGCCCCTGAAGCCTGCAAGGGTCGACACTCGGCCTGTGAGCATCCCTGTGTCTGAGGGCGAGTGACACTGGACAAGGATAAAAAACCTTGCTGACAGGTTGAGACACCATGAATGAAAAGAAAAAGCTTTACGTGTGAATATCTTCAAGGGTGAATTTTCCTATTTCTAGAGTGAGGAGCCTCACATTTTCATTTTGCACTGGGCCCTGAAAATTTTATGTAACCAGTGTTGATTATTATGTCTTAATCATCTTAACCTCAAACTTCAGTCTCATGTTCAACTCTGCCCCCTCTCCCCACCCCCTCCCAAGGGCAAGGTGCACCTGGTGGCCATGGTGGGCAGCTCCATGTTGGTGATGGTGAGGTTCTGGTCGGCTCCCTGTTTCAGGCAGCAGTCCCCCCGAATCCACTGTTTTGCTTATCTGTGGTTTCCATTGCTCAGGGTCAACTGTGGTCCAAGAACAGGTGATCCGCCTTCTGCCATATGGTCAGAAGGTCAATAGCAGCCTAGGGCTATGTCACAGTGCCTGGGTCATTCACCTCACTTCATCACATAGGCGTTTTATCATCTTACATCATCACAAGAAGAAGGATGAGTAGAGTACAAAAGACATTTTGAGAGAGAGAGAGAGAGAGAGAGAGAGACCACATTCACTTCACTTTTATTACAGCATATTGTCGTAATTGTTGTAGCTTGTTATTAGTTGCTGTTGTTAATCTCTTCCTGTGCCTAATCTATAGTGGGTTTGGTACTATCTGCAGTTTTAGGCATCCACTAGGGGGTCTTGGGACATATGTCCCATGGGTAAGGGGAAACTACTTGTAATTGCTTTAGCGACTTATCCACTTGGGGTGGGAAGGCAGAGGCCCCTTCCAATCCTGCTGATCAGGGACTCAATCTCAAGGAGCTTTTCTAGATAATAATAATCTCTTCCAGGACCTGGCTATCATATTTGTTGATTTCTAATTGGTAGTTACATGAAGATTCATCTGAAACAGGTAGCACTCTGTTGACCAACCAAGGCCCTAGTCTATCCTCTGCGTTCCTAACTCTGGATCCCAAAGGCAATAGTATCTTGTGTACCTCTAGGAGAGTGCTTAGCTCCTCTCTGCCATATTACTTCTCCCCTATACTCAAATAGCACTGGGGCAGACTGGCCATTCTGGTGGCTCAAAGGACATCCAACTGGAATGGGAACGAAGTACCATTGTCACCAACTCTTTGGTTACACAAAAACTTCAAAAACAAGTCTCTTAAGTTAGACCATAGTTTTTGATGTAAAAACCAGTCCAAAAAGATGTTAAGGGAAGAGGATGACCTCACCTTACGAACACTACATTCCTGCCTCCCCTCCCCCAAACAGCCCTGTATTGGGGGCATAGAGTTCCCTCTTATATCTCTTGTGAGTAAAGGCTGTCTAACCACATCATCCTCTACTGCACCTGGGGGCAGAACAGGGGGTTACTTGGGAGAACTGATCCTCTTTGAACTTCAATTTACTATCTCTGCTTTCAACAAAACACTAACTCCTCTTCAATCCCTGTGATCATTTGGTAATCTCTTAGGGCAGGAAAAGATCTTAATTAGCAGACTTCACCAAATCCTATGATCCACATTAAAACATATCATTTTGCAGGCTCAGCAATGAATATACATGCCAACATCATTAATAAATATTTACTAAGAATCCTATAATGTGCATAACATTTAGGGAGATTCTGTATAGGATATAGTCCTTATCCTCAAGGGCTTTTAAATGAGTGGGAGAGAAGAGACATAAACATAAAGATATCAGGAACAGGGCATGAGAATATATGCTAAAAAGATATGGTATAGTCAATAAGAGTTGTATAAATCGGGAGAGAGGAGAGATTTCCGTGGCAAGGAGTGTTGGGATGATGTAGAGTATGGAGTACATAGAGCACATCAGGGCCTTGAAGTGTGCATGAGATTTAGAGTTGCTGTAAGAGGGAGGAAGTACTTCTCAAAGAGCAGAGATAAATAAAGGAGTGGAGTTTAGATTGTTCACAGCATTGAGGAATACTCCACAATATACGGAATCTTTGTCCCCTTTTTCTTTTAAGAACTCCCAGCCCCTTGCCACAGGTTTAGTTTTGCTCTGGGAGCCGTTCCTGGTGTAGGTGATTGGTGGGGACAGTGATTGCAATTATTTATTTTAGACTGCTACGATGATGGGGGATTCTTCTGGACTCTCCAGCCTGGCCTTTGGCATTCCTTCAAGCGTGCAAGAGAGAAGGGCAATTTGTCTTCACCATGCACATCCACAGCCCTTCACAGGCAGAGGTATGCTCAGACACAGAGACTTCAAGACCAACCTTACTTCTTGAACATAGTGCAACCCAGCTATATGCAGGCCAGTCTGGAGGGCCAGGCAAAACCGCCTCCTCAGCAGGAAGTGGTCTAAAATGAGTCACTCCAATCATTGTGTCCTTGCTGATCATCTACAGATGGAATCCAGGTACTTGGTCAGGAAATAAGATCATTTCCTCACGCCAAAATCGGTCTTAGGTTGGGCCCCCTAGAGGCAGAGGTTGAATGATTTGGGATTCCTTTGATCTGTTGAGAGTCGCTCTTCAGGAGAAACCTCTCAGATTGAGTAACCAGGGCAGAGGAGAGATGGAGCTGGGTAAAATGGGATCCAAGGTAACATCTGGCCCTGGCCTGTGCATGGGTGCAGTGGAGTGGTAGGGCTGGGTTGTGGAGCATAAGATTGCACTGGAGAGTGGCCCTTCCTGGAGATAAGGGGGCTATATTTTTGTAGTTTTTTGTTGGATTGGAGCTGCAGGCTCTGGTGGGAGGAGAGAACAGATTAAGTTCCCAGGCCTGGCTCTGCTCAGTAGAGAGCTTGGAGGAGGGGAGGAAGTGGGAGCCACAGGGAGTCAACACTCTTAGCGGCAGGTAATGGATAAATAAGCCCAGCAAAGTAGATCAGAGCAGGACTGGGCAGGCACCCCCACAGCATCTACTACAATATCAGTACAGGGACTTATTATTCTTACGCATTTCAATGTCACTCTTCATCCTATTTCACCTCCCTGGTCCCAGATTTGGTCCTAAGGCCCACCTACCACAAGAAACTAGGGCCCATCATAAGGTCTTCTATTGATAGGGACGCAAAGACAAGGCCAACGCTTTGACATTTCTCTTTCCTTCCTGATGGCTTTTCTAGGCTGATCAGGATGTCCCAACACCATTCTCTGTAAACTCCGCAAGGCAATTATGCTTCTTTAGTACAAAACAGCCCTAGGGGTCAGGAATTAGAACAGGGTGTGTGTGTGAGGTTTCCTCTTTTCCAGTTATACAAGGAAGTAACGTTGCTTTGAAGTTGCAATATCTATGATTTATGGTATTTTGAAAATTGATTCATATTGAATCATTTTTATATTATCAGAACTGTATACTTCCTCATTAAGTGGAAAAACAAACTAGAGACAAATTACTTTAGATTCTCAGATTCTCTTACTGTAATTGAACCATGAAGCTTTTAAATTTAAGTCTAAAAAGAAATGGAATGATACCGTTTTAAATTCTTATCAATTCTGATGAGGATGAAGGAAGTGGTGGCTTTTGCAAAATGGGGAGAGAGAATGTTAGGAATGAATTTTTCCAGATAAAGAAAAAAAAATAGTACCATACTAAAAAACTTTTTAGCAAAACGTTTTTCTCAAAATTGACTTGAATTTTCTGATGCAATCCAGTTTTAAAATTTTAAATACAGACTTAAAAAGTGGGGACCACAGGGTGCAAATAGTTTGGAATCTGGTTTTTAAATTAATAATGAATATTTTCATGTATACAATATATTTTTTTTCTAAAGCACATTTTTAAGTTTTTAAATTTTTTAAAAAGATTTATTTATTCATGAGAGACCCAGACTGAGAGAGAGGCAGAGACATAGGCAGAGAGGAGCAGGCTCCTCACAGGGAGCCCGATGCGGGACTCGATCCTAGATCCTGGGATCATGACCTGAGCTGAAGGCAGGTGCCCAACCGCTGAGCCACCCAGGCGTCCCATAAAACACATTTTTAATGGATAGTCTTCCATTTTATGAATGTGCCACTGTGTGTTTAATAAATCCTCTACTGAACATTTATTTCTAAGGCAGTGATTTTTTTTAGTGACTTCAGTTGATGGAATAAACTTTCATTTTTTTAATTTTAAAAAATTCCAGTATAGTTAATGTACAGTGTTAGTTTCAGATGTATAATATAGTGATTCAACAATTCCGTATATAAGTCATTGCTCATCATGGTGAGTGTATTTTTAATTTCCTTCATCTATTTCACCCATTTCCACATCTACCTCCCTAGAGTAACCACTAGTTTGTTCTCTATAATTAAGAGTCGCTTTTTTTGTTGTTCATCTGTTTCCAAATTCCACATATGAGTGAAATCATATGGTATTTGTCTTTCTCTGACTGACTTATTTCACTTAGCATTATATTCTTTAGATCCATCCATGTTGTAGCAAATGGCAAGAGTTCATTATTCTTTATGGATGAGTAATATTCCATTGTGTGTGTGAATATTTATATACATATCACCTCTTCTTTATCTCTTCATCTATCAGTGCTCACGTGGGCAGTTTCCACAGTTTGGCTATTGTAATAATGCTGCTATAAACATAGGGCGGCATATATCTTGTCGAATTAGTGTTTTACTATTCTTTGGGTAAATACCCAGTAGTGGAATTACTGGATCACATTGTAGTTGCATTTTTAATTTTTTGAGTTTTCATACTCAAATGTCCATACTATTTTCCACAATGGCTGTGCCAGTTTGCATTCCCCTCACCAGATTTCCTTTTTCTCCACATCCTCACCAACACTTGTTTCTTGTGTTGCTGATTTTTTCCATTCTTCCAGGTGTGAGGTGGTATCTCATTGTGGTTTTGATTTGCATTTCCCTGATGATGAGTGATGTTGAGCATCTTTTCACACGTGTTTGCCATCTGTATGTCTTCTTTGGAGCAATATCTATTAATGTCTTCTGCAGGGCAGTGACATTTGATTTTAATTATGCACAGTGTTAAAGTATCATGAATAAATAAGCTGAATTCATATTGTTTGGTTACAAGATTCCCTTTGTCAGTGAATGAAATTGGCCAAACTACATTTACATTTCAGAACAAAAAATTTACTAAATGGTTATGTTCTCAACGAAATGCCTCGAGTGATGGAGACCAGTGTTATTTAAAAGTACAATTTTATTTTAAAATCAACCAACAAACATGTACTTCCACAAGCAGAATTTTCCATTCCAAGACTTCTGAGGCAAAGGAAATTGGCATAATCCTATTTCTATAGTAAAATTAAAATAATGCCACAACAAAGACATTATACTAAGCAGTTAATGATTCCTAGAAAATGATTTTTAATTAGAAAAAAATCAACAAATGACATTGAATTATTAGCTTTTTTGATAAATCATTCATTATTAAGAAAGTTTGGGAAATATCACTTGTTTTGAAAATCAGTACAAATACCATCAGCATTCAGCCCCTCAAATATTCTAGAGTCTGAGATGTGCTTCCTGCTTTGGTAATCCAATGGGGTGTCTTACAAGTTCTTACTTATAAATTCTTAAAATAATTTATAAATATGGTGTCACTGCACAACCTCTATGGTCCCTTCTGGTCTAAGAACAGAAAGATGCAGAAATTCACACATAGTTAGGCCTGGTGCCAGGACTATTGCATTCTTATGATCTTGAGGTCTTCAGAACACCTACACAGACACAGACACAGACACAGACACACACACATACACACACTTAATTTAAAATAAAATATCAAAGACTTTGATTCCAAACTCAGTTATACCACTAACCAGCTATCTTAGAGTTCACCTTTGTGTGCGATAGTTTCTATATTACGATAAAGTAAGTGGTTAAACTATACCAGATAGAAATCCATAGACTTTTAGTACTGGAAGGTACTCTGTGGAATCAATCCCTGCACTTTTCAAATAAGAATCTGTAGGCTAGACTTGTCCAGTGGGGACACGGAGTAAGGGCCACAGCTCAAATTCATTCATTTATTTTTATTTTTATTTTTTATTTTTAGAGAGTGATGAGGGGCAGAGGGAGAGAGACAATCTTAAGCAGGTATCATACCCAGTGTGGAGCTCGATGTGGGGCTCCATCTCACAACCCTGAGACCTGAGCTGAAATCTAGAGCCATCCAAGCACTCTGCTGAAGCTCGTTTAATATTCAAATCATGTGTGCTTTCACCTGACACTGTCTACAGCTATTTTGCTCTAAAGCATATGAATTTATGATAAGCCAAGTGAGAGTTTACACTATGAACATTAGGACTAGAATCCCGTAAATCTGTCACATGTTTATGGTTGCTCACAATTGGCAATTAGCTAAGCAGCTTTGAATGCTCTTTGGATGGGAGAAGATTGTTTTGGTTTTTATTCTGGGAGAATGAATTTAAACCGTCATCTATCTTTCTTGAGTCCTATCTGCTTGCTCTCAGACTCAATCCTGTGGCTAAAAGCAAGGCCAAAAATAGATACATAGAAAGTGGTAACAAGGGGGTAAGCAAATGATGGTAGGGCAGTTTGTGCTGTTTATTGGATTAAAAGCTTAAAATAGGAACAGAGATAATCTTGTGGACACAGTCTTATTTTGAAATAAAATACTTTATATTATTTTAAACATCAGCCATCCTTGGGGCTAATGTTAATTCAACTCTGCAACAAGTTATTTTGTAGATGACATAGTGCATCAATAAATTTGCCTGCAACTGTGACCCATGTTAGGACAATACTTGCTCCTTCTCTGCAAGCAGAGGCTTCTATCCAGTCTTGACTTGTAGACAGGGATAGAGCTTTCCTCAGAGGCTGCAAAGTGGGAGCCAGGGATGATTCTCTGATCCTAATCATTTTCACTGATGTAGATATTGTTGGGTGGATTAGGTGTTACTATCAGCCAGAACCAACAGTATGACTTAGAAAGTAGGGATGGAGACGTGAGAAGCAGCGAGCAGAGAACTAGAGGTTGCTTGGTCATGCAGAAATCCACTCAGAGTCCTGCCCCAGGCCAGGGGGTGGAGCTTTCTTTTCTGTTTGTTTCTTCATCACTGACAGGGCATTTCTAGCAGAGTTCCTGGACAAGTTTATTTTAGGGCTGAGAAAGTAGGATTACCCCACTCCCATGTACTGATGAAGCTGGAGTGCGAATTTCCCCCAGGTCACTCAAGGACGGGAAGGGTCACTGTAGCTGCCTGAAAATTCCTAGAGGAAGTGGACCTCTTCTCAGTTCCTTATATCATGGTGCTGTGGCCACATGCCATGGAGAAGGGGTCAGTAAACTTTGTGTGCGAAGAGCCGGATAGTGTTTTTACCTTTGCATGCCACGCAGTCTCTGCTGAAACCATACGACTCTACTGTTGTAAGCTGCTGGCAACCCCCAACAACAAATACATGACATAGTATGGCTGGGTTTCAACAATATTCAGTTTACAGAATAAGGGGCAAGACGAATTTATAGTTTGCCAATCCCTGTCAGAGATCATAGGCCTATTTCACATCTGCTAGAGAGAGAGGTTGTGCTATTTCCTCCTAGTTACTCAGGTAGAAATCTTGGGATGAACTTAAATGCCTTTTAAAAAAATATTTTATTTATTTATTAATGAGAGTCACACACAGAGAGGCAGAGACATTGGCAGAGGGAGAAGATCTCCCTGAGGGGAGCTGGATGCAGGACTCATCTGAGGACCCTGGGATCACGCCCTGAGCTGGAGGCAGACGCTAAGCCGCTGAGCCACCCAGGCGTCCCTTAAATGCCTTTTACTTCTTTATTTTTCATATGTAGTCATTCATCAGTATGATTGATTTTACCTTCTCAATCTCTTTTTTGTCCTCTCCTCCAAGGCCTTTTTGATCAACCTCGCTAAAGCAGGTTCCACCCTTTTGTTCTGTCCTCGCACTGTATTTCCAGGAGAGCTCAGGTTAGAGCCTAAAATTACCTCCTTTATTTATTTACTTGTTTATTATTTATCTACTGTATAAAATGAAAACTCCTTGAGGTGGGGACTTTGCTTCTCTTCTTTCCTGCTGTACTAGGCACGAGGCAACTGCTCAGGAAATACTTCTTAAAAGATAAGGGACCCTGAACTGGTCCCCCTGCCTTTAGCTTCCTGCATTATTCATTTCATCTTTCACATGAAATCTAGAGTTATTGAATCAGTCAAGACCCCTATACAGGAAAAAGATGGCATGCTTAAAATAGGATAAAAAAGCAGGGCTGAACAGGACTGTTTATAAAAGTGTGTGCACAGAGGAGCAGTTGGGCTGTTAACTGCCCATAGATCTGGACTGACAGGTCAGGAAATTGTTACAGAAGCCTGAAAAGAGAGGGCCCTCCAGAGAGGCCTACTGTCTTTGTCAGCTTGCGCTGCCATAACAAAATACTATCTACTGGGGGGATTAAACAAGAGAAATTTACTTTCTCTCAGTTCCAGAGGCTGGAAAGTCTGAGATCAAGGTGTCAGCCAATTTTGTTATGGTAAAAATCTCTCTTCCTGGCTTGCAGATGGCCCCTTGTTGCTGTGTCTTCAAGTGGAGAAAGAGAGAGACAGACAGAGAGGAGGGCTCATGAGAGAGCAGGCTCTCTGGCATCTCTTCTTCTTCTTTTTTTTAATGGATTTTTTTTTTAAGATTTTATTTTATTCAAAGAGACACAGAGAGAGAGAGAGACAGAGACATAGGCAGAGGGAGGAGAAGCAGGCTTCATTCAGGGAGCCCGAGGTGGGACTCGATGCCGGGACTCCAGGATCACACCCTGAGCTGAAGGCAGGCGCTTAACCACTGAGCCACCCAGGTGTCCCTCTGGGGTCTCTTATAAGAATATTAATCCTGCTGATCAGGGTGCTACCCTTATGACATCATTTTTTAAAAATTTTTATTTATTTATGATAGTCACAGAGAGAGAGAGAGAGAGAGAGAGGCAGAGACACAGGCAGAGGGAGAAGCAGGCTCCATGCACCGGGAGCCCGACTGGGATTCGATCCCGGGTCTCCAGGATTGCGCCCTGGGCCAAAGGCAGGCGCTAAACCGCTGCGCCACCCAGGGTTCCCCCTTATGACATCATTTAACCTTAATTACTTCCTTACTCCAGATACATCAGGGGCTTCAACATACAAATTCGGGGAGCAGGGACACAGTTCAGTCTATAACACTCATTGTGGCAGGAACGATGCCTCCTTTGGTCACTAGAGGCAACTGGCCAGAGGCAACTCCCAGGCTGAGAGCCAAAGAATAAATGCCCTCACCTCATTCTCATCGCTTTGTTAAATCTCCTGCTAGGACCGTGTAAGCATCAAACTGCAGCCCAGAAGGCAAAGGAGACAGTTGATATAACCCATCGGGAACAGCTTCTCGGATCTGCAGTGGTAAACAAGACATCTGGTACCATCATTCCTTTGGCCCCTTAGCATCTATTTCTGTTTCTGGGAAAAGTTTGTGTCTCCATCACAAGGAACAGATGAAATCTCCTCGGCTACTGAATCATCATGGGCTGATGTCTGTTCAGTCACATCTGTGTCCAGAACTAAAACACTGGTAATTACTGGGATTCTTCATATAAGGCAGCAGGGGGGAAAAGGCAAAATAAACAAAAAGGAATGCAAACAAGAGTTGATACAGTCCATATACATCTAGACCTGGATGCAGCATAGATTGGTAATCAGAGCTTCCTTTCTCTGGACCATTGTATATGATCATGTTCTCATTTCTCTCTGCCCGTACTCTAGCTGGGCAGGAGTTCTCTCTTGGTAAGATTATCCAAACTTTATTCTTCTAAGATCCTCAATGGATAAACAAATCAATCATAGAATTTTATTCTGAGGGTCTGTTTCCTGGAGTAAATTCTGGTACTACTAATATATGTAGCAGGAGACATATGGAACCTCCAATAAGAGAATTCAAGGAGAACTTAATAAAGGGCCTATGCACAAAGGTATGGGTGGGGTAGGGACAGAATCCAAGCTGTGGTTTTGGCATTCCCTGAGCTGCTAACAGGAAGGATTCTTTAGGTCTAGGCTTGAGAGGAAGGATCCTTTCCCATAATCAAGAATGAGAGGGTCTTGAGAACATATTTTCAGAGGAACTATTGTCTTGTGTAGAGAGGTAGAGCCATCCTGAAGTGACCCTGCAGTAGGGAAGATGGGGGAAGTACTCTCCTCTCTTTCATATTGTTAGGACTCCTCACTGGTCAAAACCACATGGAAGTGAGAAACCAAGAAAACCCATATCAATGAGGTCCTTGAGTGACCTCATGGAGCAGAGAAATAGGTAGAGAAAGGTGAAAGGGGACCCTGAAGAGCAAATAAAAGATATCTGGCACCATTAGATTCTTGAAACACAAGCCAAGTGATTCTTAAAACAAAATCTAACCTTCGATGGCTTCCTATTGTCTATCACACAAAATCCAAAGTACTTAACATGATATCTAAATCCCCCCTACCCCAGTCTCTCCTCATCACAGTTTTACCACCTTGACTTTCCCATCTTTTCCAATCCATGTTGCTGTTTGTATCTTGTGCTTTGTATTTTGCTCTTCTTTGTACTGACATTTGAAGGCATTTCTCCATCTGTTCTTAAAACTTGGTTTTTTCTGTGAAGCTGTCAAGTATACACTCATTTGTCTCTTCTCCCACTCTACTTTTTCCAGGTGTTATTATGCTTTTCATTAATGTATCTCTTACTGTATTTATGCATTATGTTCCTTACTCAGAATACAGTTAGGACTTCAACATACCAGTTGCTTGGACTATGTCATTTAATCCTCATAGGAATCCAGCAGTGTGACTATTTGTATTCCTCATGATAAAAAAAGAATCTGAGGGCCAGAGAGATCCAGCCAGAAGCATCTTACCCACTGATGAACTTAGCACAACTAATGGTGGAACATTCAGACGTGGTGAGCCTCCTGATGTGATGCAATGTGAGGTACAGATCATCTCCTATGGATTCCTGGCACAATGTGCAGATGGAGACATAGTAGACGTAACAACCACCAAATAAAATGTGTAATCTTTGATGGGTCCTTGTTCGCCCAAAGTCATAAAGCATGTAGCAGCAGAGTCATAAGTCAAACTTATCTTTGTCCAAGACTGTGGAGATGCTCCCCGTGTCCCAGTCATACCCTCTTGGCACTTACTGTTCCCATCTCTACTGGCCTTTCTGTGTCAAAGGTTTCTGACTTCAAGTACCTGAGACTCTCTGCCTGAAGGCTTTAAATTTTTTTATTTTATTTTATTTTTTGCCCATGCCTGGGGCAGTCCACAAGGGGTTTGAGAGTTAATGACCCTGGGAGTATCCCTTAGCAAATAAAGGAGAAAGTTTGAAGAATACATGTTTCAGCTTCCTCTTTGAGGTAAAAAACCTTGAGGACAGGTCTCCACAATTTCCCAGAGGAGGCCAGTGGAATTTATTCCCAGTTACAGAATTAATCTTCTCTTTCAGTGCACCCTATGTGGACTCCTTCCCTCCCCATCTCATTTCCCCACTGCACTGGCAGGGCTTCCTGGCATTACTTTCCAAATTAAACCAACCACTAACGCTCAACATTCTTTTCCTGGGATCTGTTTCTGGGGGAACCCAGCTTAAAACAGGTGTCAAAACTTTCTCTTAACTTGCTCTTTCCATTAGACAACAGTGTCACCTTCATGAATTCTGTCTTATGATACGGTTGGCAAGAGGCCAAGTTCATAGAATGGGATTGGGTTTCACAGTCATGCAAACCTAGAGCTTCCCCCTGGTTTTTCCACTTGCTTATTGCCTGACATTAGACAAGTAAACTCTTTGAGTCTTAGCATTCTCATTGGTAAAATGGGTGAATAACAGAGAACTTCCTCTATTTATCTACTTTCAACTTATAACTGTCATGGGTATAGTGAATCTTGTTCCTCTTGGTTGCTGTTTCTGGCACTAGATTTATTTAACTGAGTACCTGTGAAAGTTCATAAAGCTAGGTAATAACAGAAGTAGTTTACCACAAGACGTCAGAGATGGGTTGAATAAGCCAGCCATGTGATGCAAGCTGGCTTCTTTTATTATTTTGCTCCTTTCATCAGGTTAGTTAACTGTATAAATAACAATGCTCTCTTACTTTGTGGCTTTATATCTAGATCAGCGCTGTCCAATAGAAATTTCTATGATAATGGAAATGTTATATATCTGGGCTCTTCAATATGGTAGTCACAAGTCACATATGGCTAATGACCACTTGAAATGTGGCTAATATATCTGGGGAATTGAAATTCTAATTTGATTTAATTTAGATAGTCACTACTACATTGGATGAAATAGATCGAGATTAAAAAATGTACATGACAGAAATATTTTTCATATTTTTCTCTTTTATTTTTTCTTCAGAAAGTTATATATCTAGCCTCAACAGTTGTGAACAAAAAAACTATTGGTATCTGCAAAAAATATATTCCAAAATTATTGATTTCTACTCCACTGTAAAATACTTGGAAAGAAAAGTTAAAGAAAGAAATGTGGTTGGTGAAATTGTCTTTGTTCTCCTGATCAACATACTAATAATTGGTTTGACCACTCAGTAATCTGTTACTGTGCATACAGTAGCAGAAAAATATGATGCTACTCACAAGAATAATTTTTAAATGAAGAGAATTTTACACAGAAGCCAATTCAACTTACCTCTAGGGATGTAATTGTAAAATCGGTTAGATATCTTTGAATTATTTCTTACTTCTTTTTTCCTTCCTTCTCTTGGAGTCTCCTTTCCAAGAAAGTGTCCAATGTCATCATTTTTCTCCAGCTGATCATATTGCTGTGTCCCCTCCACCCCCTTCCTCTGTAGAACATTACCGTGTACACCCCTCTGGTCAACTCATTTACATTAAAATGTTAATAATTAGCGACATTCCCTCCTCACAGAAAGCTTACACTGTGGAAGGATATGGCACTGGGGTTCAGAAGGCAGGCTTTGGAGTGAGGTGGCTCTGGGTTTTCATTCTAATCCTGCGACCTTCAGTTTTATAACTCAGTGACCTTGGTTTGAGTAAGTCACTTCACCTTTGTAGGT
Organism: Canis lupus dingo; assembly: GCF_003254725.2. Classification (NCBI taxonomy): domain Eukaryota; kingdom Metazoa; phylum Chordata; class Mammalia; order Carnivora; family Canidae; genus Canis; species Canis lupus. Next base: position 6,601,157 of record NC_064280.1, read on the forward strand.
CCCTGATTCCTCAGCTATGATATGGGAATAAAAATAATCCCTCCTCCATGAGGTTAATGTAAATATTAAATAAAATACTATATGCAAAGTGCTTAGCTTAATGCGATAATTATTGAATAAATGTTATTGTTACAAATTAACTTTTTTTTTTAGGAAAAAGTTATTTATATACTCTCAAACAGAAGCCTAATGATAAAATAGCAGCAATAAGTAGACAGCCTGGGGAGAGATTCCAAATACTCAATGTTTGTATTTTTTGAATGAATGAATTGATGAGGAATTCCTAACTTCATGTGACCAACAAATGACCTGTTCTCAACGTGTTCTAGGCTACCTGCTGAGTCTATAGAGTTGGCATTCAGAATGCCAGGTTTAACTAAATTTGGCTTTGTACTCTCAAAAAGATTTGCTATTCAAAATGAGCATACAAATGTCAATGACAAGTGTCATTTGGTAGGGTGGGACTTTAATTTTCTACTTTTGTTATGGCATGTTTGAATTTTTTATAAGCATGGATTATCCTTAGAAAAAGGAAAAGAAATTATATATAGTTATATTTAAAAAATAGCCACAAAGTAGCATCAAGTACCTTGAATTCGTATCACAATATTTATGTGGAGCTTCATGATATAATTCCTGCCTGAAGAAAATTTGTAGTATTTAGCAGTTTTGCCTAAAAAGCCTGAAAGGTTTTTTAGCATTTGTATTTTCTTTATGCTCAGTAATGTAAAAAGTAAGGTTCATATGAAACTGACATTACAGGTTCTCAAAAGACAGAGATACACACACACACACACACACACACACTTTTATAGAAGACTGACACAGGATATCCTTGTTAGAACGAGGTAACATATTTCCTGAACTTCATGGTGATCAGAGCTTCAAGTCACTGTGTATTCCTAATATAGTTCTATTTTTCTCAGAGAGAGAAAGAGAAAAAAAAAAAAAAAGACTTTTTCCTCAAAGCCAGCAGCTATTGCATTTTTCCCCCCAGTCCATGTGGAGGATAGTGGTAAAGAATTTCATAATTTCCTTTAAGAATTAACATTTTTTTAAAGAAATGTTTTGCAACTAGTGGGATATGATATACAAATAGATGAATCAGTTTAATAAACATGCTATGGTTCCTATTTTTCCAGTTACAGCTCCTAGATGAAACTTAACAACAAAAAGTAAGGAAGTTGATTTTTTTTTATTATATGCCTAAATCAAAGGAATAATTCATTATTGATTTGGATAGATTTGCAAAACCTACGTGATGTTACCCTGGTGAAGTCCTGTGAGACATGACCTCCTGCGTATTGCTAAATTGTACAAAACTTCTAAATAAAACATTACTATCTCTAATTTGCTTGCCAAAAATAATGAATCATAGTAGTTTGCTGTCGGTAAGCTAGCAGCCAGTGACGTCTGTTCCTTTTGCTTTTCTTTACAGTTAGAGCGGGTGGTTGGAGTCTTTATCTTCAAAACCAAACTACTGGGAGCGTTCTGATCCCTAGGACAGTTCCTGCCTCACACTGTTAATCTTAAAAGCTGTGATGGGCACTTACCACTGACTCAGCTATAATTGGTCAAAATCATGAATATCACATATAAACTCCCCAGTTTCTATTCTTCCTTCAACCTTTATTATAACTCCCCTTCTTTTGTCTGGCACGTCAGTGTAGAGCTGGCAGGGGAATTAATTGGGAACTTGACAAATATGATAAATAAAGAATATATAAACTTCGAGACAAAGCCCTGACTGAGCAGTTTTTTATTTGTACAATGAGGATGTTGATACTTACAGAACATGTGAGCACTGAACTGAAATACTTAAAGTATTTAGAAATACTTTTAAAAATTATAAACTAGTACATATTCACTGTTGAATTCTTTTAACTACAAAAAAGTAGAAAAAACAAAAGTAATGCATTATTCAAGTACCTAGAGATGACCACATTTTTCTTTTTTTAAACAAAAAATACTTTGTCAGTTTTGTATCTTGATTTTTTTCGTTTTATCTTATAGTAAGTCACTTATCCTAAGTCACGGAATAACAAAGTTCATTTTTAGACTGCCAGGTTCATGTGCCATTGCTGTTCCTCAGCCTTCAATTCTGAGACTATAAAAGACTAATGCATTACTAAGGAAACTTGAAGAAGCTATCTCTTGGTAATTTTCAAGATAGTGTGGTTCCTCCATTTCTGAACTGACCATCTAGTTTGTTGTCCTAAGAGCGGCTTTCTTTTTCTTTCTTTTTTTTTTTAATTAAGGATTTTTTTTAAAATATTTTATTTATTTGAGAGAGAGAGAGTGAGTGAGAGCAAGAGAGAGCATGGGCAGTGGGGAGGGGCAGAGGGAGAGGGAGAAGCAGACTCTCTGCTGAGCAGGAACCTTGACTCAGGGCTCCATCCCAGGACCCCAGGATCATGACCTAAGCCTAAGGCAGATGCTTAACTGACTGAGCCATCCAGATACCCCTGAGATGGGATTTCTATTTTCAAATTAATGTCAGATTGAAAAGTGCAGTATTTACGAACAAATAATGGTGGATATGGGCTAACATTGTAAAAAAATGCATTCATGATTTAAGTGGAGAAACATCTTCAAATTTTATTTTACCTTCCATAAGCATTTCACCAAGGCACTGTGGGTGGGAAGCGTGGGCTTTGTCAACAGCAGCTCTTAGAGAAGCTGGGACTCTTTTGTGGGAACTTTGCAACAGATAAAAGAACTTTTTTGGTATTGAGCTATTAGCCAGACTAGGAAATTATAAAATGAGTAAAATGATCATACATAAACTATAGGGATCTGGGGCTGAAATAAGACATCTGGGATATTCTAAAGCCAATTGGAGTAGAAGGATAGAGTAGTTCTATACAATTTACATGGAACTGGAGGGTATTATGCTGAGTGAAGTAAGTCAATCGGAGAAGGACAAACATTATATGGTCTCATTCATTTGGGGAATATAAATAATAGTGACAGGGAATAAAGGGGAAAGGAGAAAAAATGAGTGGGAAATGTCAGAAAGGGAGACAGAACATGGAAGACTCCTAACTCTGGGAAACGAACTAGGGGTGGTGGAAGGGGAGGTGGGTGGGGGGTGGGGGTGAATGGGTGATGGGCACTGAGGGGCACTTGACGGGATGAGCACTGGGCGTTATTCTGTATGTTGGCAAATTGAACACCAATAAAAAATAAATTTATTATTAAAAAAAAACTATTTACATGAATGCCAAGAAATTTCTTTTACTTACTACTATGATAAAAGAAGCAAAAGTGATGGTCTGTGAAAGAGAAACTGTTTTGGTTGTGCCTTGGTGATATAAACATAAATGTCACTAAAGAGACTCTTGGCCCTGTGGAGTCCCAGTGCTGTACAGTTGTCTGGGATCCCACTTTACACCAGCAATAGAGCATTTCCTTGCAGCCTATATTTAAACTTGGCACCTGTTGGGGAATACCCCTGGCATGGCCTCAGAATCAATGGTACAGCTGTTAATTTCCACAAGTTGCTTTAGTTACTAGGAGGCTGCTGCCAGACTGGGGAGGCAGAGTGCCATATGGACAAAGGAAGTACCAGAGCATAGGGAATGACTAGAATATTTCAGAGAGATCTGGAATAACAGGTTGTGGCACAATTTATTTCTTCAATTGGGGCCTATAAGCATGACCATAGGAAAACAGCATGAAACGAAACACTGATCATTTATTTAGTCTATCAGCTAAGTTCCTGCTATATGGCAGGGTCTTTCCATTTTCTGGGGATTGTGGTGAACAAGATCGATAATGTCCTTGCTCTTGGGACTTAGGTATATACTAAATAATATCATCCAACTTCCTTATTTTTTGTTGCTATTTTATTTTTTTTAATTTTTTTTGTTGCTATTTTAAATCTAGAAGCTGTAAGTGGAAAAATATAAACCTTGAATATTTATATAGCATATTCTAGCAGAGGAGGAAGACAGTAAATGTGTTAGTAAGCATATAAGAAAAACGTTGGAACATGATAAGTGCAATATAGAAAATTACAATAGTACTATAAATAATAGGAAGTCACTGGGTGGCTATTTTATACTACTAGCAGTGGGTGAGGGAGATGGGGTGGGTTAGAGAAGGCCTATGGAGGTGGCATTTAAACCATGATCCTTTTTTAAAAAAATATTTTATTTATTTATTCATGAGAGACACAGAGAGAGAGGCAGAGACATAGGCAGAGGGAGAAGCAAGCTCCTCTCAGGGAGCCCGATGCAGAACTCGATCCCAGGACCCGGGGATCACGCCCTGAGCCAAAAGCAGACCCTCAACTTCTGAGCCACTCAGGTGTCTCTAAACCATGATCCTAATGACTAGAAGGATAGAGCCATGTATAGATGAGAGAGGGGAATGAGGGCTAATATAGGCAGAAGCAGCAGTTAATGACAAAGCCCTAAGCTTGCTGTGGTTGAGGAACAGAAGTTGGACAATGAGTAATGGGGGATGGTGTGAAATGGGCTCTAGAAAGGCAGGCAGGCATCTCCAAGTGTTTTTTTTGTAGGTCAAGGTAAGGAGTTGGGGTTATATTCTAGATAGTATTGGGTGTCTTTAAATGGGGGAGTACTATGACAGGCCTAATTGAATTCCAGTGGCACAATTTACTCAACGTATGACTTGGGGTGAGTTTTATTCATATGTTCAACATCTACTGAGTGCTTGCCAGGCCTGGTGCTTGATTCTGGGGCTACCCAGATTCATCAGACATGGTCTTTACCCTGAATGAGTTCACAGTCTTGTGAGTAGCTTCATCTTTTTTTTTTTTAAAGATTTTATTTATTTATTCATGAAAGACACACACACACACACACACACACACACAGAGGTAGAGACACAGAGGGTGAAGCAGGTTCCATGCAGGGAGCCCGATGTGGGACTCGACCCGGGGTCTCCAGGATCACTCCCTGGGCCAAGGCAGGCGCTAAACCTCTGAGCCACCCAGGGATCCCCTGGCTTCATCTTTTTTAACCTTTTTTCTACTTTGGAAAATGGGAATAATAATCTTCAAATTGTTTAGGGGGTTAAACATGATGAATAATAAAGATCTTAGTAAAGGGTCTGAAACATAGCTGCTCAATAGGTGGTGGCTATTATTCTTATTATTGTTATTTATTTCCATTAGTTTATATAAAAGCTTTTTAAAGGAAATAAAATATAAAGATATAATTATTTAATATTTCACATGAATTTTTTACTAAAGAATGGGATCAAGTGACACATAAGTTCTTTGGAAAAGGCCTGAGACAAGGATGTATGTAACTGGCCACATGAGGGAAGGTAAGAATACTATTTGCATGAGTTCTGTAAACATTAGGAAACACATAGCTGTGTGTGTGTGTGTGTGTGTGTGTGTGTGTGTATTATCCATTAACTTGCCTTTGCACCTTTCTTGAAAATCTATTGATCACTGTGTGTGGGTCTAGTTCATTTTCAATAATCTATGACGTGTCCTTTCACCAATACTGCACTGCCTTGATTACTGTAGTTTTTACAGTAAGTCTTGAAATCAGGTAGTATGGGTTCTCCGACTTTGACCTCTTTTAAAAAAGTATTTTAGCTATTCTAAATTTTTTGCCTTTCCTCATAAACTTTATAATCAATTTGTTGCTTTTCATAAAAAAGATTCCTGCTGGGATTTTTATTGGGATTGCTCTGAATGTATGGAGCTTGGAGAAGTCTGATTTTTTCATCTTAGAAGTACAGAGTTTTCCAATTCATGACACAGCATATCTCTCCATTTATTTAGGTCTTTGACTCCGAGGGAGGAAAGGGGAAGGAAGAACATTTGCTCTGAACCATGCCTTTACCTAACTTAAGCACTGTTGTAAGATATTAAAAAGCAGAACCTTGTGGCCATGTTTTTGGTTAAGTGTTTTATGTAATATCTAGTGCTCCTAAACATAGTTTTGGTGGTTTTTTTTTTTTTGCATTCTTTTAAATATTTTTGGATTAAAAAGTAGACTTGTACATTTTTAATGAAATAAGTTAGCATGAAATCATTGTATATCATCGTTAAATCATTGTATATCGTTTTTGACAATTCAGGAAAAATGACCACCTCTACCCATGATCTCAGGTAATCTAGAGCTGACTAAATTAACTAATAGCAGTCCTGGGTTTATGAATTATTTACTTTCAAAGTAAAGTCATGTATGTTGAGCTTTGTTCATAATAAGAGAAATTTCAATTAAAACTGTTCTGAGGTTAGGTTTTTACCTATCGGATTGGCAAAGATAAGAAAGTTAGGTAATAATGTATTAACCTTCTTTCAGTTGTTCTCCTCTCTCTAGGGGGTGAAGAATCACTGGGCCAAGGGGTCATGTCCACCTGAATCCTCGTCCTGTTCTAGATCACATTCCAAGGAGCTACGATTCTAGGGAGATCTCAAGATAGCATATTACAATGAAAGGGATTTGAGCATCAGAAAACGTTGGGAAGCACTTGCTGGAGTGATCTGCGAGATCTCTGTCAGCTCTGTGACTCTAAATCAAGGATTTATGAAGCACTTGCTCAATAGGAAGGTCCTACTTGCTGGCTTTTAAAATTATGAATTATTTTTCTGAGTCTCTAAGAAAGTGTAGGTCTAAAAACGACTGTCACTCTTTCTTAATTCAAACACGGCTAGCTACAGAAGATGTAGAAATGTTAGGCTTATCTTAGACCAACCCCATCTGCTGTGGAACATCTTGCTGCTTGAAGAAGTTCCAGGGGCATTGTCACCAGGCCGTGAAATGTACCCAGTGATCACTGCCCTGTTGCAGGGCAGGCTGATAAGGAACACGCTGATCAATAGCACAGAGTTATCAGCGCCTCACATGCTTTTAAGATAATGGACTCTTGGCAAATCATTTTAGAATAGTGCTTGGGGATTAACTGATAGTTTGAATAGTTTTTGATGGATGATTGATTGAGTTGAGTGATAATTGGGAAATTTAAGATATATACTTTAATGAAATCCAGGTCAAGGATAGCATGCATTGGAATCTCTGGGGAGAGAAGACCACGTTTACAAGATATTTGGCCTTGGTAAAGTGATCTTTATCAAGAAGAATATGTGAGAGACAACAACTAGTTTTTTCTTTTCGACTCTCATTACTTGGATAACTTAATCGAAGTAATAAACAAAAAATCAGAGTAATATCAATGTTTTTTCTTCTTTCATTCTGTAAACTATCATCTGATCCATGCAGAGACCCTACTCCCAGTCTATTCAACATTGCTCAGAACAATGGAGAGGGATAAAATAACCCTGAATTTACATACATTTCACACCATTTATAGAATAAATAATACATCTAAAGGAAAGAGTCATATTTTCTGATAATAGTTACTAAAATAAGTAGTGAAAAGCCTCCTTCATTCTCAAAAACAATCAAACAAAAAATAGGCAATCTTTACTTAAAATATGAGCCAGATTATTTTCACAACAATGAGGACCAATTAAAACAGTTTGGGAAGAAATTAGAAGTGGACTGGCTGTTGAATGGCATTGCACATCCCCCGCTCCCCCACCATTTTTGTGCCTACTTGTCATTGAACGTTTTCACACACCAAAAACTTGTCCCTCATAGAACTGCTTTAAAACTCAATTACTCTAGGGGCGCCTGGGTGGCTCAGTCAGCTAAGCATCTGCCTTCTGCTCAGGTCATGATCTCAGAGTCTTGGGATCAAGCCCCACATTGACTTCCTCCTTGGCGGGGAGTCTGCTTTTCCCTCTCCCTCTGCCCCTTCCCCTTGCACATGCTTTCTCTCCCTCTCTCTCAAATAAATAAATATAATCTTTAAAAATAAAACTATTACTCTTATATACTACAAATGCTGACAAGTGCAAACTGACCTGGTATTATACTGCTGTAAATTACACCAAAGCTCCCAGACTAAGGGCTATTCCTAATGCTATTGGAGAACCTGAGCTTTTTCTCAACTTCCATGGGAACGTCCTGGGCAATAGCATCTACTAACTTGACTGATGGTGATTGGGTGCTAGGAACTAAGAATAATAGCTGACTTGAAGAGACAGTTGAAGTTAATCTCAAGGAAGCATATACACTAGAAAATCAGAACAAATGGACATCTCAAATCATAAATAACAGAAGAGAATAACTCCACTTTTCAAAAAGTAAAGTGACGGTTGTATGGATTTCTGTGCATTTTGATATGCAATTATTATCCAAGTCTTTGGTGATTACTGAGGACATCATATAGAGATTTTTCTAGTGTAGAACTTGGGTAATAATTCGGATCCTAGTGATGGAATATCTGTGTCTCTCTCATATTTCCCACATTGTTTTCTTTTTCTTCTTTACTCCTTCTCCCTTTTTTTTCTTTATTTCTATTCTTCTTTCATTTTGTTCTTTGTCTTTCTTATTCCTTTCTCCAGTGACAAAGCTTTAAATCTCTCAGTTGTAGTCAAGATTAAAATTACCTTGGACGTACTTATATTTTTTCTGTTAAAGCCAGTACAAGCCAGAGCCTTTAAGTATTCACACCAAAAGCTTCTTTTTACATTTGGGGTATGTGAAACCCAGAATTTGCTTGTACTTGAGGTAGTGACTGTGGGATATGAGCCACATGAATCAGCAAACCTGGAAACAGTATTTGGCTTCAGACTAATATTTATCAATCCTATGGCTAACTCTGACAGATTATATTTTTCTTTTGAAGAGATATGAATGAATTATTTTCAGTTTTGTGAAGATTTGACATTAATTTTTTTAGTGGGCTCCACACCCAATGTGGGACTTGAACTCATGACCCTAATAAGATCAAGACCTGAGCTGAGATCAAGAGTCAGATACTTAACGGATGGAGCCACCTAGACACCCTGAAGACTTCTTATTGTCCCATTATTCTTTTTTCATTGGGTGCCTCCAATTTGTCAAATTCTAAATTAGCTAATTTCATTAAGCAGAACTATATTTGGCAATTAACCAAGGTCATTGAAACTTTACTCTGCACTGAGTTTTATAAAGAAGGGAAAGACAGTCTCTGCCTTCAGTAAACTTACAATCTAGTTTGTGACAAAAAGCAAAAACTTTGTTCTCCCTTCTTGAAATGGGCCCTGCCTGCTTCTCTATCTAAAGTCATCCTTTTGGAGGAAGTTGTCAATATCTCTAGACCATCCATCTGGGGGAAATACTTTTATCATTGCAATTGATCATTAGTTTTGTAATTAGTTACATGTTAGTTTCCACTAGAAGAGGGTTCTCTCCTTGACAACAGGACTTTTGTTTTAATTTACCTAATTTCTGATATATATGTGTGTATATATATAGTAGGTGCTCAAAAATGTTAGGTTTTATTTTATTTTAAAGATTATTTATTTATTTATTTATTTATTTATTTATTTATTTATTTATGAGAGACAGAGACAGAGAGAGGCAGAGGGAGAGGGAGAAGCAGGCTCCGTGCAGGGAGCCCGATGTGGGACTTGATCTCGGGTCTCCAGGATCATGCCCTGGGCCAAAGGCGGTGCTAAACTGCTGAGCCACTGGGGCTGCCCAAATGTTAGGTTTTAGATTGAAGAATTGAACCCTGAATTATGAGCTACTGTAATATACAAAAACAATTCTCAAGAATATAAAAATGTATCAGAATGTCTTGTCACAAATTCCAAGCAAATCAGAAATCATAAGCATTCTTTTAATTCTTAGCATTCAATTTCAGTTCTTTTTTTAAATTTTTTATTTATTTTTATTTTTTTATTATCTTTTTAATCTCATAGTTCTTATTCAAGATTCCTTTTATCAGTGTTTCTTTAGCCACAGCAAAATCTCTCATTTATATAGTTTTTTTGTGTGTGGTTGTTGGCATATCAGCCCATTCTGAAGCTATTCATTTTGCTGTTTTTATAGGTGTTGAGTATTTTTTGTTTTCAGGAAATTGAACAAGATGTCACAATGAGGTTTTGCTAAATTACAGTCTGTACAATTGATGAACCCTTTATTTCTGCTCAGGATTATAGAGAATTTAACTTTGTGTTCTTTTCTAAATTGATAACAGCTTGTTTTACAAATCTATTTTTAGATTGGATGTGTTTGAAAATGCTTCAGGAAATAATGTAAGTGACCACCGATTTTGTTTTGGCATGTTTTTATTTTATAATGCGTGCTCTGTGACCTAGTAGATATATGGCAGATTTCAATTTATTAGACATAATACTTATAACTTTTAACCCCTGGAAAGGAGAATGAGCAGAAAGCCTGATTAATTGTTGGTGTAGTGATCCTTTGGCCATGCTTGCTGAATGATTTACACTGGTGTTTTGTTAGATCCTGCTGAACAAAGCCTCATTCACTGTGGGTGTTCAATAAAAACAGTCATGGGGTTAGGAACTTGCAATCTCAAAGAAAATACAGTACAATCTGAACAAAATAAAATTTCTAATTTAACGTCTTCTAGATTTTTCTGCCCAAATCATCTCTCATTCTAATTGCTTTGATCATATTTATTCTCTTTTAGAAACATGGCTTATCTATATTTTTGTGCCAACTTGAATGATCTCTTTTAGTGTTTAGCATCCTTTGCCATGTCCATATAATTTTTCCATGTCTCATTTTCTAGTATTTTCATGTCAAACAAACCTTCCATGTTCTTCATGGGGAAACAGCTGAGTGAGGTGACTCATGAAAAGATGCTCTATTCCACTCTATTCTTCAGGGACTTTCCACAAGGTTGTTTTAGAAATAGATTATGTTTCTCGAAAGGAAATACACTTAGAATTTTTGTTCTTGCCTATTTTGGCCCGTCTAGACATTGGCCCTTTCAAATAGACATTTAAATAACAAGTGCAGCACATGGGAAAGAAAAGCAGAGCACTCCAGGGATTGTTTTGCACATTAATCACTCACAAATGTTTGTTTCAGTGTTGAAAAGTCAGTTAATTAACTAACTGGACACGCTTAAGAAATTAAAAAAAATTTTGCTGCGGTCAAATGCCATACACTATTAAATATTAGAGGTAGAGAGTAGAGTGCACAGAATCTCTGCTGTCAAGGACTGACAGTCTAATGGAAAAGGCAGACTAATGGATCGGTGACACACTCTATCCTATGATGGCATCCCAGGGTGACACACTCTATCCTATGATGGCATCCCAGGGTACCTGTGAGATGTGTTCCCACAAAGCTTTATGAAGAGATGATACTGGAGCTGAACCTTGGAAGATGAGCATCCCTAAGAGGAAAAAAAAAAAGTTGGATATCAAAAGAGTATTCCACACAGGGAATAGCATGAGTGAGAACAGGAATCCTTAAAATACTGTGACACATTTGTGAATTATCTGTATCTCAACGTTATTGAGTGAGAAGAGTGAAAAAGAGTGACAACACATGATGCTGTAAAAAGAGGTGGAGTCAAGTCAGGATACCTTGGAAATCGTGGTTGAGGATGCTTGGGGTGATTTCAGTGCTAGGTTTTAGAATATGGGAAATGATACTATTTGTTCCTGAGCAAGAGAACTTGCTTCCTCTCTCTCCCTTCCATGTGAGGACACAGCAAGAAGACAGCTGTTAGCAAGGCAGAAAGACAGGCCCCAAAGGAATGAAATTGGCTGGCACCTCAACCCTGGACTTCCCAGCCTCCAGAACTGTGAAAAATAAATGTCTGTTATTTAAGCTATCCAGTTAATGGTATTTTATTAGAGCAGCCTGAGCAAACTAGGACAGTTCCTCATTGTTTTCAGTGATACCATATTCCTAGTCAGGCATGCTAGACATTCGGGAATCATCTTCAACCTCTCCTGTTTGTGCCTCCAGGACCTGTGAATCTTGTTGGTTCTCTTTTCTGGTATTCCTGCACTGTTCCATACCATGGTTTCCTGTCATTTGATGTCTGGACTATTTCTTTCTTTCCTGTTTTTTTTTTTTGTATATATATATATTTTTTATTGGAGTTCGACTTTCCAACATATAGCATAACACCCAGTGCTCAATCTGTCAAGTGCCCCCCTTGGTGCCCGTCACCCAGTCACCCCATCCCCCCCGCCCACCTCCCCTTCTACTACCCCTTGTTTGTTTCCCAGACTTAGGAGTCTCTTCTGTCATCCTCACTGATATTTCCCACTCATTTTCTCTCCTTTCCCCTTTATTCCCTTTCACTATTTTTTATATTCCCCAAATGAATGAGACCATATGTTTGTCCTTCTCCGACTGACCTACTTCACTCAGCATAATACCCTCCAGTTCCATCCATGTTGAAGCAAATGGTGGGTATTTGTCATTTCTAATGGCTGAGGAATATTCCATTGTATGCATAGACCACAGCTTCTTCATCCATTCATCTTTTGATGGACACCGAGGCTCCTTCCATAGTTTGGCTATTGTGGACGTTGCTGCTAGAAACATCGGGGTGCAGGTGTCCCGGCATTTCATTGCATCTGAATCTTTGGGGTAAATCCCCAACAGTGCAATTGCTGGGTCGTAGGGCAGGTCTATTTTTAACTCTGAGGAACTTCCACACAATTTTCCAGAGTGGCTGCACCAGTTCACATTCCCACCAACAGTGTATGAGGGTTCCCTTTTCTCCACATCCTCTCCAACGTTTGCTGTTTCCTGTCTTGTTAAACTTCCACATTCTCACTAGTGTGAGGTGCTATCTCATTGTGCTTTTGATTTGTATTTCCCTGATGGCAAGTGATGCAGAGCATTTTCTCATGTGCATGTTGGCCATGTCTATGTCTTCCTCTGTGAGATTTCTGTTCATGTCTTTTGCCCATTTCATGATTGGATTGTTTGTTTCTTTGGTGTTGAGTTTAATAAGTTCTTTATAGATCTTGGATACTAGGCCTTTATCTGATATGTCATTTGCAAATATCTTCCCCCAGTCTGCAGGTTGTCTTTTAGTTTTGTTGACTGTTTGTTTTGCTGTGCAGAAGCTTTTTTATCTTGATTAAGTCCTAATAGTTCATTTTTGCTTTTGTTTCCCTTGCCTTTATAGATGTATCTTGCAAGAAGTTTCTGTGGCCAAGTTCAAAAAGGGTGTTGCCCGTGTCCTCCTCTAGGATTTGGATGGATTCTTGTCTCACATTTAGATCTTTCATCCATTTTTGAGTTTATCTTTGTGTCTGGTATAAGAGAATGGTCTATTTTCATTCTTCTGCATGTGACTGTCCAATTTCCCCAGCACCATTTATGGAAGAGACTTTTTTCCAGTGGATAGTCTTTCCTGCTTTGTGGAGTATTAGTTGACCGTAGAGTTGAGGGCCCATTTTTGGATTCTCTATTCTGTTCCATTGATCTGTGTGTCTGTTTTTGTGCCAGTACCACACTGTCTTGATGATCACAGCTTTATAGTACAACCAGAAATCTGGCATTGTGATGCTCCCGGCTCTGGTTTTCTTTTTCAATATTCCCCTGGCTATTCGGGGTCTTTTCTGATTTCACACAGATCTTAAGATGATTTGTTCCAACTCTCTGAAGAAAGTCCATGGTATTTTGATAGGGATTGCATTGAATGTGTAAATTGCCCTGGGTAGCATTGACATTTTCACAATATTAATTCTTCCAATCCATGAGCATGGAGTATTTTTCCATCTCTTTGTGTCTTCCTCAATTTCTTTCAGAAGTGTTCTGTAGTTTTTAGGGTACAGATCCTTTACCTCTTTGGCTAAGTTTATCCCTGGGTATCTTATGCTTTTGGGTGCAATTGTAAATGGGATTGACTCCTTAATTTCTTTTTCTTCAGTTAGTGTATAGAAATGCCACTGATTTCTGGGCATTTGATTTTGTAACCTGCCCAAATTGCTGTATGAGTTCTAGCAATCTTGGGGTGGAGTCTTTTGGGTTTTCTGTGTACAGTATCATGTCAACTGCAAAGAGGGAGAGTTTGACTTCTTCTTTGCCAATTTGAATGACTTTTATTTCTTTTTGTTGCCTGATTGTTGAGGCTAGAACATCTAGTACTATGTTGAATAGCAGTGGTGAGAGTGGACATCCCTGTTGTGTTCCTGATCTTAGGGGAAAGGATCCCAGTGATTTCCCATTGAGAATGACATTTGCTGTGGGCTTTTTGTAGATGGCTTTTAAGATGCTGAGGAATGTTCCCTCTATCCCTATACTCTGAAGAGTTTTGATCAGGAATGGATGCTGTATTTTGTCAGCATCTATTGAGAGGATCATATGGTTCTTGTTTTTTCTCTTGTTGATATGATTTATCACGTTGATTGCTTTACTAGTGTTGAACCAGCCTTGCATCCCAGGGATAAATCCCACTTGGTCATGGTGAATAATCATCTTAATGTACTGTTGGATCCTGCTGGCTAGTATCTTGTTGAGAATTTTTGCATCCACGTTCATCAGGGATATTGGTCTATAATTCTCCTTTTTGGTGGGGTCTTTGTCTGGTTTTGGAATTAAGGTGATGTGGGCCTCATAGAACGAATTTGGAAGTACTCCATCTCTTTCTATCTTTCAGAACAGCTTTAGTAGAATAGGTATGGTTTCTTCTTTAAATGTTTGATAGAATTCCCCTGGGAAGCCATCTGGCCCTGAACTTTTTTGTTTTGGGAAGTTTTTATGACTGCTTCAATTTCCTCCCTGGTTATCGGCCTATTCAGGTTTTCTATTTCTTCCTGTTCCAGTTTTGGTAGTTTGTAGTTTTCCAGAAATGCGTCCATTTCTTCTAGATTCCTAATTTATTGGCGTATAGCGGTTCATAATATGTTTTTAAAATCGTTTGTATTTCCTCGGTATTGATTGTGATCTCTCCTTTTTCATTCATGATTTTATTAATTAGTCTTTTCTCTTTTGTTTTTAATAAGGCTGGCTAGTGGTTTATCTATCTTATTAATTCTTTCAAAGAACCATCTCCTGGTTTTGTTAATCTGTTCCACAGTTCTTCTGGTCTCGATTTCATTGAGTTCTGCTCGAATCTTTATGAACTCTCTTCTTCTGCTGGGTGTAAGTTTTATTTGCTGTTCTTTCTCCAGTTCCTTTAGGTGTGAGGTTAGCTTGTGTATTTGAGTTCTTTCCAGTTTTTTGAGGGATGCTTGTATTGTGATGTATTTCCCTCTCAGGACTGCTTTTGCTGTATCCCTAAGATTTTGAATGGTTGTATCTTCATTCTCATTAGTTTCTATGAATTTTTAAAATTCTTCTCTGATTTCCTGGTTGACCTTTTCATCTTTTAGCAGGATGGTCTTTAACCTCCACGTGTTTGAATTTCTTCCAAATTTCTTCTTGTGATTGAGTTCAAGTTTCAAAGCATTATGGTCTGAAAATATGCAGGGGACAATCCAATCTTTTGGTATCGGTTGAGACCTGATTTGTGACCCAGTATGTGGTCTATTTTGGAGAAAGTTCCATGTGCACTTGAGAAGAATGTGTATTCAATTGTGTTCGGATGCAAAGTTCTGTATATATCTGTGAAATCCATCTGGCCCAGTTGGATTTGATCCACTTAAAGCTCTTGTTTCTTTAGTGATATTGTGCTTAGAATATCTGTCATTTGCAGAAAGCACTGTGTTGAAGTCTCCCAGTATTGGTGTATTATTATCTAAGTATGTCTTTACTTTGGTTATTAATTGATTGATATACTTGGCAGCTCCCACATTAGGGGCATAAATATTCATGATTGTTAGGTCCTCTTGTTGGATAGATCCTTTAAGTATGATAGAGTGTCCCTTTTCATCTCTTACTACAGTCTTTGGGATAAACTTTATCTGATATGAGGATTGCTACCCTAGCTTTCTTTTGAGGACCATTGGAATGGTAAATGGTTCTCCAACCTTTCATTGTCAGGCTGTAGGTGTCCTTAGGTCTCAAATGAGTCTCTTGTAGACAGCAAATAGATGGGTCTTGCTTTTTTATCCAGTCTGAAACCCTGCGTCTTTTGATGGGATCATTTAGCCCGTTCACGTTCAGAGTTACTATTGAAAGATATGAATTTAGTGTCATCGTAATACCTATTCAGCCCCTGTTTTTGTGGTTTTGTGGATTGCTTCTTTGGGCTTCCTCTTCCTTTTACAGAGTCCCCTTAGTATTTCTTGGAGAGCCGGTTTGGTGGTCACATATTCTTTCAGTTTCTGCCTATCTTGGAAGCTCTTTATCTCTCCTTCTATTCTGAATGAGAGCCTTGCTGGATAAAGTATTCTTGGCTGCATGTTCTTCTCATTTAGGACCCTGAATATATCCTGCCAGCCCTTTCTGGCCTATCAGGTCTCTGTGGAGAAGTCTGCTGTTAATCTAATATTTCTCCCCATATAAGTTAGGGATCTCTTGTCTCTTGCTGCTTTAAGGATTTTCTCTTTATCTTTGGAATTTGCAAGTTTCATTATTAAATGTCAAGGGGTTGTACGGTTTTTATTGATTTTGGGGGGGGGGGGCGGGAATCTCTCTATCTCCTGAATCTGAATGACTATTTCCCTCCCCAAATTAGGGAAGTTCTCAGCTATGATTTGTTTAAAGATGATTTCTGGTCCTCTGTCCCTTTCAGCATCCTCTGGAACCCCAATTAAAACACCTGAGGCTGTCGTTTATTTCCCTTAACCTTTCCTCACGATCTTTTAATTGTTTTTCTCTTTTTTCTTCAGCTTCTCTCCTTTCCATCAACTTGTCTTCTATGTCACTCACTTGTTCTTCTACCTCATTAACCCTCGTCATTAGGACCTCCAGTTTGGATTGCATCTCATTTAATTGATTTTTAATTTCAGCCTGATTAGATCTAAATTCTGCAGTCATGAAGTCTCTTGAATCCTTTATGCTATTTTCCAGAGCCACCAGTAGCTTTATAATTGTGCTTCTGAACTGGCTTTCTGACATCGAATGGTAATCCAAATTCTGTAACTCTGTGGCAGAGAGTATTGTTTCTGACTCTTTCTTTTGTGGTGAGTTCATCTTTCTAGTCATTTTGCTCAGGGCAGAGTGGCTAAAAACGAGTTGTACTTGTTAGAAGCGCAAACTCTTCTCTCTGTAGCATTCCTGCTGTCCTCTCTTTAAATCTCAGGTCAAATTCATAGGTTTTCAGGATGATTTGAAAGTTATCTAGGTAAGTTGGTGGGGACAGGTGACTTGGGGATCCTACTCTTCTGCCATCTTGCCCCACCGCCTCTGGACTATTTCAATAGTCTAATTGGTCTCATTTTTGTCTCCAAGCTCTCAAAAGACAAGCTCTCAAAAGAACAGGAAGCATGGACACAAAGTGAAGTATTCTTCTCCAAAAAAATTTAGTGGCTCTCCATTGTCTGAAAAATAATATTCAAATGCAGTGCAGAATACAAAGCCTCCTCCTACCCCCGCCCATGGCCTCAATTATCTTTCCAGTGTCATCTCTTAATATGCCAGCCATGTGCTTTTTGTTGTAGCCACTTGGAGTTTAGTTCATTAGGAGCTTCCAAGTTGGAGAACACATTGATGTGCTAGAGCGTGAGGGCCCTGATTCAACGAGGAGAAGGCACAGAAGCTTTGCACTGGGGACTCTTCCAGACCTTGCCTTACAAGTTTCTTCATTTGGTTGGTCCTCTATATCCTTAATAATAAAACTGTGATAGTAAGTTTCACACTTTCCTGAGTTTTGTCAGTCATTCTAGTGAACAATCAAACCTTAGGGGGTCATGGGTCCCCAAATTTGTAGCCAGTTAATCAGGAATTTGATTAACTGAAAATGTGACCATCATCTGAAGTGGGGAGCTATCTTGTGGAGGACTGAGCCCTAAAATTGAGGGCTGGTTAGTACCAGAAATGAATTACAGTACATCGTTTGAGGTGGAAATGAAATAATGTCACAGAACGAAAGCCATTTTGGTGATTGCAGCAGTTTAGTCATTTTCAATGGGAATTTTTTTGGGGGGTGATCCAAAACTAAATAAGATCAGCACTGCTTTAAAAAAGTCCTTACGAAATAAGAGGATATGCAAAAATCTCAATGTTTAAAGTATCCATTTCTGTCCATTTCATTTTTCATCATAGTGTTCAGGAAAATTAGTGTTACCATCAAGATGGCTTAATCCCTAGAATTACATTTCTGTTTTTCAAATTGATAACCTGTTTGTTTTTACTCTTAGAGTTTTTTTTTTTTTTCCCTCCAGGATATAAACTACCTGCTATACTGTTGCAGAAAGGGAAACCAAGTGGAAATTGGAGACGTGACTTCTATCCTTTTTGCCACGCAGAGGCCAGGCAGAGAGAGAAGAACTCATGATCACATGGGCCTGTTTACTCTAAGCATATCTGGGAACTATCTAGATATTCACATGAGAACATATGACTCCTCTCTTCTCCATTTCTTTTTGGGTATTATATTTTGTCATTTGTCATCCAGTTAGGCCTTTTCTTTTTTCTCCTTGTGGTTAAGTTTGATGGCATCTGATTTTATGCTGCCTCTTTGGAAGTTGCCCTTTCCATTCTCCTTTCACTTGTTCACCCTACATTTCATTTCAGCTCTGCTTCTATAGCCCCTGGGTACTATGCTGACCTTCTGAAGCTCTTGCTTTCCACACTGCAAGGCCATCGCATTGCCATCTGCCTAACAGTTGGCTCATTTGCCTACTGTGGCTTTTTGGGGGGGAAGTGTAAAGCAAACTTCTGAAAAATGTGGAGACCAATCCAACCAATTTAATTATTTCTCCCGAAGGGTTCTTAACACAATGTCCTTCCTTTTATTCTTATTTTATTACCCAAGGAAAGAAAATTTACTTAGCTCCTTTTTTTAACCCAAGATTTTACTCATCAATTAATATTTATTGAGTTTATTTACCCTGGAGGAACAGTTTTATTCTTTGCAAATAGTAAGTTGTCAAATCTTTGTGCCGAAGACAAATATATATATATATACATGAGTACAATACATTTCACCAGATCTGCTTGAAAGATCACATTTCTTTTTAGAGGTCCATTTATTTTTTCAGTTGGTGTGTTTTTCTCTGGTAAATGTGATCAGCTAACAGCAAGGGGTGAAGTTTAACTAAACAGAATTTCTCATCCAGTTGAGATAAATGGACTTCGGTTTGAGGGCATTATTTATACCTTTATTTATATTTGACTAGATCTCATCAGTTACTGAAGAGCATTCACGTACTATTATTTAGTGTGGCAAGATGATACACAGACTGTTCATCACATGTCTGTTTACATTATAATTCTGTTTTATTGTGTGTTATGGATTTGTATTTATGAAAATAATTTTATAAGTTCAAACTCAAAGCACTTTTTGGTTTATTAACACACATTTCCACAGTTACTATTGTTGGGTGGTTTTTGTCCATGGTTCTGTTCTTAACCCCTTGACTATGGTACTTCATCCCCACCTCATATTTTTTTCCCTGACTCCATAATCCTGTGAAGAGGGAATAAATATCAACAGTGAGAGGAGCCACCTGAACAACTTTCAAAGGCTTGTTAGAGACCCATATACAATTCTCTCAAGTCAAAGGAATGTTGTCTAAAAAGCTTTCTAAGAAGTGTCTTTTTTCTTGATTATAAAAGTAGTTATCACAAGAAATCTAGAAATATATTCTATATATATATTCTAAATCACATACAACCATGATAACATTCCTTGGTGATAGATGGTGATTCCCCAGTGCACTTCCTTTCAGTCTTCTTGTATGGCTTTCCTAAATGTGCTAATAGATGTATTATTGTTTCCCCAGCCCAACAGAATTGAGATCATATTTATATCTCCTTCTTAACTGATTTTTGCTTTAATTTCACTTTATTTTTCACAGACCTTAAGAAGATTGGGATAAATTTACCTAAACAATCTTTTTATCCCCCTCTTTACATAAAATAACTGCATTGAAGAGAAGGACATATGATTTATTGTTTACTTTGCTATTTCTCAGTGCTTTTCTTATTTTTACTTCCTATTTTTGATATTCTCTTTATCAGAGATTACCCAGAGCATTATCTAATGAAAATAAAGTCTTGCAAAATGAAGTCTGCTTTCACCATGACTGAGTCAAAACTGATCAAACTGCCAAAAGAGCTAAATAAAATGGAATAAGGAATCACCTGGTACAATGATCCTCTGTAGCAACATAAACCTGAATAATCCATTTGGGATTTTTTTTGTATGTGTCTGTCTGAAAACATTTACTACAAACAATGCTTTCCCTATATCAAAGTAATATTTAAACATTCATTAAAACTGTAGGGGATCAGCCACAACAAGTATCAAATGCTTGCTTTATACAATGTGGAAGATACCTTTCACATGCTAGTTACTAAATAAATGTAAGAGGAAGACCAGAATTTTTGGTTTCTGACCTGGAAGTGTTTTTACTCCTAAATAGGGACAAAGAGACAGAAGGAGGAGGCAATTAACATTAGCTGCTTGCTTCTATTTTGGACAGTGTTAGGTACTCTACATTCTAAATCCTTCCTACTCTAAAAAGTAAGTGTCCTATTCTACTAAATTATGTTAATTTTGTCTCCCAATATATGCATTTTATTGAAGATATATGGATAAAAAGTGGAATTATTTTTCTTTCCTAATGAACAATATGCACGAAGACCATCCAGGGCTAGTAAACTGTTCTAGAAAAGTGACAAGGCTATGCAAAGGGATCTGGGGAGGTGTCTTACTGGGCACAATGCCACCCTAAACAAGGGAGGGTGATGTTAAAAACGATAAAGGGGAGAATGGATGCCTCTAGAATCTCTCCCATCAGTACTGCTTACTCACCAAGACCAATATCCTGTCTTGCATGGATTCCTGCGATTAACTTTGTATTGGTTACTTAACGTCTGGTCTTGTGCAACTTCAGTCCATTCTCCATACTTCCACTAGAGTGATCTTCCTTGAACATAAGTGTGTGTGTCACTAACTTGCTCAAAGCACTTCAATGGCTCTTTGTTGTTCTTAAGTTAAAGTTCAAGTTCCTTAAGATGGCATTCAAAGGTCTTCAAGATCTGGATCTATCAATCTAGATGTTTTTTTTTTTTCCCCCATTATTGTACCTTTAAGGAGACTTCTTAGAAAATTTTTTCCTAAATGCCTACCCATCCCTTCTCCTCCATGAAATTTAAATACCACAAATTGTATGCCTGTTTATATGGCCCTTTGCAGGCCATAGAACATTGTGTATTTTTTTTCACAACCCCAAAACCAATTTTCATCATTATTGCCCCTGATAACCCATGGTTAGATTATCCTGCTATTGGAATTATACCCAAATGTCAGGGGCCAAGGCAACAAAGTCAAGCTATATGACCATTGCAGGTCAAGCTGTGGACTCTAGGACTCAAGCAAACAGTCACTACTGGAAACATTGCTGGTCTCCAGGCAGAGACAATGAGTGCATGGCAACTCACAAAGAATTGCTTACAGCTTCTAAAACTTCTGCTCAGAGGTGACCTTTTGCTCACTTTCCATTTGCAAATCAAGTCACATTGCCCACCTTATATTTTGTGGGGAAGAGGAGAGAAAGGTACAATCTTAACCTGTGGCTGAAAAGAAAAAATGAGACACCTCAGAATATTTGTGAAGAGCCATAATGACTGTTACAGTTATGGTCCGAATAATCTTGAGAAGTGGGGAGGAAGCAGGACTAAACTTTAAAGTTGTCAGAGTCATTTGTTCAAAAGCCTGCAGAAGCCAAAGTAGGATTTGAACCCAGGTAACTGGGATTTACTTGTTTGTTTTACTCCCTGTCTCTGGGGTTCAATCCTGCCCATTGAGATAAATATGTGCTCATCATTGGGCTCTCAGTATATATGAGGCAACAGCTCCTTCACCCTCAGTCCTTGGTCTCTTTAGTTACAAAAGCATGTGGTCATACAACACCCATAAGGGCAGTGAAAATATTACCAGAATCCCATTCACCGCAGCCAGAAAATATATATTGTCTGCATTGGGAGTAATTTATCTTTTACTTATTTATTTTTTAAAGGTTTTATATGTTCATTTGACAGAGGGAGTGAGAGAGCACACAAGCACGGGGAGTGGTAGGCAGAGGGAGAGGGAGAAGCAGATTCCCTGCTGAGCAGGGAGCCTAATGCGGGACTCGATCCCAGGATCCCGGGATCATGACCTGAGCCGAAGGCAGATGCTTAACAGACTGAGCCCCCCAGGTGCCCCAGGGGTGATTTATTAATGTGACTTTCTATCATCAGAGTGCTGAATGAACTCTGAAAGCACTGGGCACTAGATTCACAGATGCTCCAAGACATCTTCAGGTCTGTTCCCCTAGAGTCAAGCAAGCTTCAAATCCCTGTGATAGACTTCGTGGAAGGAAGTGGGGGCTAATTCCAAAGGAAGGCATTTTTAGGAAGACATAGCAGGAGGAAACTCTGGGTTTTCTTGTTCCAGTGTGTAGCAGGCTTTATTTCTGGCAGGGTCAGTGATGACCTTCTACCCAGACCTCCACTATGGCCTTTTTGTTATTTAATTTGGCGAGATCACGTGTTAGAACCATCATTTGTTGTGAGATGATGGAGGCTAGGCAATGGTGCAGTTTGGGGACATGTCAAGGTTTTTAGGAACCTGAGCAATAATCTGGCTTAATCCTATGTTTGGACAAATAAGAAGACAGTGACTCAGTGTTCCACAAGGGGCTGGTGTCAAAGAAAATCCCAAGGCCCTTGCCTGCCGGTAGACTATGCTCTCCCCTCTACTTCTCTTTCTCTCTCTGGGAAGATTTTCTGTACTTCCTTCCTCAGCCTCCAAAGAGGAAGATCCCCTCTGTTTACTTGTCAAGTTCCCTCAGGTCCCCTTTCTTTCTCCTTTATTCTACCCAAAGAGAAATGTGTTGTGGTTTCTAGAGGAGGAATCCTGATCTGAGCTTTTCCAAACTTGGCAAAACTCCTTGGCAAGATTTCTTCTGGGCTGTCTCGGGGACATCCGCAGCTGGAGAACAAACAGTCTCTCCCAAGGGCTGGGAAAAGGCCACACGAGTCCTCTCTGCCTCGTGGCCCACCGTGGGTTATAAGCAGCAAAACCCTCCTGGGTCCTGGAAAGTCATGGTACCCAGACAACTGGCCTTCAAGCACCCTGATTACATTGTGGGAATTCAGTAGCCTCCTTACATGGGTTCTGCGGCTGCCCGCAACTTGCCACGGCTGGCCCATATCAACTGTCCCTTATGTATTTATTTCCCCAGGCCTAGCACGGAATGCTGTATTTCATCAATATTTATTGAATCAAAAGGTATGAATTGAACTGCAGATGAGACAGTGGAAATTCTGTGAGTTCAAGTACCCTGCTCAAAGTTGCAGGAATGGTAAGCATGAGGTTGAATTCAGGATTTGAATCCATCTACCTGACTTCACTGCATTATAGGAATCCCACATTCCAAGCTGAATTTACAAAAATGAAGTAATACGAGGGACGTTTCGCAGGAGCTATCGTGCTGAACAAGCGAGAGCACCTGTAGTAGACGAAGTGGTCAGGGAAGCTCCTTTGTCATCCATATATTGCAACTGTTTAAAATATTAAGGACGGCAGTGAGGTTTGCCTGACTGCTCTTGTAGCTTAAATTCTTGGCAGTACCCTTGGCATAGGTGGTGAGGAGGCCCAGGTCCAGCGGAAGTCAGATACCCCTGAAGACTTGGTCGGCTAACCTTGCATTTTGGTGACTTACTCAATGTGCTTTGTGGTCAGCCATTAGTGCCCTTCCTCATACTTTCAGTTTTTGTATGCACAGAATGTATATAATCTGAGGAACTAAACTTGTCAGGAAAGAGGGCCCAATTTAGCTTATTCCAGCCAGTGCTTGACCGATTGCTGAACTCCTAAGAGGTTCCCAAGCACCAGTTTAAACAAAAAATTGAAATAACAAAAATCCTCCAAATCCAAAAAATAAATAAACAAAGAATGTGCACTTGTCCAATTCTTGGTTTCATCAGAGATTTGGGTGAAGATAAAGTTGAAATGTTGCCATAACTCTTTGTGTATGATTTATAGCCCAAATATATTATTTGAATTTGGTGCATCTTGCAGAACTGCACTGGACATTTGTAGGCTACCCGTAACTCCACACCCCGTTTTGAAAATCTGTTTCTGGACATGACCTCCCTAGAAATATCCTTACAGCTGTGGATGAGTTTCGTTGTAGTTTGGAAACCTGATGTGTTTTATTCCAGGCAACCTTTTTTCTTCCCCAAAGACGCCTACAACAATGCTTCTTTCTTTTCTGTGGTGCCTTGAGAAAATGAATGCATTATTAACAGAGGACATTTTTTAAAAATGGGATTATTACTGTCATATTCTTTCCATTTGCATCATGGAAGGATTAACTTTGACTATCTCTATAAAGTCAGATTTGGCTTATTTTCCCCTTTAGGTACAAGTTCCCTTAGAAAACAAGACAGATGTATTAATAGTCTTCCTGGCAAAGGAGGAATTCACACAAATTTGGGTACATTTGTGGCCCTTACTTCCCCCTCAGGCTATTTTCTCATGTCACAGATAGTATACAACAGACATGAACTTCCTTTATGTTTAAAGGGAACTTATAGGCATTGACTGGTGTTCACTCTGACTAGGGTGGCTTTTGTTTTAGTTTATTTTTTGGTGAGTATTTAATCACAAAAAATTTAGTAATGTATAGCAGCGAAATGACCAGAGTCTCCAAAGGAGGTTTAGGTAGAAAAAGGGTGAGAAATGGCAACTCCCAAATTTATAGTATCTGGGATCTATAGAAACCAATGACACACTAAAGAGAATATACAAGTCTCTATATCAAAAGGATAGCAACCAGAGGGGAAGAATACAGATATTATTTATTTATTCACAAGAGAGACACAGGCAGAAGAAGAAGCAGGCTTCATGCAGGGAGCCCGATGTGGGACTTGATCCCAGGACTCCAGGATCATGCCCTGGGGCGAAGGCGGTGCTAAACCACTGAGCCACCTGCGCTGCCCCCAGAGGGGAAATTCTTATAAGAATTCTAATAGCTAGTCCAGCAATTGCATTACTAGGTATTCACCCTAAGGATATGAAAATACGAATTCAAAGGGATACATGCACCCCAATGTTTATAGCAGATATTTACTCAGCAATAAAAAAGAATGAAATCTTGCCATTTGCAATAATGTGGATGGAATTAGAGTGTATTATGCTAAGCAAAATAAGTTAGAGAAAGGCAAATATTATATGATTTCACTCATATGTAGAATTTAAGAAACAAAGCAAATTATCATGGAGGGGGAAGAGGGAAACCAAGAAACAGACTCATAACTATAGAGAACAAATTGATGGTTATCAGTGGGGAGGTGGGTGGGTGGATGGGTTAAATAGGTGATGGGGATTAAGGAGGGCACTTGCTGTGATGAGCACCAAGTGTTGTATAGAAGTGTTGAATCACTATATTGCACATCTGAAACTAATATTACACTGCATGTTAACTAATTGTAATTTAAATAATAAAAAAGTATTCTAATAGCCAAAGATACAAATGGCAACAAACACATTTTTTTTTCAGTGTGGATTTATGGATAGAATCCAGTTTCTTAGATAACATAGTTATTACTGAGACTCACACCAGTTATATCTGACATTTAAACCCCCTGAATCACATCCAGGAACAGTTCAATAAAGTCCATGATAAAGTATTCACAAAGACGACTTTTTCTTTCCATATACTTTTTTTTTTTTTTTGAGTGTGCAAGCAGGGGGGTGGGGGAGGGGTAGAGAAAGAATCTTAAGCAGGTTCCATGCCCAGCACAGAGCCCAACATGGAGCTCCAGCTTATGACCTGAGCCAAAATCAAGACTTGGAAGCTCAACTGACTGAGCCACCAGGTGCCCCTCCATATACGTTTTTTTTTTTTTTTTTACCTAAAGAGATTTCAACTAGAATTCCAAAACAGTTCCATTGCAGTTGGGTTCTGAAGAAGTAAGACTTAGACATAGAGTGCCCATAAGATGAATTTCCCACCCTCTTTTTTGTGAGTGAACAGGAGTAACTTTTCTACCTTAGTCTTTTCTTTTCAATCTTTTATTTAGAAAGCGTTTTCCTGCTGCTGCTTTTCTTTCTTCTTTGTCCCTGAGATTAAGATCAAAGGCACAGTTCGGGTCATCTATCCTCACTCAACCGAGCTACAATTCTGATTTGAGCGTAAATATTCATTAGCTTCTACCACATTTGATGGCTCATTAATTGTACCACTCTGAGGACTCATGTCACCTTGCATACTGTATAATAATTCAGACTTTTAAATTTTGTTCATCTCATTTCTTTGGATAAAGAAATTCTCTTCAAACTAACTCTTCATCTCTGTCATAAAATGCAGTCGATATTCATCATTAAATAGTAGGAAAAGGACAGGGAGCCTGTCTCATGCATGCTGGGGTTCCCTGCAGTGCTTTGCTCAGTTTGCACGTAGTCATACTCTGGAAGTGTTCCCTAAAGAAATGAATTAGAGAATGAATGAAGGTTGAGAGACTTAGCTTTGGGTCTCTTTGCCACTCACTAGCCACTCACTAGCCTTTGCCTCTCACTAGCTATATGGCCTTGGACAAACCACTTGACATCTCCAAACTCCATTTTTTTCTTTCACCTGTAAAAAAGTGAGGGATCAGATGTTCTCTGTTTATTTTTAATAGTTAGATCTCATCCACTTATTTTCACAGTATGCCCGATATAGCAATTGCTTTATTAATACAGGGCTTAGAAATCTTTCCTAAGTGAAAATCCCTAAGGTTGCTTAGTGATTTTGCTGTCTAATTATTTCACCTATTATATCTAAACTAGGACAAATAAGATTTAAAGAGAAAAAGTAAACAGACTTTCCAGTTCCAGCAAGAGAAGAACTTGTCTTTTCTGAGAGGTTTTACCAAAGCGTAGCATTTTGGGGAAAAAGAAAAAATTCCAAAAAAAATAAAAAAAAACAAACAAAAAAAAAACAAAAAAACAAAAACCAAAAAAAAACCAAAAAAAAAAAAAAGAAAAAATTCCAAAAAACAATTAGCTTTCCATTCCCTCCCTGTGGAACGTATTTCTATATACTTGAGAGCATTGACCTAGTCTTTCTCAATTATTTTTGTATCTCCAGTACCCAGGGTAGTGCCACAAACTAGGTGTTCAATAATGTTAAACTACACTGTTAAAATGAAGGTCCAGAAAACTGAGCGGGTGGTGGAGCAAGATTGTGAGAGTATTTACTGATTCGAAATGAGATACTCTTTCTAATATAGAAAGTGATTGCATTAAGCCATTCATAACCTTTATTTTTTATTTATTTATTTATTTTTTTAAAAAGTTTCCTTTTATTAACCATCTGGAACACTTCCATCCAGATCACTACAGCTTAAAATAGATCACTACCCTTTTGCAGCTATTTAGTAGCCAAGAGCAATGGATAAGATCCATACAATAGTTCTGAAAAGTTCACACGGTCAGTTCAAAACATCTGCTTCACCGAGCCTGATTATTTAAAAAGAATGATAAGAAATTAAACATCACAAATATGTTTTTATTGGTCACCATTAATTTAATGTATTATTTATTTTTTAAAGTAATCTCTCCACATTCACAACCCTGAAATCAAGAGTCACAAGCTCCACCAATTAAGCTAGCCGACTACCTCCATAACGTTCATCATCTTAGTAAGAATTAGTTAGCAGATGATGGCATCAGTTTTGAGGACCCCAAATTGTGTCATTTTAATGGGTTTGAGATGTGCAAGATACAGGCCTCTGCCAGGGTGGGTCTGGGTAGCCAGAAGTGACTATGGAGATTCTCTGTCTCAAGGAGCACATTTAAATAAAATAAAGAGAGAGATTTAGAAGATAACACTTCTGATGCCCCTCTTTAAAATAACTTTGCTTAAGTGAGGAGCGGATGGCCTAAAAGATAATTTCATTCTTTGATAGAAGCTGGAACAGACAAACCTATGTGGAAACATTTTCTGTGTTACATTTTCCTTACTTTACTTTGAAAAGAAATAATAATGTGAAAAAAATCAAAGGAGTGAAAGATATTACAAAATTTCATTTAGGAAATGGCCTGAAGCAATTTCATCTGAAGCAATAAGGAACATCTTCATGTATGCAACTAATCCAGAAATGTTGAAAACAGGAAAGTAAACAAAAGTACTGAGTTCAAAAGCTGGGAATTGTGTGAATCAGGATTATTTACTTAATTTTATTTCTTTGTATCAGTGATATGACTAATAAACTAAATCAAGTCTGGGGTCTTGAACTCTGTAAAGGACATAGGTGTGTAGGTAAACATATTATGTTTTTTTAGTATTTAAATTAAAACTTCAATAACGGGTTTATGCTCTGATTTTGGTGAATATTGCCTCGAATTATTCTTATTCTCACATATTGACACAAATTTTATGTCTGACTTGTATAACTTAAAAAAATAATTTGCTCCATACTGCTTTCCAGTTTTTTTTTTAAAGATTTTATTTATTTATTCATGAGACACACACACACACACACACACAGAGGCAGAGACACAGACAGAGGGAGAAGCAGGCTCCACTCAGGGAGCCTGATGCAGGATTTGATCCCGGGACCCCAAGATCATGCCCCAAGCTGAAGGCAGATGCTCAAACACTGAGCCACCCAGGCATCCCTGCTTTCCAGTGTTTATGTAAAAACTATTGATAAAAGGTTTAAGAGGCTTTTTTCTTTCTCTTGTAAAGCGTCTTTCTTTTTAATTTGAACATTTGATGAGTAAAAAGAAAAACTTCTACCTCATTTCAGAAAAATATTGGTTACAATGCTTTAGAAATAAAAAATATAAATAATTGTAATATTCTTGAAAGTTATTCAAAATTCTTTTTACAAAAGGCAACCACTGGCTTTCCGGTTGGCAGCTCAATTTAGTCTCTCTAGTGAACTTTCTTCTTTGACAAAGAAGCAGTTTAAAACAGAGCTCTATTATATGTAAGATGATTTATAGTCGGGACTCTGGTGGTCAGCTCTGTGTAGCACCTTCAGCCAGAATAGTCACCAAGCCCGTGGCCCTACTGCTGAACCACATTGTAGAAATTTACAGGAAAAGGCAAGGAGCCCAAACAGAAGAGAAAGAAAGGAAGGACCCCCCACTGCAAGCTCTGTTCCATTCTTTAAGCCACTGAATCATTTTGCTTAAAATTCCCTTATCCACACTCCAGTTAAGACGTATCTCCTGATAAGAGCGCATTTCTTTTGACCAAGTCATTCCAGTTCAGAAGTTCATATTAAAAAAAAATAATCTAAGGGAAACAAAAGTCTGGAAGTGTAGAGATGATCATTGTAATATTATCTGGAAAAACAAAGTGAGGAAAACAATTTAAAAATCCAACAGGAGGAGACCTGTCAAATACATTTTTCATGTCCTTTATTTGCACACACTCTAACAAGAGTGAATCCTCACCCCTCAATCTTTTATACAGTTTCTTTCTTCTGCCTGGTGTGCCCTCACAGCTTCATTTTCATCCATTTGTCCTTCAAAACCTAAGGAAGACATCCCCCAGTTTGGGCCTTCACTGATGGCCTTCAGGGAATTATCATCTTCTGGGCTATCTCTTTCAGTTGAACAGATTTCTTTTTTTTCGTAATAATTTTTCTCTCTCTTTTATTTATTTATTTTCAGATTTTATTTATTTATTTATTCATGAGAGACTGAGAGAGAGAGAGAAGAGAGAGAGAGGCAGAGACACAGGCAGAGGGAGAAGCAGGCTCCATGCAGGGAGCCCGATGTGGGACTTGATCTCGGGTCTCCAGGATCACGCCCTGGGCTGAAGGAGGCGGTAAACCACTGAGCCACCCGGGCTGTCCCGAACAGATTTCTAACATTGAACTTAGTACACATTTGTTTTTATGTTAGTCCGTTCTTCAAACCATTCAGAGTCATTTCCATATCTATCCTCAGCCCCTGAGCACTGTGCCTGGGCTTCCAGTGGGTGCTGGGAGAAGAGGTGTTAAAAGAAGTTTGAAATTTCCCAACACATAGACATATGAAAATAGATGATAAGTTATCATGGGACATTAGAATATAAATTTCATACACACATCTTGACTTTAATTTTTGCAAAGTATACCTAAAGAAAGTTATACGTAAGGAGTTATTTATGTAAGTGGGGTTGGAAGTGGGATGAGCCACTAAAATAATGATTTCTTTCAAAATGTCTTCAAACTATGTTCTCTCTCTGGAGCAAATACTGCCAATGGTGCCATCTATTCCCCTTGTCCTTTAACTCTAGGACACACTGACCCAACTTCTAACTTCCAGCTCCTCTATCTCTTTCTGAGGCTTTCTCTGAATCAACTTTGTCAGTTGTGTGGCACACTGACAGTGTCAAAGAATTAACACTCCTCTGGGAGTAGCCCTCAGGTAGTGGTTGGTGTAAAAATACCCCAGATCCTGTTCCACTTTGAGGTATGTGTTCCATGGGTGCCCAGACTTCCCCACAGAGATTTTGCAGTATTTACCTACAGTGGTAAATTGCCTGGTAGCTCATCCTTTATTTTCCACTTCTCTTCCTTGCTCCTCCACTTTTTCCTAGTGTCATCTCTAAAAAAAGTATTTGCACTTAAATCCTTATCTTGGGCTCAGTTTCTGAGAGAACCCAAATGAAGACACCCTCCACTAACAAAAATTAATAATTCTGTAAAGAAGTGATACTAAAGTGTAAATATTATGGGAAGGTTGTAACATCTTAATTTACCAAAGGTATTATCAAATTAATTAAAATTAATGATGAAAACTGTCAGTTCCCCAAGGACTAGAACACAAAGCAAGCAATTGCTGTGGTTGTGTGTGAAAGTAAGGGAAGTTCTGAATTTGATGAGCTGCTAATATCATGGGACCCAGGATGGCGAAGGTGGTTCATATTTGTACCAGTACAGTCTTGATGGTCATTGAGATTATACTCTAGATATTAGCTTCTACTCTCCTCTCCTTCTTCTGTCTTTATTTTTCCATGAGTCATTTATTTTCTCATGTATTTTTTTATAGTTTATAATAGTAACCTGTATCTGTATTCTCTTTGGTCCCTTTTGAGAATGTGAACCATCTAAGAACAGGAATTTTGTCTATCTCCTACCCTCCCTATTGTCACATATATCATTGAGAAAGTTCTCAACAACTGTTTATGAAATAAAAAATGATTACAAAATCTAATAAAGGAGAAGAATGTCCATCCTGGTCCTCTCAGGATCATTTTTTTTGTCAACTCTTAAATGTGTGATTGTTTTGTTTTATTTCAAAGGCTATCATGAATCACTGTAAGCTTAATGCCATTAAATGAAAAGAAAATTACACTATCACAAAGTTTCTATCTAAAGAAACATTAGGAAACATTATGTCAGAAAAGATCTCTTTTTTAGATCTGTTCCAAGGCAGAATTTTTCTAGGGGGAAAATCAACAAAGACAACTAAACTACCTTTTAGATAATACTTTATTAGATTGTTTGATAGTATTTTAGTTTTATTTATAAAGCAGATTTAAGATAATACTTGATTTTATTATCATCTATACAGCTCAGTTCCACAATAGTGTTCATAATGTAGAAGATTTTTCTGAAATTAATTTTTGGTAATAAGAGGACCTAAAGGGCACCTGGATGGCTTGGTCAGTTAAGCATCAGACTCTTGATCTCAGCTCAGGTCTTGCTCTCAGGGTCATGAGTTCAAGCCCAGCATGGAGCCCACTTAAAAAAAAAAAAAAGGCTAAAAATATTATTAGGAAACAGGGGTATTTTTAGGAAAAATCTAGATACATTGACTCTTTGTGTAATGTTAAATATATCCAGATATCTAGAAATGTATTAATACATTTATATTGTTATATAAAGATATTTGATGGTCTTTTGATAGAAATTGGAAAAAATACAGGTCCTTGTCTTAAAACATGCTTATTCATTACAGAAATTTGATTCAGCATAGTGGAATAATATGAATTATGGTTTCGTCACATGGATCATGACTGATTGTTTTGCAAGTATTAGGAATAACACCTCTCAAGGTTGGAAAAGAAAGCTTATATACACAAACTATGGGAATTATATCCATTTTATATAGTAGCTAGTGTCTCATTAGTCTTTTATTTTTCTGTTTCCTGATGATGCTGTACTACACTAACAAGGCCAGGACAAAGTCAAAGACTCATGAGTACTTGAATCAAAGGACAAATTAAAAATTATTTTGATTTGTTTTTGTTAGCATTGAGCCACCAATGTATTTAAAAAAACAAAAACTAATAACACAAGAGTTATTTTTTTACCATATATTCCAGAAATTCCTATAGGAATCCCTGCTTGTACTTGGAAGATTTTTGGCCCTGTGCCTTAGAATCATCTGGGGCAATTGATAAAAACCATGATTTCCAGGACCCATACAAAGTGTTCTGATTCAGCAGGTCTGGAGTAGGGTTCAGGAATTTGCCTTTAAAAAAAAAAAAAGATTTCACTTATTTATTCATGAGAAACACACAGAGGGAGGCAGAGACACAGGCAGAGGGAGAAGCAGGCTCCTTGCAGGGAGCTCAATCCCGGGATCCTAGATCAGGCCCTGAGTCAAGGGCAGATGCTCAACCACGGAGCCACCCAGGCATCCCAAGAATTTGCCTTTTTACTGAGTTCCTCAAATAATTCTTATGCAGGTAAACCTCAAAGCACACATTGAGAAACACTGCTCCAGTCTCTAGTCACATTTTCCCCATTAAAAAGAAAAAAAAAAACAAAAAACTTTTTTCAACAAGGGATTCTTACAAATACAGATATCATATATTATCAGAACAAATCTTACTGTGCTGCAAACCTATCACACCAGTGTTACCAAGATTTTACCTGAATCTTCCTCACTTTACTAGAACAGAGATTCTGTGTAAATAGCAGCTGCTTTCAGGGTGCATGATTGAAACAGAGATGTGTTAAAAATAAAAAACAACACAACAAACTTTAAAGAAACAAATCAAAGACCCAGTGACCAAACTTATTTTGCACTTTATTTGTATTATTTCAACTTTTTTAAATTACATTTTTTTGTTGATGTGTAATTGACAATGTTATATGAATTTTAGACGTCCAACATATTGTTTCAACAATTCCATACATTACTCAACACTTATCATGATAAGCGTAGTCACCATCTGTCACCATACAATGTTATTACAATGCTATTGACTACATTCTCTATGCTGTACTTTCACCCCTGTGACTTACTTTACAACTGGGAGTTTGTACCTCTTAATCCTCTTCACCTATTTCATCTATCCTTCCACCCCTATCCCTCTAGCAACCACCAGTTTGTTCTCTGTGTTTATGAGTCGTTTCTGTAGTTGCTTTAATTGCCTATCTTTCACAATAAATATCTTAATTCATTACTCACTGGATATCTGGTTTCATAAAGGCCCAAGGGAACACTGAGAAGTCTCTGCTGTCATGTCTTAGAAACCCAGTGTCTCACCTTAGCTGTGTGTCTCAGAGATTAATGGTGCCATACTTGCACCACGGGTATGTTTCATGATACGTTGGGTGGAAGAAATTAGTCAAAAACTAGGAGTGGGCTTGGAGAGAAAAGACAATGATAACAACCTAGAATGTTGCAAGGGATTCCTCTGGTGTAAGAAGAATTCTGTAGCCCAAATCCAATTTTTTTCCTTCTAATCCTTGAATTACTTTCACTCAATCCCCCCTCTCTTTACCCATTAAGTAGTATTATAATGAATTTGTTTATGCAGTCATGAATGTTTCATATATACGTATAGAGAAAGTCTAAAGTCATAAAATGTTAAAGCTGAAATGAATTTTGTGATCGCTTAATTCAACCTCCTCAAAAAAAATTAAAAAAAAAAAACCTCAACGTCCTCATTTTAGAAAAACAGTAAACTGAGGCCTAAACTTGCACAAGTTCACAACCTGCATACAGGTAGTCATTCTTTATTAAAAACAAATTAAAAGAGAAAAAAAGAGATTGTTTCTCTCTCTCATGCACAAACTCTTTAGAGCTACTCTGACCCCCATCTCAGGATTCAGTGTCAATGCTTTAATTTGATGTCATAGTTTTGGCATTTCTGATTTAAAAAGTGTTTGTGTCCTATGTTTTTGTGGTTGTGTAAAATAGGAATAAAACTATGAAGAGCTGCTAAAAACATAAAGGCTCAGATTAGTGATAAAAAGGAAAACCTACAATGTGAAGTTATTCCTTCCTTCCTTCCTTCCTTCCTTCCTTCCTTCCTTCCTTCCTTCCTTCCTTCCTTCTTTCATCAAATATGCTTGGAGTACAAAAATGATTATGGCATTTAAAATTTAAAAAAATGATTATAGCAGGTTCTCCTGTTAAAAAAGCTCACTATTTGGCCAGGATCAGAAAGTAACAAACACAAGTAAAAATCACAGTCACCATGATAAGATGTAATAAAAAGAACATCTTTGTTGCCAAATGAGTTGAATTCTTCAGACTAATGAAAGCAGAGGGCTCAGTCTGTCAGAAGGATGTGGTCCATGTAAAAGTATATGCGTGAATATGTTGGGCATGTTAGCAAATGGCTGAAGTAGAGGGTAAACAACAGAAGATGGGGCTGGAAATACAGGCTAGGACCAGACAAAGAATAGCATTTTATGCCATTCTAGAGGAATTTGAACTTTACCATATGTAGTCCCACACAGTCTAGTACTGAAGACAAAGCCACACATACTATTGACCACTTGA
Source organism: Canis lupus dingo (assembly GCF_003254725.2). NCBI lineage: Eukaryota > Metazoa > Chordata > Mammalia > Carnivora > Canidae > Canis > Canis lupus. The sequence continues at coordinate 6,635,705 of NC_064280.1, forward strand.
AATGTAGCTACCCCCAAACTGAGATGTGCTGTGTGTATAAAATGTATGTTGGATTTTGAAGATTTAATATGAAAAAAAGAAAATTAGCTATCTCGCTAACAACTTTTTAGATGTCTTATATGTTAAAATGATAATATTATTAGGCTTTATATTTCCACTTTAATAAAACTGCTGTATCAACAATAGTAATGTGCTAAAGATTGTGGGTTTTAATTTATTTTCATTTATTTTAAAAAGATTTTATTTATCTATTCATGAGAGACACAGAGAGAGGCAGAGACACAGGCAGAGGAGCCTGAGCGGGACTTTATCCCAGTACCCCAGGATCACGACCTGAGCGGAAGACAGAGGCTCAACCACCGAGCCACCCACGTGTCCCAAAATTGTGGGGTTTTACTGTGAACTTTACTGTTCTTAATTACTGAAATACTTTATACTGCCAACATCATGATTCCATGCCTAAATGATTTATTCTGCATCCCTAAAAAATAACATTTTCTATGTAAACAAATAACACTATAAAATATTTAAAAGTTAACAATAATTCCTTAACATTGTCTATTATTTAGGCTATATTAATACTTTCCAATTGTACCCCAAATATCTTTATAGCTGGTTTATCAAAACCAGAATACAATCCAGGACCATCATTACATCTACAGGTTTTTGACCTCTTTTAATTTAAAATAGTCCCCTCTTTTCTCTTTTATTTTTTGTGTCACTAACTTGATAAACAGATTACCCAATTATTCATGTTTTACCTCCTCAGATTGTCTGATTTGTTGTTGTTTAGCTTGTTACTCTGTATTTCCTATATTGTGTAAATTAGGCCTACAGGCCTGAGTAGATTCCAGCGAAACATTTTCTTCTGCTCTGATATAAAAACGTGTCATGTTGAGTTCCTCTTGCTTTAACTCATCAAGAGATAACATGTCAGATTTCATTACTGTTAGTAGTGCCAAGGTTGACCATTAGGTTGTAGTGATGACAGCTTCATTCCTCCAATACAAAGTTATGTTTTCCTTTGGTAACCAGGAAGCTTTCAATTAAAAGAATACTGCAATTAATGGCTTCATTGTGGAATAGTGGAGAAGGGAATAAAAGAAGAGAGAAAGCATAAAGACCACTGGTAGTCTATTATTGCAGTCTAGAAAAGAGAGATGATAATCTTACTTTGAACTGAGAATTATATGAATTCCTTAACAGGTGTTAACATTTATAAATCCTCACACAATGTATATGGGATAGGTTTTCTTTTTTCTTTTTTTTTAAAAATAGATTTTATTTATTTATTCATGAGAGACACACAGAGAGGCAGAGACATAGGCAGAGGGAGAAGCAGGCTCCCTGTGGGTAGCTTGATGCGAATTCGATCCCAGGACCCTGGGACCATGACCTGAGCGGAAGGTAGATTCTCAACCACTGAGCCATCCAGATGCCCCTATGGGATAGGTCTTCTTATTCCCTTTTTTATCTGGTGATTAAAACACAGCGCTGACATCAAAATTCACTTCTATTTCTAATTCTATTCTGACTGCAATAACAATTTGGTTTGAACATTTTTGTTTTTGATTTTATTAAAAAAATTTTTTTAGAGAAAGTGCAAGCATAGGGGGAGGGGTAAAAGGAGAGGGAGCAAGAGAATCTTAAGCAGGCTCTAAGCCCAGCGTGGAGCCTCATACGGGGCTTGAACTCATGACCTCGAGATCTCGACCTGACCTGAAATCAAGAATCTGACGCTTAACCAATGGAGCCACCCAGGCACCTGTGAACGTTTTGAATGCTTTTAAAAATTTGGTGACCAAAAACTACTTGGAGTATGGAAGGGAATACCTCTAAAGTGTCTCTATTGGATGATTAGGGAAGGGTGATATGAGCGTTGCATTTGAAATGTCAGTTGGGTATGTCAATTGAAAATATAGGTTTGGGGTTATGAAGACAGATTGAAGAAAAAGTAGAGACTAATAGAATTATAGATTCAAGAGTCTTCATTATATTAGCTTAGACTTGGGAAGTGTATAGAGTCACCTAGTATATTTACACAGTGTTAAGACACCTTCACTTTGTATGTGTAAGCCATTTGAGACTAGCAAGCCAACATCAAAAGGGAGACAACTGCATGAATTAAAATGCCATTTCTGATTTTTATATTCTTGAGAAAGTTAAAAACATTATAAAGAATTATTAGTATTTTCAGTATAAATTCTTTACTGTGTGAAGAGGTCAGAGTATTTTTTTTCTTTTCTTTTTTTTTTTTTTTTTTTTTTTTTGGTCAGAGTATTTCTAATGGAAGAGATTTTCCCTGTGGTCAGTGGATATCATGATCATTATATATAAATAATGTTCTGGTAGGCAGAAGTTTATTTATTTATAGGTTGGGACAGAGTCTTTTAAGATAGGCTGATCATAGTTTACCCTGAAATGATACTTACTATATTATAGAATAACCCATACTTTGAACAGTTTTGAAGACAAGATACTATAGTTGCTTCCCAGACTCTTCTCAGTAGTCTAGAATTCTGAAAATTTGTTTTGTTCTATTTGAGATTGTATACAAAATGGTGTATGGTGGTAAAATAATAAATTGTGTTAAATTCTTAACAAAAGCTAAAAGGCTATTTTTCCAGGCATCTGAAATTATCTTTCTTCTCTAGGGCAGCAGTAAGGAGCTGTTTTTCATTTAATGTTATTTCTCAAGGAACTTCTGCAAAATATGATAATTCCTTTCTCTCAAGGTAAGTAAAGTGTTAAAAGGGACATTCATTAAAATTCAAGATAAATGGGTATATTTGCTCCATATTTATAAAGCTATAGAAAGTTGAAACTTCTTTCCTAGGGAATTTTTGATTACTTTAAATGCTAATTGCAAAAGGAAAAAAAACCCCACAATATTTTGGAACACGGGTCAGGTAAAATCAGGTTTAAATAAATTTTAAGGAAAGTCTTTAAGAAGGGATAGTCATCATAAAAAATGTATTTTGAGGACCATGAGTAGAAAATGAAGAAAGGGAGTCCCCCATTTAACCTCTGTCTTCCTGAAGTGAGTGTTCAGATTGGCTGGATTTTCCTGTACAAGTGAGGTCTCTTCAAGGCATGGGATGATCTTGAGGAGGCTACTTCTCCTCATTGCCCAGGACCCGTATGATGTACTGATCACAAAAGGGAAAATCTGTTATTCTTATAGTAAGAAAATTGCAGTGACAAGATATTTTAATTAGCCCTACAAATAGATTTCATAATCTTTAACTTTGATAAGGCTCTGTGACACTCATTGATGCAACCATATATTTTATTGCAGTTTACTCATGAGGATAGTTCACATATTTTACATATAGAACACTACTGGAAACCTAATTAGTCTTACACTCTTACCTTTCTCCTGCTCAAGTTCTAAGAATAAGTTGTATTATATCTATCTGGGTGCATTGTTTGTGGTCATTTTTTTTTTAAGATGGTGGGTGATTTAGAGGTGTTTTATTTTCCTGGAGCCTTGGAGATATATGAAAATAGCAAAATGTATGGAAAGAAACTTGGATTATAGTTCTGTCTTAATCATCGAGTCTGTTAAAATTACTTAACTTCATGGCATCTCAGTTTTTCAAGCTATAAAATAGAGACCTTAGTACCTACTCAAATCTCTAGTAGTGTGAGGATCAAATAAGCTAATAACATGATGAAAACACGTTAGACAAGTGTAATATGCACTTCATATGTATAACAAAGGTGGGGAACTTTCAAAAAGATCATCTAAACCTGTGGTGACATGTTGAGGCCGACCAAATGATAAGCCTGTACAGAGATCTGCATCTCATTTGCTTTGGGAGTTTCTTCATGGCAGGCTGACTTCTATACCACTGACGACTATGAAGGTGTGGTGATCAAAATAAACATCCTATTTATTTTGTAATGTACTTGTGACGAAACATATCGGTGTGTCTTAAAGAGCTCTGACTGCTGCTCATTAACATCATGCCACATTTTATAACATCCTAAGGAAGCTTGGACAGAGCTGACTCATTCCCATTGCACATGGTGTACTCATTGTGCAAACAGGAACACAATGGACTCCCGAAAGTTGAGATGTGAACATTTTCTATTAATTTCAAGGAACTTGTATGTTGTTTGCACAGCTGTTCCGTTGTATTCCTCCTTCGGGAGGCAGAAATTACTTTCCCCCCAGTAATAATAATAAAAAGAATTATTGTAATTTATCAATCTTTTATTTCATGTCAGTCATTGTGCAAGAGTTTTACATCAATTCTTTCTATGTCTCAAAGTAACCCCAGGAGAGGTATTATTATACTTGTTTTACTTAAAATAATATTTTTATAGAAAGAAAATACATTATAATTTGAATGTCTTCGTTTCCATTTCTACAATAGCAGACGTGCTTGTTTCTCATTTTTCCTTATGACTCTTGGCTACGCACAGGCAAGCATTATTAATTCCAACTAGCAGGTATACTAAGACAAGATAGAGTTAAATAACATGCTTGAATATTAGAGTCATGACTGGGGCCATAATTTCACCTTAGGCTATATTTTTCATTAGACCAGTGGTTTTCAAATGAACCAGTTCAATGGATTCTGTGGATGGGGAACTGGGCTATGTGCTGAAGTATAGGGAGAGAATGCATACATAGCTCCTGCCCTGTTTGAATGGGGAGGAGTCAAAATCAGAACTCTTTGAACAGGCCTACTTTTGGGGTCTGGACGGCCTCATCTTTTCCTTCCCTCTTCCTCACAATATGTTTAGGGCACTTGGAACAGGTTTAAATAATTAAAAATAAATTAAAATTAAATAATTAAATTAAATAATTAATTAAATAATTAAAAAATTAAAAATAACTCATCACTACCATTTATTGAGCACTGTTTAAAAAAAGCTCTACCTATTATCTAACTTAATCTCTTCAGTACCCTGGGAGGAAGGATCAGTCTGGTTTTTGTTTTTTTTCTTTGCTTGGGAACAAGAGTAACAGAGAGGATGCCAAGCAAACGAGAGGCAGAGGTTGATGGTCAAGACTGCTCTGAAGCTAGTTGTTCTGTCTCCCATCCACATGGCTTCTTGGTTAATAGACCTCCGTTTCTTGTAAGTAGCAGCTGGTGAATCCACTTTCTCTCTTGCTCTACATTCTGCAGGTTAGGGTAAGGAGACGTGAGGAGCACAGGTAGTTTGGAGAAGGGGAAAACCCAGGTACTCTGGTTTCTCTGGGATTATTGCAGGAAAATTATAAAAAGTTTTGGAAGTAGCAGGCTAGAGCTGTGGGCTCTGTGGATGGGGAGATTTGACTTTTGAGCTTACTCTATGAGGTAGCTTGGCTGTGATACTGAAAATTCAAACTTGAACTCTGTGGCAAATAGGGAAAAGAAATGTAAAGGAAACTCTTGGAGGAATTATTGGAGGAAAAGTTTCAAAGCCCTTAGCTAGGATCATAGCCAGTGTTCCAGTGCATTTTTGGTAGTGAACTAAACTCTATTCCTGATGGACTTCAGCCTTGTCTGTGTGGTATGATTTCTTCCACATAATTTCCTGCTGACCTCTCATCTTTAATCCTAAATATCCAGCTCTGTTAATCCTAAATACTGAGCCTTGTTTCTGAGGCAAAGGGATCATGGCACTGCTTGCTGTGGTGTAGCTCCTAGCCTGGCATAGCCCCTTAAGCATATAAAAGCTTCAAAAATATGTGAATAGTGAGTAAAAGTAAAGACAGAAAAAGATTTTTTTGGGGCACGATTATTTCTTTCAGCAGTTGATAAGATGTATTGATAATTTGTTTCACCTTGCTGATTTTAGAACTCTAAATAAATTCTAAAGCGTGCCCTATCAATCCTATTTTATTACACAAATAAACTGTCTGCTTTGTGTCCAGAACAGATATTAGCTCCCTATCTCTCACAAGCAGCTCATTTGCTTGATACATTAATCTAACTTGCCTACTGAAATACTAATAATCAGTTTCTGATCCCTGCTTCCCCACCTTAGTAATAACTCAGCAGATAGATAGTACTTTGTTAGAATATCAGAAGAATGCTTCATTGTTAATTACTGAAAGCGTGTGATAAAATAAAATTTAATTGTATAGTTAACCACTGTCAGAAAAGTAGATAATTTGGTTTTAAATTTAATCATACCTCTATTCCATGTAACTATAAATAGGTAAACTGTTTATAATTTATGGGGTTTATATATTTGATATTATACTAGCCACTTGAAACATATTTAATGGGCTAATATAATTTGAATTTAATTCATTTAAAATTTTGAGTCTTATAAATATTTTTTATTTATTCACTTATGTATTAAACATGTATTAAATAAATACTATTTCTCAATCTTGGGTTATGTTATTTAGAAGCTTAAAATACATTTAGTATCAGGCTCCAGGGAATTATGATATAAAATTGTATAGTTCATTGTTTACAGATTGCCTTGGTTATTTTATCGCTCAATATACAAGGCAATATTGAACATGTTTGTGTGCCTTCTAAATGTTTAAAGGTCATGTGGACTCTTGATAAATGACTGCCTCCCTGGTTCACTCTTTTTATTGGCAAGCTATTCAGAAAAAAATTTCTATATTTGAAAATAAAACTAATGGCACGCTTTTCTAAGGCTTAGATCAGGAAAGTGAAAGTGCTCAGGATAAAAACTAAAGCTTAAACTAGAAATTTCTCAGTGCTTAAACTTTCTTTTGATGTTTAATATAGTTGAGTTCCTTTAATAATTTTGTCTGGCAACTTCATTTTATAAATTAACCAAGCCTGGTGATTAGTCATTTGTTTGTTTATTTATTTATTTATTTATTTATTTATTTATTTATTTATTTATGATAGACAAAGAGAGAGAGAGAGAGGCAGAGACACAGGAGGAGGGAGAAGCAGGCTCCACACAGGGAGCCCGACATGGGACTCGATCCTGGGACTCCAGGATCACACCCTGGGCCGATGGCAGGCGCTAAACCGCTGAGCCACCCAGGGATCCCTGATTAGCTGTTTAATCTGAAGTTTTCTCACACCCGTAATCTCCCTTTAATTTCCCTAACTTCCCCACCTATCCTTAAACTGTTATAAAAGTTTAAATATCTTTCAAAGAAATTTAAAAAGGCCTGAAGTCCAACCATACCACAGTTTCCTTGGATTTGGTTTGAAGCCCTGATATCCCCACCCCCACCCCCCACCCACCCCCGAGGAGATTCCAGTCTGTAGACAAGGGTGAGAACCGTTGGTAGGAGCATCATCTCTTAGTTCTCAGGGGAGAAAATTTCCAGGCATCTTCTGAGATTTTCCTCTGCTCTGCAATCTTTCACAACCAATTCCCTTGAAGAATATTATTGTCTAAAGTCAATTTAGTCCATTCACTTTATGATATTCGTGAACGTATATGCTTGTCATTTCTTAAAAAAAGCAATCTTATTCTATTGTGTTGCTTTAGCTTAGGTTTTTCTGTGTTCTCTTTTTTTGTGGTCTCTACTCTGTAAATGGCAACTGACTCCTTATAGCAGCCATTATTCTAAAATGTGTGCAGACAAAAACAGACACATAGATCAATGGAACAGAATACAGAACCCAGAAATGGGCCCTCAACAATACGGTCAACTAATACTCCACAAAGCAGGAAAGACTATCCACTGGAAAAAGGACAGTCTCTTCAATAAATGGTGCTGGGGAAATTGGACAGTTACTTGCAGAAGAATAAAAATAGACCATTCTCTTACACCAGACACAAAGATAAACTCAAAATGGATGAAAGATCTAAATGTGAGACAAGATTCCATCCAATCCTAGAGGCAACACCCTTTTTGAACTTGGCCACGGCAACTTCTTGCAAGATACATCTATGAAGGTAAAGGAAACAAAAGCAAAAATGAACTATTAGGACTTAAGATAAAAAGCTTCTGCACAGCAAAAGAAACAGTCACAAAACTAAAGGACAACCTACAGAATGGGAGAAGATATTTGCAAATGACGTATTAGATAAAGGGCTAATATCCAAGATCTATAAAGAACTTCTTAAACTCAACAGCAAAGAAACAAACAATCCAATCATGAAATGGGCAAAAGATGTGAACAGAAATCTCACAGAGGAAGACATAGGCATGGCCAACACGCACACGAGAAGATGCTCTGCATCCCTTGCCATCAGGGAACTACAAATCCAAACCACAATGAGATCCCACCTCACACCAGTGAGAATGGGGAAAATTAACAAGGCAGGAAACCACAAATGTTGGAGAGGATGTGGAGAAAAGGGAACCCTCCTGCACTGTTGGTGGGAATGTGAACTGGTGCAGCCACTCTGGAAAACTGTGTGGAGGTTCCTCAAAGAGTTAAAAATAGACCTGCCCTACGACCCAGCAATTGCACTGTTGGGGATTTACCCCAAAGATACAGATGCAGTGAAAGAACGAGACACCTGCACCCCGATGTTTATAGCAGCAATGTCCACAATAGGCAAACCGTGAAAGGAGCCTCGGTGTCCATCGAACGATGAATGGATAAAGAAGATGTGGTCTATGTATACAATGGAATATTCCTCAGCCATTAGAAACGACAAATACCCACCATTTGCTTTGATGTGGATGGAACTGGAGGGTATTATGCTGAGTGAAGTAAGTCAATCGGAGAAGGACATACATGATATGGTCTCATTCATTTGGGGAATATAAAAAATAATGAAAGGGAATAAAGGGGAAAGGAGAGAAAATGAGTGGGAAATATCAGTGAGGATGACAGAACACGAGAGACTCCTAAGTCTGGGAAACGAACAAGGGGTAGTAGAAAGGGAAGTGGGCGGAGGGATGGGGTGACTGGGTGACGGGCAATGAGGGGGGCACTTGGTGGGATGAGCACTGGGTGCTATGTTATATGTTGGCAAATCGAACTCCAATAAAAAAATATACAAAAAATAAATAAAATGTGTGAGAAACCTACAAGTTAGTAATATTTCATGCAAGCTACAAGTTCCACATTAACAATATTATCTTAAGGTCAAACTATGTACGAGATAAATTTTTCTATCTTGGGTCATACATCCACAAATTTATAATCCCTCATCTTTTCAGAAGTGAAAGGCTATTCGATTATACATTTTGGAATTTTCCAACATTTTCCATGATTTTGGAAAATCGAGTTTATTTGACAGGTATGTATCATAGTGTAGGCTTTAACTGTTATTGTATTCATTTACACTTCTTAAAAAGACAATTTGAGTGGAATAACTACTAAATGATGTCAGACCTGTGAACAACTTTTATGTTATGACACTTTCAACCGGGGCTCCCCAGTAAGCTCGGTTCAGGACCATGTTATCCTAAACAGAACTGCTAAAGACAGCAACATTGGGCCACAAACCATTTAGGTACAGGTTCTATCACAAGAAGAAACCTGGACAGCTTGATTTGCTTGGTTTCCCTTGGCATTTATCTTAACCTCTCAAGGTTTTGGTTTTGTTTGTTTGTTTCCCCTCTAGTTTTCATTCAGAAGTCTGTGATCACTGCTCCTACTCCATCTTTATGTTTTGCTTCTCTAATCTTTTTTTCCACAAGTTACTTGCTTGGGTAAGAAGTTATCAACTACCATTTATGCAGTCATTTCTGTGTTAGCCCTCCATAAACCCCCCGCTTGGTGTTTACTCTTGTGATGTATTTACTCTGTATAAACTACCTTTGCTTGTTTGGAGATGGAAGTGGTACCAGTGTGGTCTCCTGAGACTCTGCTGAGACAGAAAGCTGGGCAGAGCCCTCACTCGGTGCTCCAGGGTTTGTTTTCTACTTCCAAGGTCAAAGACACACTCCTGTTGGTCTAAAATCCAAGCTAAAATCCAAGCATGACTTAGGTAGACATCAGACTGCCAATGTAATAATTTTCTCTGAGAATTAACTTTTAGGAAAATGGAGAAACTAAAACCTTGTGTGGTTAGTTTGTGTTCTTGCTGTAGCCAGCCTATGTGGAAAATAATCAGGGAGTTTCTTTGCAGAGATTAAAATTGAAATTAAAAAAATGTGCATCAGTTTAGAAAAACCCCTTCTACAATAAAGTCAGAAAAATAAGTGCTAGATTAAGTAATATAAATGAGTCAAGTCAACCAGGAGGGGGAATCTAAAAGTTAGGGAAGGCAGGTATGCTTAGATTTTGCTCAGCTCCCAGATCCACGGTATTATTACTCCAGTTTCTCCCAGAGCATTGATTTTCCAATAAAAGCCAGGAGTTTGAATTTTTAAAGAGTCATCAGTTTGTGGCTAAGTCTGTCTTAATTTGAGCATCAAAATAGATAACAATAGCAAAAAATTATAGTCCATTGTAGATATACCACGATCTATTGTATGAGTTACTAGTGATATATAAATAAAGTCACAGGGAAAGGTCTTCCTTGTATTCAAAAGCCAACTAATGAATGATGATGGAATGATAGAGTAATTTATAATACTTACTAATTATAAAGGGAAAAAGAGTGACTTTACAGTAGAGAAACCTAGCAGAAAATACCTTAACACAGTGATTAAAGCTAATGTCACCAATAACAGGGCAAATTGACATTCGTGCCTCGTGATACAATCACTAAGATAAAAATATGACTGTGATGTTCCTGCCAAGAATGCATAAAGTTAACCTAATCATAAAGGAACATCAGACAACCCAGATTGAAAAGCATTTTGTTAAATAAGTGATGTATTCTACTTAACAGTCACTGTTATGAAAGACTGAGGCTCAGTTCCAGAAAAGAGGAGGCTAAAGAGACATGGCTACTGAATCAATGCTAATCTGTGATGTTTGTGGTTGTTATACAGGACATTACTGGGATGGGATAATTAGTAAAATCTGAATAAGGTCTATAAAATAGGTGATGATATTGAATCAATGTTATTTTTCTGATTTCGATAATTGTACCATGGCTGGATAAGAAATACACATTCAAGCATTTAGGGGTAAATGGGCAGTATGTCTGCAACTAATAATAAAATAATTCATTAAAAAAATCACAGAGAGAGACACACAGAGAGGGCATAGAGAGAAAGAAAGAGAGGATAAAGCAAACAGAATCCTAACTTAATATTTGGGTGAAAGTATACAAGAATTTTTGTAGTATTTTTATGGCTTTTTGGTCAGTCTGAAGTTATAGCAAAACATAAATTTAAAAGCAGTCACCAGTTTGACCCAATGCTCTATCCAGAGTGTTTGCACCTGGAAGCAGGACCCTTGAATTTCTTTGGATGAACCTCTGTGTGACAGGATGCACACGGACTCAATATCTATATCTTCTCCCTTCTTATTCTCTTCTTCAGATCTATAGGTACAATGATCAATGCCAGTTTTCGGTACCACGAGAGTCCCAAACAGGTCTACACCTTGTTTGTGTAATTAGAGTAGAATCTTCAGCCTCCTGCTTACAAGTTATTATTACAAGTTATTTAGGAGGATGGCTGCTACCTTTTGGGAAAACTTCTACTTCTAGGTGTTAATTAACTTCACCGTGTAATTGTTTCCAGAGGGCAAGCCCTAATTTCAGGTTTTGGGGTATACTTTATAAAAATTGACCATATCTTTCCTCTCCCTTCCTCCAGGTGGACTGAATACACGGCAGCCCCAGCCCTAGTGAAGCTGACTTAATATCAGAGACTCGGAATTCCCTACAGACCTAAATCTTTTTTTATTTCCAGATCTCTTTGTTCTCGGTCTAGTTCTGGGCATATGCAACGCTTCTCCTTCAATAGCATTCATTATAGTCGTGTTACCCTAAAAGTAAATGCTTTCAGTGAACAAACTAGTACAATTCACAAGTGCTCTTGAATTATAATGAACATTTCCATTTTAATGAGATTTGATTAAAGTGCAGCAGTCTCTGTAAATTATCTAAAATGACACAGTACTTGTATTAGAAATTCAGTCATGCCTATGTTAGGGATCAACAGAGGAGAGCTTATTTCCACCCTCATTTCTCTTCCATAAAAGGGAAAAATTGCTGGATCAGCCACTTTAATAACAGAGGAAGTAGCAAATTGATTTTTTGACAGGATGGTTGAGGAGAATGATGGGGAGTGGGCGGACCGGACTGAGCAAAATGAGCGATGAGAGATAGTAGCCCAGGATGAGCTGGGAGTGCTGCGAGGGAGGGCTGGGTATAGATTGGAATACAAAAATGCTGTTCCTGAAATTGTCTGGAGGGAGGGAAACCATATTTATGTGGATTTGCAAACAGAATTTGGTCAAGCAGTTAGAATTTTTAAATTTAAGGATTTTCTGGGACTGCGATAGAAACCACTCTGGAAACCACAGTGTGGCATTGTCGGATGTCATCTCACAGGACACAGGACTCCAAATGAAGGTCATGATAAGGATGATACTTTTTGATTAGAAAATGGGTAGAGAGGGTGGGTGGCAAAGAGAAGGGGTGAGAACAAGTGGGAGACAAAGGCTTTGATGTCTTGGCAAGGGTTGTTGAGGACCAGGCAATAAAAACAGAACAGAAAGGAGGAGAGAAATAAGATGGGAAGCAAGTGAGGGAAGCTACCCCTTGTGACTGGTCATTTGGAAAAGCTGTCAGACACAGTTTCTAAGTTTGATATGAGCAACAGTCAGTGTATGAAGTTTAAAGCCCAGAATTGTCAAATACTTAGATTTTGAATTATTCACATGAAATGACTAAGAAAAAGGGAACCAAGTGGAACAGATTCTACTCCCGCTCCCAGTAGGGGAGGAATCTGACTGCTTGATGTTTTGCTCAGAAAGGGGAAAGCCCTCTTCTGTCTGTGCTTTGCTAAAATACCTGAACCAGGATCCTGTTAGGAGGGAAGTACAGGCAGGATGTCCCTAGCAAGGCAGGGGCAGAATTATGGCCAATTTTGCTCTGGGAAAAAGAGATTCTCCAGGTTTGGCAACTAAAAGCAGTTTTTAAAAAGCTGTTCTGTCAATGGCCATGCTGCTTTGATGGCCATAGGCCTGCCTCAGGCCTTGGGTTTGTTTTTAATTAGCAGATTTCTTTATCTTCTTTCCCATCATCAGATTAACAAATTAGCCCACACTTGCACCTGTTTTCTACTTCTCCCCTTTTTAGTGAAGATGTACTGTCCCTCTTAAATTAATGGCTATGGTCTCCTTTGGAGTATGGCCCCCATCTTCCCTCACTTCCTCTAGAGATTCTCACACTGTTCTTTCAATATTACCTACAATATTCCTCTCTCCAGGATCACTTCCATCAGCATACTGGTGGGCTTTCCTATTTCTTGTTAAATTAATTAAACAATCTTTTTCTCTTCCCTTCTCTTCCCTGCCTCTCTCACTCCACTATACTCCTCCTAGGTGCTTTCATCCATACATAACACTGAATATCATCCTCACCTTCGACTCCCCAGTTTATGTCTGTAGCCCAGAGCTCTCCACTGGACCCCAACATTCAGTAGCCTAATATTTCAAGCAGAATTTATCCAAAAGACAATTCTTGATTCTTCCCAAACCTTACCCTGCCCTTGAGTTTCTCCATCTCAGTAAGTAGAAACTCATTAAGCCTCACCATCTACCTAGATGCTACGGCAAAGACTCAGGAGCTATCCCTCTTTCTTCTTACTGCATCTATGTCATCACTAAATCCTATAAATGCCATCTCAAAGCCATTTCTCAGATCTTGCTACTTTTCTCCATGTCCATCCTTCACCACTATCTCTCTTCTGGGTTACTACTACCCAGCCTTCCAACTGCTCTCCCTGCTTCCAAGATTGTGCATCATCCCTGTTCTCCAGTATTTCTCATACATCTGCTACACTGCACAAGAGTTGTGCTTAAATATAGATCTAGTATGTCCTCTCCTGCTTAAAGAGTTTCAATGACGTCTCAAACTTAGAATGCAATTTAAACTCCTCTTTTGGGCCTTGAAGACCCTGCAATATCAGAGCTCTCCCTAGTCTCTCAATTCATCTCAAGTCACTCTTAACATTCTTCCATTATACTCCAGGTACATTGATTTTATTTTGGTTTCTTGAGCATGCAAAACTCTTTCCTGCCTCAGGGCTTTTGCACTTGCTATTCTTCCCTCAGCCAAGAAGTTTCTCTGCACCCTCATCCAGTATTTCTTATCCCTTTGGTCTCAGCTGAAATGTTACTTCCTTGGTGAGCAGTTTTTCTTGACAACTCTTTTTACAGATTGCCCCAACCCCATTACTCCATTATTCTCTGATCTAGAGCCATTTTCTTGTACTAGGAACATTGCAATCTTTTCTTCTCAATTTTCTGATCTTCACATAATTTTTGTCTAGCTCAGTAATGCAGCATGCAGAGATAAAGCATAATCGAGTATAGCGTAGAGAGCAGGGAACATGTAGGTAGCACTGTGCAATGACAGTCTGAGTATGCATTGTTGATGTGTTCTCCTAGAAGCTATTTAACTTCTAAACTTTTGTTTTCTAATCTATAAAATGTGGACAATAATACCAACCTCCGAGTATTGGTGAGAGAAGTAAAAGGGATTATAAATGAGTAATTAGCAAAAAGCCTGGTATATCATGAATATTTCACAACTGAAATATTATTTTATTGGATTATAAATGAGTAATTAGCAAAAAGCCTGGTATAGCATGAATATTTCACAACTGAAATATTCTTTTATTGTTTACTTTTTATTCTCCAACAGCTAGTATAATGCTTGGAAGCAGGATTTTATTAAATATTTGTTCAATGATTAAATAAATGAATAAATTGTGGGCTCAATTTCACTCAGAGTTGTTTTGAGGCTGAGACACAGCATATGTCAAGTGATTAAAACAATGTAAACGTTCAATAAAACTTTATCAACAGTACTCAAAGAGCTTGCTAATTTGATCAATTAATACAATTAAGAACTACACCCAGTTCTCTTATCTAAAGCAATCACTCTTTAATTGTCTACTGGGGCTCACCCCTCCCATATTCTAAAGGACATGGCTCCTACAATTGTTTCACTTTCCACCCCTCCTCTCTTTATTGGATCCCTACCAAAAAAAAAAATTGCTGAAATCATTTTCATTTTAGTAAACCCTTTGTTGAATACCCACATCACCCTCCAATTAAACCATCTCATTTCTCTTCTGCTTTTTACAGTAATTAAACTCTTAAAGGAGTTGTTCACAATGTCCATCTCTGATTTTTCCCCTCCATTTCTCCTTCACCCATTCTAATCATGCTTTCTCCACTTCTCTGCAGAAATATCATTTGTCAAGATCACTAATGATTTGCAGATTGTCAAATCAAATGCTATATTCTTGGTTCTCAACTTCCTTGACCAATCAGCAGGATTCACAGCTGCTCCTTTCTTTTTTGAAACACTTTCTTCACTCAGCTTCCAGGATACAATTCTCTCGTTTATTGTTCTGCTTGACTAGCCCACTGCTTCTTAGTCTTTCTTTGTTCCTCCTACTGTTCCCAAACTCTAGATCTTGTATTAGATCCTCACCTTGTTTCTCTATATTCATTTTCCATAAACTTATCCAATCCCATAGCTTTAAACATCACCAAATAACTGATGGTGATATTTATAGCTGATTCCCAGATATATTATATATATATAATAATATATGATAACTGATTCCCAAGTTTACATAGTCATCTTTGACCTCCCTCTGTAATTCCATACCTACCCGATTTTTCCATTCTGGTGTCTAATGGGCATCTCAAACGTGACTTGTTCAAAACTATGCTCTTAATTCCACCCTTCTCTCACTACCACAAGACTATCTGCTCCCAAGTTTTCCCATAGGTCTGGCAACTCATTTCAGTTTCTCAGACCAAAAACATTGCATTCATCCTTGATTCTTCTATACTCCCTAAACAAATTTATGTGTCTATTTGGAAAATATATCCTGAATACAACTGCTTATCACCTCAGCTGCTCTGTCTTTATTCCAAAGCCAGGATCTTGTCTCACTTTGATTATTTTAATGGCTGTCTCTTCAGTAGGCCTGCTTTCACCCACTCCATCTATTTGCCACACAGCTGCCATAGTAATTCTTTTAAAATGGCATTTTGTTCCTCTGTTCAAAGCCATTGAATGGCTTTTCATTGAAAGTAAATGCTAAAATATTTACTGTGGCCTTAAAGGTTCTATGTAATCTTTCTCATCTTCCTCTAGACCCCCAAATATCTTTGTGATTCATATCCCCCCCGACTCCCCATGCCCAATGCAAACACCAAGGAACTTGCTGTATATAGAACATATCAAACATTTTCCTGCCTTGAGGGCTTGGCATTTGCTGTTCCCTTGTTTGGATAGCTCTTCTCCCAGATATATTTGCATGGCTCACTCTCTCACCTTCAGATTTCCAAGGTCCCCTTCTCTGAGAGGCCTTCCTTAACCGGGCGATATAAAATTGTACTCCCCCCTCATCACCATCATGATCACCCTTACTGTGTTTTTTTCTTCATTTATACCCATCACCCACTGAAATTTGATATGTTTGATTGTTGTCTCTCACCTCACTAGTAAGTAATTTCCATGAGACTAGGGACTTTCCACTTTACTCCCTGAACCTAGAATGGTAGGCCTTAAAAATATTTGACAAATCAATAAATAGATTATTAAATGTGTTAGGAGTCTAAAGACTTCTAAGTTTCTCTATTCAAGTGAAACTTCTGCTTATTAATAAGAAGCTGATGACATTATGAAGGCTCCCTTCACAGTTAGATTTGTATTGTAGAGAGAAGTTTGTGGAATTTTTTGGTTTCTCTTAGGTGGAGTAAATAGGTGATTGTTCCCTTCTATGCATACAGCTAGCTCTATCTATGGCCAAAGTCAAACTATCTCTGAGAAATTTTTGTTCAACTTTCAATCATTCTGTCCATTGCGATGAACCCAAGTCACTATGGGGTGAATCATTATGCAGCTCGCAGCACTCCCAGCTCCTCCCTATCACCTACTAATTGACTATTTAAAATGGTTGTGAAGAGGAAAATCTTGTTTTGAAGCAGGCCCTTGCTGTGATTCAGAGGTGATAAATGTGCCTTTTGGCTCCTTGTCCTCCTGGAGACACTGGATAGCTTGTTTTATATCCTACTTGGTTGGTGACCAAGTACAATCTATTTTCCATCTGAAGCTTCGTTGAGCCTATGATGTGATGATTAGGCCATCTGCTGAAGGACCACAGCATCCTTCCTAGGAATAGGACAAAGCTATAAAACTTAAAACCTCCCAAGAAGCTTTTAGTTTAAAGCCAAGCCTATTTGTACAATTGGTGATGAATGACAAGAGCAATAAAGCCCTCTTTAGTCTCAAATATTTCTTTTTTTTTTCTCTTTCTCCCCATGAACCAGATATCTGGCACCAAATTGTCGTGTGTTTGCAATGTTTTTCATGTAACCTGCCTGTTAGATTCAGCCCAAATTCCCATCAAAACCCCTTTAAAACAGTTTCAGCATTTTATGATGCATCAATTGTAATCATTTAAAATGTAAAAAATACTTTCCACAGAAAGCTTGGAAGTAGTTTTTCTTCTCTTCTTCTAGAAGAATCTTACCATAGGGAGTTAGTGGGTATATTCCCTCACACTTTCTAAATTTGGTAGGAATGTTTGGCAGCAACTTAGATGCTACTACAGATAATAATTACAAACATCGTTAATTACAAGCTTTGTTTAGTACAACTTGTGTTCACATAGTCATGTGGTAGGTTAATTAATATGTGAACATATTTGTTAGTGCTACCATTAACTACCATCTTACATTTAAAAATAAACCTGTGAGAGGTGCTTAACTTCTACAAAAACAAATTTAAAGTAGGTCTAACTTTCTTAATTCATAAGTGGTCTCCATGTAATCAGGCTTTCCTTTATCTGGAGCATCTAGTTTAGCTAGGTAAATGTTTTTAGGAAATTGTTTTCTCATGCTGGGGCACCTGAGTGGCTCAGTCAGTTAAGCATCTGGCTTCAGCTCAGGTCATGATCTCACGGTCCTGGGATGGAACCCATGTCATGATCTCTGCTCATGTTCTCTCTCTCTTTCAAACAAAATAATTGTTTTCTCACGTCATGTCACTATTGAAAGACTTAGATTTACATTTCCAATAGAAGCCAACTCAATTGCAAACACACACACACAGAGTATCTACTCTCTAGCAACAGGATTTATCACATAAAAAGAAATCTCTGCTTTCCTCTTCAATGCAGGAGGAAAATTTTTTTGAAAATCTTTCAGATGTAGTTATAAGATTTGGTATATAACTATTCATTGCGTTGTTTCATTGGATATTGTGTTAAAAGATATCAGCCCTGTTTTAGAATAGCTGAGTCTGACCCTCCTTCTAAATATGCATCATTGGCAAATGAAACAAAATAAATAAAATTAATCTTTGAGGAGCTGGAGTAAAAAAAAAAAAATTCCCCTAAATAGAAATAAGACTAGAACAGAATGTGCCCATTAAAAAAATAAATAACTGGCCACAATTGTTCAAAGCTAACTGAAAAATTTCATTTCATGTTCCAGCAGGATTTATGCTATATTGTATGTATGCAATGTTTAAGGGTGTTAAGTAATAAAAATCATATGGAAATTGGTACTGGTAATAAATCAAAAGGCCTGTCTTATAAGTGATGCACCAGTATAACTGGTCAAACATAGATCTACAGTTAACAAATGGTGCCTTCACTGAGATTGTTTGACCAAAAGAAGGAATCATTCATATAACGAGATCTGAAAAAATATGAGGTGATGATGTCAAAATAATTTTTATATTAGTTGTCATTACTCAGGTATCATTGTAAAATATCTTACAGAACCTTGAATTTTATCTTTACAAATATCTTATTTCATCAAACGGCCCATAAGCTCATTGAAACCTTTCTAAAATTTTACTTCTTTGTATTTCCCTTACTATGTATAGAGAAGAAATTTGTTTGGGTTCTGTGCTTAATAAATAGGTTTTGGATTTTTGAATGTGGAAGGAGATGTGTGGTCAAAAATATGATTTCTATACTACTTGAATTAGCAATTTATAGAGAAGAAGAACATAATTAGACACACTTTAAGTTTAATTTGAACATAGTTCAATGGCACCTAAGTGCCTAAACTAGATGCTACAGAGTGATATCCCTTTATTTTCTAAATGCAGAAGTACTGACTAGCAAAAGGCTCTAATTAACAGTGTAGCAAATGATAGGATTGATTTTATCATGTACATAAATTGATGACTAATACATAGGCATTTGTTATATAGTCACACTCTTGACAGTTCAAGATGTGATACATCACATAAACATTAAATTAGGCAAGCATGTAGAAAACAAGTTAGAAAAAAGTACACTAGTAAAATAATATATAAGGTTTTATGTAAGAACATCAGGTGATTTTAGTTACAATTTAATGATTTTTATGAATTTTTCTATTTTATAAATTTTTGAAAAGACAGCATAGTAATAAACGGAGGTTAAAGAAAATGTCCTATTTTCAAAAAACAAAAAAAGTCCAATTCCACAGCTGTTTCTTTCTTAGAACACATATAAATTATGAGAAACAAGAAGCTTTGAATGATGTGTTTGATATTGCATTGCTGCGCACTTAATAATTTAACACTGATAAATTATTTAGAAAGCAAAACTATATTTCTAAGACCCATACAAGGAATAAAAAGTAACTGAAAATCCCCATCAGTGTAAGCTATTTCATTAATTTATAAATAATGAAGATGGTGACTTATAAATCACTCTCAGTACATACAGCCATCATTCACTGTACTTGGAGTATAGAAATGTGTCATAATACTCTCCACTGATGAATTAGAAGGAAAAAATATAAGACAGTATATGCAACTGAATGAGATATGTTACAGTTTCTCTTTTCTTAAATGCCATAATTTATATCCCCCCTTCATTCTGAATTTGCTGAGTTTATCATAATAATTGTGTGTGTGTATAAACTTATGAAATCAAAAATTTTTAGAGACCTCAAAACCCTCCAGGCAAACCTATTTCCATGAAAGCAATTAGCCCCAACCTGCTTCATATAGCCTCTCAGCTGTTGCTTGTCCTTTTGGAGCATCAAGCTTGGTATTTTACAGATTATTTAATTTTGGGGAAAATGTTCTATGTTTGGCTGAAACATGTGAAACCCCACAATTGGCTTTCATTCTGCCTTGTAGTTTGCCCTTGGAAAGCTATCTCCCTCCCCATCACCTTTCTCTTGTTAAATTTCCATTTTTCTCAAAAAACTCACAAGTGTTTTTCAGGTCTTTCATCATCTTAGTTGTTTTATATCTGTTCAGCTCATCAAGAGCATCCTTTTTACAGCTCAAGAGGATACGCTTCTTGGTGTAAGCAATATACAAACTCATTTATGTCTTATTTCTGGACATTAATTTTCTCATAACACAGCTAAACGGGACATTTATTTTTAGCAGCTCCCTAACACTAAGCTTACATTAGTAATGAAATTAATTAACAGTCATGGATCTATTTCTCATGAACTATTAATTCAGTTCTTATACAACCTGAACTTATGAAGTATATATTCTGAAACTTAAATATACAATTTTACTACTGTGTTTGATTGGATTTCATCTTGTTGATTTTTTTCCTTCATATTCTAGATCTAGCCTTAGCATCTCTTCTCTTCAGTGCATCCTTATGTACTGCTGCCAGAGTGCAAATTCCTGTTGTGTTTATTTAAAGCTTTTGCCTGAAAAACCAGTCTTGCAGCCTGGCATTCAAGATCCTGTATCTCCCAAGTGCCTACAGAGAGAGCATGGTAGTGGGAAAAGAGCATTGGCCAATCAACAGGTCTACTTTCTAGTCTGACTCTTATATTTGTTGGTTGGTAACTTAGGAAGTCATTCAGACTCAGTTTCTTTGTTTGTATTAAAGTGGGAACACATTAGGCCATCTATATACATTAAAGGTTTGGGGAATTCCATTTTTATGTTTTAAATTTTTACTTATTTACTTTTTTAAGTAGGCCCCATATCTAATGCAGGACTTGAACTCACAACCCTGAGATCAAGACCTGAGCTGAGATCAAGAGTCGGATGCTCAACCGACTGAGCCACTCAGGTGTCCTGAAATTTTGGGGGACCTTAGTTAAAAAAGATGACTGACGTGGAAATGAAGGCCTATGAAAAATGTAAGGTGTTGATAATGCGGAGAATGTCAAACCACCTTGTTGTGCTGTTGGAAGTCTTTTATGATCTGATCCTTACGTATCTTCCAATCTTGTTTTCTCCTATTGGCCACTGACTTCTTTCCTGAGCACCAAAACATTTTATTTCTTACTAGTCCCTGAACATGTTTAGATATTCATGTTCTGTCTTTGCTAAAACTGCCTGGAATATTCCCCCACCCCCAGCTTACTCACTCTCTTTCTCTCTTCCCTTCACTTACTATATCTAACTCAAGGCCAAACTCGAGTGCCACCTTCCTTTCTTTCTTTCTTTCTTTCTTTCTTTCTTTCTTTCTTTCTTTCTTTCTTTCTTTCTTTCTTTTCTTTCGAGAGAGGCAGAGAGAAAGGAGAGAGAGAATCTTAAGCAGGCTCCATACTCAGCATGGAGGGGCCGGAGGGGCTGGATCTCACCACCCTGAGATCATGACCTGAGCCAAAATCAAGAGTTGGATGTTTATCGGACTGAGCCACGCAGGCACCCCTGCCATCTCTTTCATAAAGCTCTGATTTCTTTAATCAGGATTGAACTCTTCCTTCACAACGTCCCTGTGGAAATAGTTCTGTGTCCTCAGCATTTCATTTTCCTATCTTGTCCTATAGCGTAGGTAGTCTTATTCCTATCTATTTGCCCAACATGGAGCAGGGACCACATGTTTTTACATTCCTGCAGTTTTAAGAATTGGGCTTTATTATTATTCTTCCCATTTTTAGAAGTGCCTCAGTCAAGACAGAGAGGTCAAGGCATTTACTAAACTAATGCTATCTTTCAAGTGGCAGGAGGATCGTGATCTGCTTGATTTAAAATCTTGGGGCTCTTTCTGCAGTGTTGTACAGCATCCAGACTTCTCATGTCTGTCTTGAGGGCCCTTGCTAAGAGTTTGTTTGTGAATTAATACTAATCTTGTCTTGCTTAGCTTCATCTGTCACTTTGATGCCCTTAATATGAAATTATAGTTATCATTTCATATTTTGAAATACGCTTTCATGTCACTTGGAGTAAGTATTTCACTGTCTCATGTCGGCCAGTTTTGCTCTTAAGAATGTGAAGATGACATTTTATTTTTTCTCCTCTAACATTTTATAATAATTCCCACCCCACCGATTAGGTAGTTCTTGTTGGTCAGAACAAATCTACAGCATCAACTCCTCAGTATTTCTCTAACTTCTGAAATATGACATTTAGTATCACATGTTCTGCTCTGATCAAAATTCTGTTGAGTCCAATGATATTGAAGCAATGCTTTGTTCATGCTTGGAATTCCTGGGCACTCTCCTCTACCTTGCTTGCTTGCTTATTTAGATTGGTTCTCCTGAGTTACACATTTTCCACATTATTTTTGCTTCTGATTTCCTATTAGTCTCTTGCCATCAGGTAGCCGGATCTACCACCTTATCTTTTGTCAGCCAACTTCTAGTTCTTAGACCTGTGCCTAATAGATATATGTTGCATACCTGGGCTCTTTGACTTGTTGAGAACAATGCCTAAAATTGACATTTATTAGTGCTTACTCTGCGTCAGGTACTGGGCTAAAGGCCTGACAGATATTATCTCTTTTCTTCCTCAGAGCACTGAAAGTATTCCCATTTGACAATGAGAAAAATGAGGCTTATAAGGGTTTTTGACTTGCTTAAGGAGAGATAGGACTTGATTCTAAGCCTGCGTGGTACTCCAATCGATGGTCTTGACCAGGTCCCAGTTATTGGTGCATTTTCCCACCTGGGAGCTAAAAATAAACTGGCACTTTTTCTTAAATTATTGAAAATCAGCTATTATTTACATTCAATTAATGTATGCATGTGGATGTGAAATATACATAAAATGGCTTTTGTATTTTTTCTCATAACAATAACAGTTATCCTAACAATATACAAACTATTCAAAAACCATTAAATATATATATCAGCAGTGATTTTTATCCCTGAATTTAATATAAATGTAAATGTCAGTATTAACCATGAATTATATAACAATAATAGCTAACATAGATAGCATTTTCTAGGTACTGTTCAAGGTACTTTTCATATATTATTTCTTTTATCCTCTCAATACCCAGTGAGGTAGGGTTATTATTATTATCCCTTTTGTTAAAAGATGAGGAAAATAGAAGCAAGAGAAGTCCTTTGTCCCAGGCCTTGGCTACTCGAGCAGCTACATCTGCTTTCTGTGGGAGTTTTTTAGAAATGCAGCACTTCAAGCCCACCTCACCACCTATAGAATCAGAATGTGCATTCAGTAAGATTCTTAGGTTTGCACAGTAAAGTCAGAGACATACGACTCATACGACTCTAAATCACACAGCTGGTGCAGAGGAAGCTAGGATTCAATCCCATGCAGTTGGACTCTGTGGCAGGATTCTCAGACACTACAGTAGGTTGTCTTAATAATTATATAAATGAATGGGAAGCACTTAATTATTATGAAATAAACATTTCCACCTACTTAATGTGCGTATGGATTATGTGAAACATAGATAGGATTTTACTTTTATCAGTTATACTTTTTTTGTAATAAAGAAAGTTTAAGTTTGGATAAGAGGAAATTAGTGGGTTTTTAAAAGATTTTATTTATTTACTTGAGACAAAGAGAAAGAACGAGTGGCGCGGGGGAGAGGAAGAAGCAGACTCCCCTCTGAGCAGGGATCCTGAAATGGGGTTGGATCTCAGGACCCTGGGATCATGATTTGAGCTGAAGGCAGATGCTTAACCGACTGAGCCACCCAGGCACCCCACGTATTATACTTTTTCAATAAGTAGAAATATTGATTTCTCATCAATCACTTTTATATTTGATCATTTATCATGATCCAACTTTCTTTTTCTACTCTCTCCTCCATCTCTTCTTTTTACTCATTTACCCATTAAAAATTTACTCATTTACTCCATAAGCATATGGAAAATAATATTTGTTAATTTTCTTTTTTTGTTAATTTGTTAATTTTTCTTTTTGTAGGTGTAAGAATACAAAGACAAATTAGACCCAGTTCCTGACCTCAAGACATTTAGTAGCATCGGAAGACTGATCATTACAAATTTAAATGATTGTTGGAATGGAATTATTTTCCAAGTGTAGTGGGAACATGAGCAGAAAGGATGTTCTAGTTGAGGTGCCCCCCAATGCAGACCCTAAGACAAAAACTCAAATGGCAAGAAGTGTTTTTGATAAGCAAAAACAATGCTGATAGAGGCATGATCAAGGATGACAGGAAACGGAAAATGGACAAGGAAGCGTGCATTATTAGCCAGTCACCACTGAGGATGATTAGACTTTAAAACTCTGTTGGGCTAGTATAAAACCCATGTCCCAGAGTTATTTTTCATTCAAGGGGCACAGAGTTGAAATATTTATACTTCAACTTTGACCAGTCACTGGTTGAAAGTGACCCTGGGGACATACCCAGGTCAATGTAGGCTTGCCGCAGAGGCAGACAACATGTGTCCTTTAGCAGAGAAATACAGATGCTGGCAGTTGGAAAGCGGGGCTGAGTGGCCTGAGAGGCTAGGGCTAGGAGATGTGGACTGGACATCCACAGCCTCTGCTTAGGCCAGTCTGAGGGCTTGGAGAAAGTTCCACTAAAATAGTGATTCTTGAATCAACTTTTGATGGCAAAAGACTTCCACTAGGCAGACATAGTGGAATCATAAATGTCTTTTCCAGGAAGAGAAAACAGTGCATGCAAAGACAGAAATGCAGGAGAGAAGATGGAATGTTTGAGAAACTAATAGTTGTCTAATGCTCCTCAAGTCTAAGGGGGTGCACTGAGAGGGGCTCTGCATGTCACACCATGTTCAATTTTTCCCTTATGGGGAAATAGGAAACCACTGAAGATTTTTGAGTAGAAGTGTGACATGGTTGAATTTAGAGATTTAAAAATATCATTTTGGCTAGAGTACTGGAGATTGATTACAGGAGGTGGGTTTGGAGGCAGGGGAATTTTGAAATAGTCTCCAGCAAAACAGGATGAGGGTGGCAGTAAGGTTGGACAGAAAAGTTCGAGACAGTTTATATGGTAAAACGGTAGGACTTCATGACTACTTTACTGAAGAGCATGGGAAAGGGGGGAGAGACTCAAGGTAACTGCAAGACTCTGGTGTGGGTGACTGTGGGCAAAAGGAGATACGCTTTTGGTGTCTGAAAGTGTCATTAAGTAGTTTTGTATAGTTTTTCTGCCCACCAGGAAATCAAATTCAACATTTCCAGAGTTTGCAGCTGGGTTAACTCCTGAAAATAGAAGAAAAAGAGATGGAATGAAGAAATGCACATATTATTTCATCTGCCAGAAATCCAAATCTCTAACAGCTGATACTTTGAAAATCAAGGTAACTTGGAAGCATCAGTTCAAGTAAATTTCCCCTATAATTCTGCTTGGGGTCATGATCCCTCATGTAAAGAAATACTGGTGGAGGCAGTGGTGCTAAAAATGATTTACCTAAAACATCATTTTAAAAAGAAAGTCCTCTACAAATGTCATAGTCTAAAGGGAATTGAGTCATCTGGGTTAAAAATTTGGACCATACATTATTTTTTCTTCCTCTTAACTGTCATATACAGTTGTGCTAAGATATTGATTCCCATAGCTCTTGCCTGGGATTGTCAGAACAACACATTCTTAGTCACCCCAGATCTGGAGTGATCTCATGGAACATACCCAATGATCCTGATCGTGATGTGAAAATATCAGAAAGCATTTTTTAAGGTATCCTTGAAGTCAACATTCATCCATTAACAAATATTTATTGAAGTTCTACTGTGTTCCAAATACATGGCATTGGGATCCTTTATATAGCTTTTAATAGAAAAAGAAAACCGTAAACTAACAAGGATCCAACTAAATACTTTGAGAAAAAATAAAGACTTATTAAAGGATAACATTTCAGTTTTTCATTTAAGTAGATTTTGATCTTTTCATTTCAGTACAAATCATGAAGAGACAATGTTTAGCTTTTTCTATAATTTCCGAAATTTTTTTAAACGAAGCATTTGTTCAAACGGTTAGTAAATGAAGAAATAAGAACCCCAAATTATTCATCATTAATCCATCCATTGAATAAATATGAGTGAGTTTTAACTCTGAGATGGGTACTAGCATAGTTGTTGGGTGCAATGAATTAAAAAGGACGTCTCTGGGGCACCTGGGTGGCTCAGTCGTTGAGTGGCTGGCTGTCGATTTTGGGTGGGAAGTCTGCTTGGGGATCCTCCCTCTCCCCCTTCACCTGCTCATGCTCTCTCTCTCTAATCAATCAATCTATCTTGAAAAAAAAAAAGCACCTCTCCAACTCTAAAAGAATGTGGTCTTCTAAAGGAACACCTGTGGAAATAATTTTGAAAATGCAGTCAGGTGTGCTAATAGGCACTTGTACAAAGTGTTTCTGGAGCACAGGGGTGCTCAGAAGGATTTCAGCCACCCAGTGGGGAAGAACAGGAGCTTTCTCTTGCCTCTTCTTTTTTATTTTATTTTATTTTTTTAAAGAAAATATTTTATTTTTATTTTTTTATTTATTCATGAGACACACACACACACACACACACACACACACACACACACACACAGGCAGAGATACGGGCAGAGGGAGAAGCAGGCTCCGTGCAGGGAACCCGACGTGGAACTTGGTCCCAGGTCTCCAGGATCACACCCTGGGCTGAAGGCGGCGCTAAACCACTGAGCCACCTGATCTGCCCTTGTCTCTTTTAAGTCCCAGGTTTGAAAGTTTGCCTCTTTGTATATACATTTGCAACATGAGAAAAAATTTATATTCTAAATGTTTCATGTGGCCAATACCATGCAAAATGTATTGTACTGGGTACACACCAGATGCAGAGTGCTCTCCTTAGCCATCACTTCTTTGGCAACAGCTCCATGGTCCCACCATCCACAGAGTCACAAGAGTGGACCTTTGGCAGTCCTGTCGTAAAATGTAACTCTACTTTATGATTTAGGAGAGTCACTTGATCCAAACAATTGGAGTCTCTTTCCTAGAATTCTAGTCATGAGATGCAGAGGATGAGATTAATTTTCTCTGTGAACTGGATCTTATGCCTAGTCCAGAGCCATCGGAAGTCTTACTTCTCATGTGTATTTAAGAACAGAGAAAACCAGTCTAGACGCGGAAGAAACTTTATAGACTTGGAGGAGAAATAAAAGAGAAAATTCAAATGGCTTTGTACTTTTAGTTCCAGACCCTTCCAGAAGTCTGGCAGCATTCCTGCCTTTAAGCCCAGGGGATTTCTTTCTTTCTTTTTTTTTTTTTTTGGATCCTTATAATAAAGTTCCATTTTCTGCCTAGGCTAGTTAGAATGAGTTTCTGTAATTAAAAAAAAAATCCTAAATAATTGTAGTAAGCCTCTATTGTTTACTTCCTCAGAATTCTTCCTTGACCCCTATCTACCTGCCTTCTCCTTTTCTACTACCATCTAGATACTACTTTGGGGGAACCTTTTTTTTTTAATATTATTATTATTATTATTTAAAGATTTTATTTATTTATTCGAGAGAGAGAGAGAGAGAGAGGCAGAGACACAGGCAGAGGGAGAAGCAGGCTCCATGCAGGGAGCCCGACGTGGGACTCGATCCAGAGTCTCTAGGATCATGCTCTGGGCTGAAGGCAGCACTAAATCGCTGAGCCACCCGGGGTGCCCTGGGGGGAAACCTCTTTTAAAAACATTTTTAGCCATTGTGGTGAGTGCAGTGAGTGGGACTGACTTCACCCTCAGGCGCAAGGAAGGACCCACTGCAAAGTCCATACTCTTGCTGACAGGGATTGGTTCCAGAATAGGTCTGTGACCTCACATTTACCTGGATGGCGTGAAGAGATGCTAAATGAAGACATTCTAAGAGAAATACTCCCACTGTCATTTTGACTGGAGATGTTCCCACTTCTCCCAAACAGTGTGGCAGGAGAATGTGAAGTCTGAAAGTGCTATGCAGATCTTCCTATTATGGAGGAAGGCAGACAGAGGACAAAGTTGACCCCAAGGAAAATGCAGAGCTGAGAACACAGAGAAACAGATATGTGGTGGCTTCTTGGATCAAATCATAAGTTAAGTCAACACTGAGTCTGTACATTTATTTTTTTCCTCTTTGTTTTATTTTTTTTGGTTTGAGTTATTTGAGTCAGACTTGTTACTTATAAACAAAAGCATCATAACCAACAGCAAAGCTTTCAGATTTTCCCCCAGGCCCTTGATTTTGTTTTTTTCTAACATTATGGCCGGAAAAACCTTCTGATTTATATAGTCCGTGGGTTTATAAATTCAGTCACTTCTCTTGTCCTTTGGAAATGTTGATCTGATAGTATTGCTCTTATTTACATGTTACAATGAGACTACATTTGGAGAATCAACAGTAACAAATGAGGAACAGAATGTTAGAGATGAGACAAGAGAATGAGATGTACGCTTTTGATCAGGGACATCTTAATATAATATTTTGTAATAGTATTATAATAGTACTTAGAATTTGAATAACCTCAGAAGCTTTAGTTTCCAGAACCCCACCCCCTTTTTTGTGTGAATATTTTCAGCTAATAGTTTTAGGTTTTTAGGCTTAAGAACTGGAAAGCTTTCTGGCAAGGCATGTTGTAGATAAAATTGCACATCTTGGGATGCCTGGGTGGCTCAGTGGTTGAGTGCTTTCTGCTCAGGGAGTGATCCTGGGATCCTGAGATCAAGTCCTGCATTGGGCTCCCCATGGGGAGCCTGCTGCTCCCTCTGTCTGTGTCTCTACCTCTCTCTCTCTCTCTGTCTCTCATGAATAAATAAATAAAATATTAAAAAAAAATGCATGTCCTGAAGCAGGATAACCTGCTCCACAAAATGTTAAATTACGTCTTTAGCTTAGACAGCCATTTGTCATAGAAAGGGAGTGATAAACATTTTTGATGACTTTATTTTTTAAAAAAGATTTTATTTACTTATTTGAGAGTGAGAGAGGAAGAGCAGAGCAGGAGGGAGAGGAAAAGGCAGAGAATCTCCAGCAGAATCCTTTTATGAGCACAGGGCCCGACCTGGGGCTTAGTCCCACAGTCGTGAGATCATGACCTGAGCTGAAATCGAGAGTTGGACCAACTGGATGGCTCAACCAACTGAGCCACCCAGGCGCTCCCATTTTGGGTAACTTTAAACCAAACTGTCCCTTTAGAAAATAATCAGATATTCTATGATTGAACTAGTCTTCCTATCCAGTGAGGTTGCCTCTCAGGATTGTCGCAGGTAAATCATGTATTCTCTTGTTAGCACCAGCATTGGACCTCCATTCCGCTGCGGGTTCTCAAAATTCTTGTTTCCTGTAAATGTAGACAAGTTAAAATTTGCTTCCCTTCTTCCTACTCCTTCTTCTCTTCTGTCCTTTCTCAACAAATCCAAAGAATAGTTTTCCTGGAGAAACTAAATTTAAATTTCCCACAATAAAACCGGTAAATCGACTACAAACCTATCCAATCAAATCTTTGTTTATGCTTAACCTGAATCATCAAATAACTGTGGATAAAACAGTAAGCCTAAGTGATCTGTTTACCAACTTCTCCATTTCAAGTTTTGGAGACCTGGCCTTGTATGTAAAAGCTATTTTTAGATTTCTAAGCTACATGATCACAAGTGTTAGCTATCTCATCTTTCCCTGGAAGATGAGTAAATTTGGACAAAGATGTTTTGTGTTCTCTTTTGACACTTGTTCCATTGTCGTAGGATCCTTCTGGTATACTGGAAACTCAAATGCCTGACAAGATATGTTAGTATTACCAGATAAAAGAGTAGATTTAAGAAACAGTGTCTTTTTTCAGACACCATCAGTGTATGAAAGAAATCAATTTCCTTTCTTATATAGTGACATTTATAAGTCATACTCTAGACAGAAACTTCTTAGAGGTGTGATCTACAAGACTAGTGACTGAAATTTCAAGTTTTGAAAGGAATCTAAAGATGCAGTGTTTTTGGGGCACCTGGGTGGCTCAGTTGGTTAAGTATCTGCCTTCTACTTAGGTCATGATTTAGGGGTCCTGAGGCCTGTGTCAGGCTTCCTGCTCAAGGGGGAGTCTGCTTCTTCTTCTCCCTCTGTCTCTCCCATCATGCCTCCCACTCATGCTCTCTCTGAGTCTATGTCTCTCAAATAAATAAATAAAATCTTTAAAAAAAAGATGCAATGTTCTTTCCTATAACATATGAAATTCTTAGGGCATTTCTCAAAGACATCAAAACAGAGGGGTTTAGTGGCTTTTCTAAAGTTACACAGATAGTAAGCGGCGGACCCTAATATCTAGGCCCTTCACCGTAAGAATAATAATAATCCCAAGAATAATAATTTTTGATTCACTGAATACTTCTATGAGGCAGGCAAGGCCTCACATGCAGTAACTTGACAGTAACTTCTCATACTTTACTTATTTACTTACTTCTGCATGTTTTGTGCCTATACAATGTGATACCTTCATAACTGTTGGTTTAGGTAGACCCCCCCCTCCCTGATGGGGCTAGATTAGAGGCTGCATTTTGATGGAAGGAAGGCCAAGGAAGTGCTAGGGAGAGGACCAGGTCTTATAATGAAGTGAAGTAGAGGGTTTTTTTTTTCTTTTTTCTTTTTTTAATTGTGGTGAGAACATTTAACATGAGGTCCACCCTCTTCACAGCATTTTAAGTGTACAATACAGTGTGGTTAACCAAAGGCAATATGATGTACAGAGATCTCTAGAACTTATTCATCTTGCAGGACTGACACTTTATACCCAATGAATAGCAACTTTCCATTTCCCCATCCCCCCAGCCACTGGCATCTAACATTCTACACTCTGCTTTTATAAGTTTGACTACTTTAGGTATCTCACACAAGTGGAGTCATTTAGTATTTGTCTTTGTGACACTGGCTTATTTAACTTATCATAGTATCTTCCAGCTTCACCCAAGTTGCATGTGGCAGGATTTCAAAAAGTAGAGATTTTTAATAAGGATAACTGCCTTCCACTGATGCTGGTGCTCTTGCTTCACAGGTTGTGGGAAAGGTTGGATGCCTTCTCCCCTTCATCCACAACAAATTCCTTGGCTTTTAGGTGGGCACATCTGCAGAAGTGGTATGTGCAACTCCCAGAAAATGTCCTTAAAAGAAGGAGCATGCTCTTCTTTTCTGCTTCTGTCCTCCTGCATGGGATGGGGCCTGAATGACTGGCACTCCAGGAACCATCATGTACCACGAGGGAAGCTTGGGGATAAGGCGACAAGGTGGAAATAGCCTGACTTTCTAATATTACAAAGGACCACCTATGTTCTGGAATGAATCTCTTTGGATACTTGGATGTGAGAGTGAAGGAAACTTACTTTGCTTAATCCACAGTTATTTTTACAATGAATACATTTACAATGAATACTGCGAATAGCTGAAATAAATCCCAACTAATTCACATATTTGATCCTGACAATAACTATCTGAGATAGATACTATGATTATTTCCATTTGTAGGTGAAGAAATTGAGGCCTAGAGCACCTTAATAACTTTCTCATGGTCACCTAGCTACTGGATGGTAAAGCTGGGATTTTAATACCTTCCCTCTTAGAAATCTGCACTGTATGCCTTCCTCCCCAAAGGCCGACACTGCTTCTGCATTAGGACTTTAGCTATAACTAAATTCCTCTCTTCCTTGACCAGGTACCTTTGTACAGGACACTCCCCTCATAATCAGATGTAGCAACAGAGATAAAATGGTCCAGGGAAGTGGTAGCCTTAGTCAAAACTATGAGGAAGATTTCTTTTTTCCCATCGCCCTGAGTCTAGAACTGTAGCAATACCCCTGCTATGACAGATCCACAGCAGAATGGGCCCATTATCTCCTTCATCCTAAAGACTCTACCTCTGTTAACACAGGCCTAATACTGTATGCCACAATAAACTGTCAACTTATATCCACCTGAAATTCTAGGTCTTTTTCATATGAACCACTTCTCAGATATATCCCTATCAGGCAAAGAGGTTTGGAAGAAGAGCCTGTAAGTGAGAAATAGAGATCAAGGAGGTGAGACCACAGAGCCAGGACAGTGGCCAAGAGAATCAGATGCTTCAGTCTTGGGGTTTACTAATGATGTGTGGCTCGTCCCTGCCCTGTGTGTGTATGATAATCTCCTTTCTCTCACATGGAGGGTATACAGATATATTTCAACTCATGGCCCAGTGTCTGGCATCTTGAAGGTATTCACTAAATATGACTTTGTTATGTGGAGGGGGATTGTCTATCCCTATTACCTGGTCCTCTGTGAAGTGCCTGGAGTGCTAGCTGTAACCTTCCCTATGTACTGCTACCAGCATTTTGTCTGCCTCCTCCACTGTGCTTAACCCCTCCCAGGATGCAATGCTCCTCTTCCAGACCCCTCAAATTCTTTCTTGCCTTCCTTTCTTTTGCAAAAGGGGGAGGGGGTGGTGGACTAGAGGAGGTTGCAGTCCACCTGTGAATATAAAGGGAGGTAGCTGATGGGTGCCCTGGGGAATAGTGCCCTGGTAGCCCCAACAAACAGCTCCCTGGTTTTGTGCCTAAAGGTAGGTACTGGGGAAAGAGTTAAGTCTCTTTCATTTCTCTGAGGCAGTTTTGTTTCTCTCTCAGGCTGCAAACCATGTGTCATCAAAAGATTGTGATGCCTAAATTAGCTTCATGGTACGCTGGGATCGCTGAATTTCCTCTTAGACTCTGATAGAAGATTGCCTGTCAATCATAGGTTTTGGTGTCATGCATTTTTCCTCTGTCTTCACAGGCAGCTTGTGGGACATTGGGAGACATTGCTTCTGAGAATGTGGCTGAAGGTACTTTAAAGCTGGTCTTAGCCACAGTATTTAGATAACTGCATCTGTAAGGCCATTTTAAATAGTTTTTCTGCTTAGAAATGAAAAGAAGTCACCATTGCTGGTTTGACCAGATGCCTGTTTAAATGACTAATGCCACCTCAGGTTAATTACTGATCTCTCTGTTTAGAGTCAATACATACTTTTTAAAGCAACACTTTCTCTTCCACACTAAAAAATTGCTGCCTGGCTTCAATATAAATTAAAAAGTGTCTTGGGTGACTTGTCTATACCCATACTTCTTTATCAAAGCTTCACTGATATCCACGCTTATTGTACCAGAATTTCCTATTAGCAGGTAAATATGGTCTCATGTCATCAACTCATATTTTCAATGTGTAAGAATTTATCTTCCCTTCAACGAAATTCCTCAAAGGCTAGAATTGTAAAATATGCAAGATATAACACACATATATGTATTATACATATATAAATGTCTATGACATATAAACATCTGTATATATGTATATAACATGTATATTTAATACATGTTTTAAATATATGTATACATATATATATTTGCTTTTACTTCTTCCAAAATATTGATTGATCTCCTTTCACATTTCTTCTCCACTGATATCACTCTAGTTTCAGTTTTTATTTTTTCTTATCTGTGCAATTGTAATCTATCCTTCTTGTAATTTCTTCTCATCTTGACTTATACTATGTGAGGCGGCTAGATCAGACTTTTGTGGAACAATTCTCATCTTGCTAACTCTTTTGTGCAAAAATGGTTTTAAAAATTCCCTGTATTTCTTTAACAATAAAGTGTAAAATCTCTAGCAGCGTGTTTTTGTTTTTAAGGATTTTATTTATTTATTCATGAGAAACACAGAGAGATAGGCAGAGACATAGGCAGAGGGAGAAGCAGGCTCCCCACAGGAGCCTGATGTGGGACTTGATCCCAGGACCCCAGGGTCACGCCCTGAACCAAAGGTAGACACTCAACCACTGAGCCATCCAGGTGCCCCTAGCAACATGTTTTTGGATACCTCGGGTCCTACGGCCTCCAAACTCTTATTTAATATTTCCCTAGCATTTTGAATTGTATGACCTGACCTTATTTTTCCAAAAGTTTCTTTTCCCTTCTCTTCTAGAACAGCATTTTCTCTTGACTCCACTGCTATCTCTGTTAACTGCTTCCAGTCTCTTTTGCTGGACCTCAATGTGTCTCTCAAATACTGATATATTCTGAGAGATGCTTGAGCTCT
The DNA here is from genome assembly GCF_003254725.2 of Canis lupus dingo. Classification (NCBI taxonomy): domain Eukaryota; kingdom Metazoa; phylum Chordata; class Mammalia; order Carnivora; family Canidae; genus Canis; species Canis lupus. Next base: position 6,669,831 of record NC_064280.1, read on the forward strand.
TCTGTTATGTCTCCACACTGCAGGTTCCTCCTGCAGAAGCTCACTTCTTTCCAGCACTAACTTCCTTGTACACAGTGAGGACTCCAGAGTCAGTCTTTGGACCTGACTTACCTACCTTGTTCCAAATGCGTGCTTTCAAATGTCTAGTGAAAAAAATCATATGTTTATGTTCTCCATTAAAATGACTTTCAATGGCTGAAAGTAGTTTTATTACTGAATTTGAGAGGAAAATCCATTTTAGGTATGTAAATGATATGCAAATAACCTATAATTGTAAATCAAATTTCCATAATGGATGGAGAAAGAAGAACTGTGGCAAGCAGGCTTTCCTTTTGATTTTGGCACTTATTTGCCATATAACCTTAAAAACGTCACTTAAATTCATGGGTCTTCAGTTTGAAGTCTTTAAAATATGGACTAAGTTGAGGCAGCTGGTGTGGTGGGAAATGGCCTGGGTCTGAAATCTTGTCTTGGTTCTGTCTCAAATGAGCAAAGTGACATTGGTGAATCATTTTACCTCTGTAGTTCGTTCTTGCTTATGAAATAACAAGATTGGGATTCATTATTTAAGAGGTCCTATTCTATGTACCACTATCTTATTGTAAGGTACATATGATTGTGAAAATGCCTTGTGAACTGTTAGGTATTATGCAGTCCTTAGGTATCATTAAGAGTATAAACAATTGGGGTGCCCAGATGGCACATTCGGGGCACTTGGGTGGCACATTCAGTTAAGTGTCTGACTCAGGTTTGATCTCAGGGTTGTGAGGTTGAGCCCCTTGTTGGGCTCCACACTCAGCATGGAGTCTGCTTGCGTTTCTCTCTCTCTCTCTCTTCCTCTGCCCCTACCCCCAACTCTCCCTCTCCTTCTAAAGTAAATAAATAAATAAATAAATAAATAAATAAATAAATAAAAGAAGTATAAAAAATCAAGTTGTCATTGAAGATGATGGGCTAACTCATAAAGAACTGATAAGTTACTGGGTTCTATTAAGGTCTATAAGATGGAATCATTGGAGTTCATGAGCAATTTTTACGTTAAAAAATAGAATCAGGGCAGCCCGGGTGGCTCAGTGGTTTAGCATCACCTTCAGCCCAGGGTGTGATCCTGGAGACCCGGGATCGAGTCCCACATTGGGCTTCCTGGATGGAGCCTGCTTCTCCCTCTGCCTGTGTCTCTGCCTCTCTCTCTCTCTCTGTTTCTCTCATGAATAAATAAATAAAATCTTAAAAAAATAAAAAAAATAGGATCACTGAATTGCTATTCACCATCATTATAATCACTAGTATTTATTGTTTATAATAATTTAGTGTTGGCAGCTTAATTAATAGTGTACTCCCAATACTGCATATTGTAGTATATACTATACTTTCTGAGAATATAGATAGCATTTTTTTTATTGTTCTCTTACTTCTAGTACGTTGACTTTTAATAGGTGTCAGTGAGCTTTTTTGTTTTAAATAAGTGATTGGAGAGATTACTACAAATTGAGCACAAGAAGGAACACATGAAATAGGAAAGTATAAAAGTCTAGAAAGAAAAAAAAGTCTAGAAAGAACTAAAAGGAGCTATATCATGTAGAAACCTTATAGTAAAGAGATCAATTACTATAGGATGCAGAATTCTCAAAAGTTTTATAGGGGAAAAGAGATCTAACTTTTCTGGATTTATGTTATGTGACTTCCTATTCATATTTTCTGTTTCATTGTTGAGTGGTCAACGAAAGTTTTTGTCTTTTTTTTTTTTTTTAGGTAATGGTTGTAGAAGAGATTTTTTTTTAAGATTTTATTTATTTATTCATGAGAGAGATAGAGAGAGGCAGAGACATAGGCAGAGGAAGGAGCAGGCTCCTGCGGGAAGCCTGATGTGAGACTTGTTCCTAGGACCCCGGGATCACTCCTTGAGCCAAAGACAGTTGCTCAATCACTGAGCCATGCAGACAACCTCTGTAGAAGAGATTTGATTAACTACCTTTCTTCCCCCCAACTTCTAATCTGATCCGGGTTGAACACCGGTGCACATCTGTGTGCACACACACTCGCACTCATGCTAAACCTATTTGGAAATGGAATAAGTCCATTTGGAAGTTTAACCACTCTAGGCAATTTATTTGACACTACAGCTACCATGACTTTAAGCAACTTGGCACTTACATTATCTATAATGCTAGTTTTACAACAATAAAGCAAGACAATTTTAAAACATCCTTACAAAATAAATATCCATGTTTTGTGTACTACGCTTACAGTATACCTAAAATCTGTTTTGCATTTCATCAAAACTTTTTATTTACCTTGGGCTTTTTTTTTGTTTTTAATTCAGACCACAAGTCTTTTCTATTTAATCATAGGAATGAAATTATCTGCCTTAAAAAATGCACTCTTTTCCCTTGATTTCCTTATCTATCTAGGCTATTCAAAAGGTGTTCCCTCTGAGATCTGAGTCTGAATTCCTCAATGATTCCTACATCACTGATGAAGAGTTCCAGGCGGGTTATTCATTAATTATTGTCGTCAGTAACCTCACTCACAGTATTAGCTGTCAGATTCACTTCCAGGCTTCCTTTGATATTGGTCTTAGTAAGACAAACCTTGGTTTATCTTTCATGACAGCTCATAAGCTATCTTGGATGCCCTGCCCAGCAAGGAGGCGTGGAATGCCACCCTTCTTTACACGTTGTCATTCCTGATGCTGTGAACCATCTCCCAACTCCTAACTTAGTCATTTCCTTTCAACTCCTGGCTAATGTTCCTTGCATTTCACAGACTTTGTTGTAGCTGACACTGAGATGTGCAAATGGTTTCTTTACATTTTCATTTGCTTTTAAGCAGAGTTTGCTGTTGAGGAGGGCTACATGGGTTAAAGATTTATGAGACTACACTCAAGATCATTATCTTTTGTGTTTCCAGACTCTAGCTAACTAGAGATATTACTATTAGTCGTTGACAGATCACTGGGACTTATCTAAATAAATCTTGTTTAAGGTGATACTCCCCAGACCGTTGTCCTAGGATGTGTTCACCTTGACACTTGGTGTCAGGGTGGGGAAGCGGAGGAGGGGAATGGTATTATTGTGATTGGACCTGGAAACTTTGTGCCATCGTTAACTTATTTATGAGGTAGCAGCATGAATGAAATCTGTGCCAGATGGTCTGTGAAATGGAAAAAGTATACATACATTTTACTGTCCAAATTTAAGTGAATAGTAGTGGGTGGATAAGAAGAAATTAGGAATGAGGAGTGCTTGGGTGGCCCAGTTAGTTAAGCGTCTGACTCTTGATTTCTGCTCATGTCATGATCTCGGGGTCATGAGATCGAGCCCTGCATCAAGCTCTGTGCTGGTTGGGGAGTGTGTTCAAGATTCTCTCTCCCTGACAAACCATAAGAGAAACAAACCGAGGGTCCCTGGAGGGGTGGAGGTGGGTGGATAGGATAACTGGGTGATGAACATTAAGGAGGGCACATGATGTAATGAGCACTGGGTATTATATAAGACTGATGAATCACTGAACTCTACATCTGAAACCAAAAATACATTATACGTTAATTAATTGAATTTAAATAAGATTTAAAAGAAGATTCTCTCACCTTCTCTCTCTGCACCTCCCCCTACTTGCATGTTCTCTCTCTCTAAAAATAAATAAATATCAATTCATCTTTCGATGGACACCGAGGCTCCTTCCACAGTTTGGCTATTGTGGACATTGCTGCTAGAAACATCGGGGTGCAGGTGTCCCGGCGTTTCATTGCATCTGTATCTTGGATAAAGAAGATGTGGTTTATGCATACAATGGAATATTCCTCAGCCATTAGAAACAGCAAATACCCACCATTTGCTTCGATGTGGATGGAACTGGAGGGGATTATGCTGAGTGAAATAAGTCAATCGGAGGACAAACATTATATGGTCTCATTCATTTGGGGAATATAAAAAATAGTGAAAGGGAATAAAAGGGAAAGGAGAAAAAATAAGTGGGAAATATCAGAAAGGGAGACAGAACATAAAGACTCCTAACTCTGGGAAATGAACTAGGGATGGTGGAAGGGGAGGTGGGCGGGGGGTGGGGGTGACTGGGTGGCGGGCACTGAGGTGGACACTTGATGGGATGAGCACTGGGTGTTATTCTGTATGTTGGCAAATTGAACACCAATAAAAAATAAATTTATAAAATAAATAAATAAAAAGAAATAAAAATAAATAAATAAATAAAATCTTTTTTTAAAAAAAGGAATTAGGGATGAAAGCCCAAGGAATGACTAATATTGTCTTAAATGACCTAAGAATGTTTTTTAAACTAAATTAGGAATATACAAGCATGAAGTCTTTTGGTAAATTCTAGCATACTATTTCTCTTTGGGATATATTCGCCTATTTATTTATTTAATAATACTTATTAGGCATCTTTCAGATATCTCAACCTGTATTAAACACTGAGAATAAGAGGGAATGTAAAACAGTTTATTTCCTGTGAGGAATTCAGTCTAGTGAAAGGATATATACACATTTAAATGTAACATGGTAGTGGTTGAGCAGCCTTCCTTCAGTCCTGGTGTGTGGTCTTTTCCTACTATCATCTGCCATCGGGTTGACAAAGACTTTCATTCCTTCCTGGGTACAAGGCATGCATATGAGTATTCTGGGCCACTGAAAAGGTAATTTTCAATGTAGCACAATTAAGAAATGACCATTCTGGAGAGTAGAAAACCCACACCCAAAGTGACTGACAGAAGAATAGCTAACTACTCAGCTAGGATGAGAGCTGATGCTCTCTGGAGTTTTGAGGAAGGTCTGAAGACTTGGGTCACCTTGCAAGCAATAGTAAAGGATGGCTCCCTAGTCCTCTCCATGTAATTATCCTAACTCTGGATGGGGTTGGAGAAGATACACCAAGTTAGAAAGCCAATGCATGCTCTAAGGAAGGGAGTTGGGCTAATTGTGACATCTTGGAATACAAGTCTGTGCTACTTCCCTTGGGTCTCCTTTTAAAATTTTTCTTTATTGTGGTGGTTCTGTGCTTGTGGTACTTGTATGGCTTTCTGATGTTTATCAGACAAATGCATAAATGCATAAATAAAACATACAGGAAAAGAAAACCAATTGCAAAAGAAACCAATTATATTGAAATACAGTCATCAAAATATTAGAAAAAAAAAACAATGTTAGAGGAGACTTCTACTTCCTGGAAGATGGAATACATTTTCTTTTCCTTATTTCTCCTCCTAAGTATAACTAAAAGCCCTGGACATTATATATGAAACAAACAAAAAAACACTCTGAAAGGCGGAAAGAACTAGAAAGACCAGATAGAGACTTCAGAGACCAAGGGGTGATACAGTTATGATTTCTTTAGATCTTTTTGCCTCATATATTGTGGACCTAAAGCTAAAAAGCTGGCAACTCAGAAATGTCAAGGCATGCAAACAAAAACGTCCCAACAAAAAAGCCTTCTTTCTTTATAGCCAAAGGACCAGGAAAGGGAAAACCTAGCAAGACAAAAAACTAAACAATAAGCATCCACGTCAGCCAAACACCATAGAAAAAAATCTGTGGCCCCACCCACACCTATGCTGGCAAAGGCTGAATGGGAAGGGTAGTGGAGGTCCAGTGGGGAGCTGTGACTCCTACCCCTGCCCAGCAGTAATGATAAGCATCTCTTCCCCTCAAGTAGCAACAGAGGTCAAGTGGGAAATTTGGATATCTAGTCAACCTGAAATAATAAGGCAGCATGTCCCTTTTCCTGCAGGAGTAGTGTCAGATGAAGCCAGATAAAACAGAAAGTTTCAACAGAACCCAGAATCTTATAAAAAAATATATTCAGAATGTCCAGATTTTTATACAAAATCGGTTGTCATACCAAGAAACAGCTCGAATGAAAAAGAAAAAGACAATCAGTAGATACCAATAAGGAGATGATGGAGATGTTAAAATTATCTGGCAAAGATATTAAAGCAACCTTTATAAAAACACTTCAGTAAGCAATTACGAACATTGTTAAAATCTGAGAAAAATAGAAAGTTTCAGCAAAGAGATAGAAGATAGCAAGAAGAACCAAATGGAAAAATTAGAAATGAAAAATACAAGAACCTAAATAAAAATGTTCAATGGATGGGCCCAACAGCAGAATGGATGAGACAGAGGAAACAATCAATGACCCTGAAGATAAAAATTGAAGAAATTATCTAGTTTGAAAAAGTAGAAAAAATGGAGGCAAAAAATGAGCAGTGCCTCACTTACCTGTGGGATTATAACAACAGCAACAACAACAACAACAACAACAACAAAATCAAACATTTGTGTCTTTAGGAGAAAGGATGAGAGTAAGGCTGAAAAAATGATGGCTGAAAAACTTCCCAATTCAACAAGAGCAATAAACCTACATAATCAAGAAGGCTATTGGGTCACAAAAAGGATGAATCCCTAGAAATTCACATCAAAATGTATCATACTCAAACTTCTAAAACTAAAAGCAAAAGAGCAAAATCTTATTATTCATAGGGAGAAAGCAATTTGAATGACAGTAAATTTATCAGAAATCGTGGAGGCTGAAGAAAGTGGCATGTCATCTTCAAGTGCTGGAAGAATTGTTAACTCCAAATTCTATATCCAGTGCAAATGTCCTTTAGGAATGAAGGAGAAATCAAGACATTCTCTGATGAATGAAAACTAAGACCATCTGTCACTATTAGGACTATTTACAGTTATCTCATGAGAGCAAGGCGAAGGCAGACATACCAATAACCAATTCAAAACAGTAAGTAGTAAAAGAGAATTTAATATTAAAATCAGGTGTTGGGCATTCTATTTCAGCTTTCATAGTAAAATAAATAATCCAATTAGAAAGTGAATAAAATGACATGAACAAAAGACATGGGCAGATATTTCACCAGAGAGGATATACAGATGGCAAATAAGCTCATGAAAAAATATTCAACATCATTAGCCCTTAGAGAAATGCAAATTAAAACTACAATGAAATATCACTACATACCTACCAGGATGGCTAAAGTAAAAAATTGTTTTAACACCAAATGCTTGTGAGGGTTGGGAAAAAACGGAATCACTCATACATATATTGCTGGTGAAAATGTGTTACTAGAATGGTAATACAAAGGATCCTTGTGGAGATGAAACTGTTATTTTTCTTGAATGTATCAACATCAACATCCCAGTTGTGATATTTTACTATAGCTTTGCAAGATGTCATCATTGGATGACATCCATGAATTGGATCTCTGTATTGTTTCTTACAATTGTATGTGAGTCAACAATTTCTCAAAAATTTACTTAAAAAACTGTAATAGAGTAATATATGCACTTCTTTGTTAGCACTTTAAAAAAGATCTAGTGTCAGATCTAATTACTATTGAAATTTGGAAGTAATGATGAATGTAAACAATATTTCAAAATATCTTTAACAATGTGACATAAAAATATCTGTGCTTTCTATCTGTGACAGTCATATGTTTTGCTACTACTATTGTGGTTTGTTGCTTAGATTCACAATGGAAGGAAATGCTAAATTCATTTGGAAGTTAGTGAAAATAAAGATGTAATTCTTTCCTATTCAAGGGCATAGACCCCTCAAAAGGGTCTGTCTAATAAACAAACAAGTAAGACACTGATCAAGAGATCGAGTTCTCTTTCCTCCATTGGAACAATCCTATATCTTGACCAAGCAATGAGAATGCTTCTGATTGACAGGGGAAATGTCTTTATAAGCAAGTACAGAAGAAAAAAGATTAATGTTTCAGAATAGATATCTCAATAAAAATGCTATATTCTCTGAGCTTGGGCATAGTTTATGGGGATATGGCTAAAATGCACCAACAAGGTCAGAATCATTGCTAAATATGGGACTCATTATGGTGCCTCCTTCAGGAAAATGGTGAAGAAAATTGAAATAAGCTAGCATGCCAACTACAGTTGCTCCTTCTGTGGCAAAACCAAGATGAAAAGAGGAGATGTGGGCATCCGGCACTGTGGTTCCTCCATGAAAACAGAAGCTGGTAGTACCTGGACTTACAGCATCATCTCTGTCCCCACAGTAATGCCTACTACCACCAGAAGACTGAAGAGATTGAAAGACCAGTAGAAGCTCCAGCATTTGAAACATTGCTAGTTTATAAATAAATGGGTTAATTTATGTAATGACAACAACGACAACAAAAAAAGCTATTATGGAGATGTGAACAAAATAACTTAGGAGATCAGAAGAAGTATTCGCTCTGCTTTGGGTTTGTCAGTGAGGTTTTAAAGAAATCAAAATTTTATCAAGAATTTGAAGAAGGGATAAGGAAATCTCAATCAGAGGAAAGAAGGGCATTTTAGGCAAGAAAACAATACGTGCCAAGGCCTGGGGGGTAGAGCCACCTGAGAAGCTCATGCTGTCACGAAGTGTTGAGTTGTCTGCTTTAATGGCAGGCCAGGGTGCCTTAGTGGAGGGTGAAGAGAGTAATTTAAGAAGCTATCAAAGAGAGCTGAAAAAGGAATTGAACCACAATGAGAAGAGCCTGCTAATAGATCTGGAGCTGATTGTATAAATGATACAGGCTTGTTGAGCAGGCTTTCCTAGGTGGAGAAATAATGATGGAGATCTGATTTGATTTAAGGAAGGGAAGGGGAGGTCAATTTGGAAGCCTCTATGTGCCAGCACAGTGGTAAGTGCAATGCATGCAATGCTTCTTAGATTTCTTAAAACCGTTTCTAATGTCGATATAATTTACCAGTAAGAAAACAATCTGAGTGAGAGAGCTTCTGTATTGTCCCAAAAGCTGAATGACTATTTAAAATGGCACAATCAAGATGACAACTAGAATTTGATCCAGTTTTCAGCTCCACGTTCTTTCTACCCCTTTCCTCCGGTAGGGTGAACTGGAGCGACAGTCTGCAGGTGGGAGAACTTTCAGGAGAAAGTTGTAGTCAGGAATCCAGTTGCGAGGTGGTGAAAGCCTGGCCAAAGGCAGGCTGTCTTTGTGCATTGTCTGTTTTAAGAAAAATGGTATCACCTTGGAATTACTTAAATGCTATTGTTGGTTTTCTTTGTAGAAACTTAAGGAGTAGAGCTCTAAGGCGAATCTCTGAGGTTTAGTGACTCAGTAATGTGAGTGGGTGAGGTTTCTAACTTTCACAAAAAGCATATAGAGGCAGGTTTTTAGCCCAGGGGATGGAGTGGGTGGTGATAATGTCAGCAACATGATAGGGCACTAGCAAGAGAGGCAGGATGCTACCGGAGGAAATAAACCATTAACAAATAATCAGAAGGCCAAAAGCCATCCAGAAAATATTAGCCTGGAGTATCAAAACAACATTAGCAAAAAATTTGGGTAAACCTAGTATTCTTAGTGATTTGAGACATACCTCAAGGGATTTTGGTTTTTTAGAACTTAAAAAAAAAATACTGAATGTAATACGTAGGTTAAAAAAGTATCCCTTTTCTAGATAAAAATTATTGTGGAATTAATAAAAAGTGATGGCTTAGCTAAAACAAGTTTTAAGGCTTTTATTTAAAGAGGGTTGGTTGTTGCAAAGCAGAACTGGTCTTTGGGTTAATCGGTCGGTCAACACAAGTTCAGGGAGCATCCAACAACACTACACGGCTAACATGCCTTCCCAGACCACCCCGTCTCTTCCCTATCTAACTGCTTAGCTTATTTCTTTCATAGGCATTTGTCATCATCTAGAATTATCTTGTTTATTCGCTTGTTCATTATTTATTGACTCCAGTGGAATGTCAGATCCACAGGGGCTGGAAAAGTCTGTTTTTTTTTGTTTTTGTTTTTTGTTTTTTATTCAGTGTGATGTTCCCGCAGTGCTTTGCACACAATAGGTACTCAGCAAGTTTTGTTGAATGAAGGATTGGAAGCAAAGATTAATAAACTGGTGTGCCTGGGGAATGTGAGTTGGGTCTTGAAGAATATATAGGATATAGGTAGGATAAACGGAGTAGGGGACCTGTCCAGACAGGTCGGTATGAGTGAAATGATGGTGGCTTTGCTTCTGGGGATAGGAAGGAGAGCAGATGGACTAAAGCAGTGATTTTATGTTAGATTGTTTGGGGAAAAAGTTAAAATTGTTAGGAGAGGGATAGATTTTGGGGACTATTCAAAGCCAAGCAGGATTTTAGAGCTAGAAAAGATTTTAGAGATCAAATTTACGCATGAAGTAGTTGAGAGGTGACAATCCCCAGGTTAACCAAATAGTTAATGCTATTATAACCAGAATCTCATTCTGTTGACTTCCAATCTAGGGCTCTTTCTATGCTACTTAGGAAATAGGGAGACAATGAAACTTTTTGAATGGAGTACAATATATAATTAAATTGGCATTTATGAGGAATAATCTGCTTCCATATGTAGGGTGAATTGGAAAGAGAAAATTCTTTGTATTGGGCCAACACAAAGAAGGCCTAGATAATGATGGTAGAGGAGTAGAAGTCAGAAGAGCAGATAATCACTGAAGGACAAACAGGCAGAACTAGATTAAATTGTGCTACTTCTAAAATGGGCTGTTTGTAATAAATATTTAACTCTTACCCATAGAATATTTTCATTCAGGGGCACCAGGCTCAGTCAGTAGAGCATGCAACTCTTGATCTTGTGATTGTAAGTCCAAGCCCCATGCTGAGTGTAGAAGTTACTTAAAGTACAATCTTCTTTTTTTATAAAGAATATTTTTATTTAGTCCTACCTAGAGTATTTACATGTTTTGCTTTTAACCTTTGCAAAATGCATTGTGAGTGAGGAAGTGTTTATTTTTGTAATACTTTGTACCAATTCAAAAGAAATGCATGCTATTGTCTAAGTAGTTGGGATACAAAAGTTGTACATTAACATAAGGCCTCTATTATATCATATCAACAATAACTGAAGACTCATGAGATCAAACATACAGCATTGGGAACTGCCTTCCCCCAAACTTGAAAGCTTTGAATTTTCCTGTTAATGATAATAACGTGATTTCTATTTTGCATTTAAAGCTTACAAATTTCTGGTGGGAATGCAGACTCGTACAGCCTCTCTGGAAAACAGTTTGGAGGTTCCTCAAAGAGTTAAAAGTAGAACTACCCTACGACCCAGCAATTGCACTACTGGGTATTTACTCCAAAGATGCAGATGTAGTGAAATGTTGGGACACTTGCACCCCAATGTTTATAGCAGCAATGTCCACAATAGTCCAACTGTGGAAGGAGCCTCGGTGTCCATCGACAGATGAGTGGATAAAGATGTGGTCTATGTATACAATGGAATATTCCTCAGCCATTAGAAGTGACAAATACCCACCATTTGCTTCAATGTGGATGGAACTAGAGGGTATTATGCTGAGTGAAGTAAGTCAATCGTAGAAGGACAATCATCATACATCATACAGTTTCACTCATATGGGGAATGTAAGAAATAGTCAAAGAGATTATAAGGGAAAGGAGGGGAACTGAGTGGGAAAAATTAGAGAGGGAGACAAACCACGAGAGACTACTAACTCTGGGAAACAAAGGGTTGCAGAAGGGGAGGTGGGTAACCAGGTGACGAGCACTAAGGAGGGCACTTAATGGGATGAGCACTGGGTGTTATACTATATGACGGCAAATTGAATTTAAATAAATAAAAAATAAACTTACGAATTTCCTTCACACAAATTATATCCTTTGACGCTCACCAGAATGTGAGGCTAGGAGAGGAACTGAATGAGAAAACTGTGGCTCATAGAAGTGACTTTTCCACACACAAAACTTTAGCAATTGGAGCTGTAAATCAAATTTCTAAAGCTATTCCTTGTGTTATGCTGATTTTCTCCTTTAATACTTTCCAGCCACATTTGAACTGTAAAAACAATTCATGCAGTCAAGATAAAAATCATGTGCGCTCAGGGTTTCATTTTGCGGTGAGCCATTCTGTGACATCCCCAAGTGCTCACCGAGTCATAGACTGTGTCTTCAGTGACTTCAGAACAACATATCCATGTAAGTTCCTCTCAGCATTGTGTAATAGACACTGCCGATTCACCAGACAATTTCAGCTCCTCCTTTCTAACAAAATTCTACATTTTTTCAGCCACCCATCCCTTCCCTAGGCATCATCCCACTCCTAGACTAAGGAGTAGTATTGGATCCTGGTGATTCTATTCATTTTACCAATGATCATTCATAAACCCAGGGTTAAGCCAATCAGTGTTAAGCCAATCAGCCAATGATTTCTCCTCTGGACTGCCCCAGGTTATTTAATTAGACTTAAGAAATAAACTTTTTTCCCTATAGTTGGAGGAACATCTTTTGGTGTCCATTGCTGCCCTTACTAATGAGAACCAATCTGTGACCGTGATGGAAGCTGCTCTGTCAACAAACCAAATGTAAAGGAGGACTGAGTGCAGGGTAACAGCAGGAGCTCTGATTGCACAATGAGTGGTATCTACCCTATTCCTTGAATTTTTGTATTTTTCATGACAGCTTGATAAATGACAAAAAACATCCAAGTGATAGATGTAAGCAAAGAAAAATACAGGGGCAATCCACCAAAGCAGAAGTTCCCCTGATGGCACAGACCACAGATCTTGTCTATTGCTCATTTGGGTACTCGGTTAAATTTGTTGAAAGCATGAAAGCAACATTCTAATTCTAATTCTAATAATTCTAGCCACCTGGGTGGCTCAGTCTGTTGATCATCTGACTCTTGATTTTGGCTCATGATCTCAGGGTCGTGGGATCGAGTCCTACGTTGAGCTAGGAGATCAGTGTGGAGTCTGCTTGAGATTCGCTCCCTCTCCCTCTACTCCTCCCCCTGCTTGTGCTCTTCTACATACATACAGACATACATCCATAGAATTAAAAAAAAATAATTCTAATCAGCGAAGGAGTCAGTTCTTTTGAGAAACTAGTTCATTCACGTCAGGATTTTCATATTAACTGAGTTAGTGGCCTCCCAGTCAACAGTATTTACTGATATCCATCATGTCTAGAAAATTATACAAAGTAGTATTAACAGGTAACTCTTAAAAAAGTAATATTATTTTTAAACCTCATTTGCTTGCACTGCCATAAGAACTTTACATGTATCAATCCATTTACTTTGACAAAAACCTAAAAGAATAAAAATCCCTGTAAGGTAATCTATAACTCCTCTCTTTTATAGATGAGAGAGTGAAGTTAGTGTCTAGCTGGCTCAGCTGGAAGAACATGTGATGCTTGACCACAGGGTTGTGAGTTCAGACCCCATGTTGGGTCTAGAGATTATTTAAATGAATAAAACTTAAAAATAAAAAAGGTTTCATAATATGTCCATGTTTGGCCACACAAGTAAGAGATGGAGATGGGATTTGAACTCAGGCAATCTAGATTGATTGCCTTCATTGGGAAATTGGAAGACACTTTTCCTAATTAAAGGCAACATAGTGGTAAAAAAAAATTTTGAGAAGCACCAGCTATGAAATGTATTTTGGGCATTAGGAAAAAAATAAGAGAATGCATAAATTTATTTTGGTTTATGATCCATCACCTCAGACTCAGCCATTACCGCTATGTTCTTTAATTGGTAGCCACTAGCCACATGTGGCTACTGAACACTTGAAGCATGACTAGTGTGGATTTGAATATGCCATAAGTGTAAAGACACATTAGACTTAATAAGACTTAAAGGCTTAATTTTGAAGACTTAATAAGAAAAAAATATGACCTGTCTCTTTAATAATTTATTAAAGGGAGTACATGTTGCAATGATAATATTATTCTGAGTATACTGGGTTAAATAAAATATATTGTTAAAATTAACTTGTTTGCTTCTTTTTACATTTCTTAATGTGGTTTTAAAATTAAAAATGATATATGTTGCATATTACATGGTTTTTTTTTTTTTTTTTTTTTTTTGGCTGGATAGTACTACTTTGCTGATAGTGTAGTCAGTGTTGTTTCTGTTTTTTTTCTACACTCCCTGGATTAAAAAAAAATGACTCAAAGTTCAGAAATACTTCATCCATATTAACTTTTTCAATAGTAGATAGATTATTGACTTTTTCCCCCCAAATAGTTGTATGATGACCAAAATTATCTTTGACATTGTTGTGATTAGCCGTCCTACAATGTTAATCATTTTACTCGCAATTTTGTGGAATGTTACAGGGTTTTCGAAGTTCTGGAATCTGAACACAGAAGTAGGAGAAATAAGAAAGGGGTAGAACTTTAAGTCCTGACATTGAGGTCACCATGCTCAGTGGTCACTTCTGTAAAATCACGCTGTATGGGAATGTACTGGTTTGTGCCAAATGGAGATTTAACGTCATAAACTTCCCTGCGAGCAGGGCAAAGGTCAACTAAACACCACCTGCTTGTTAAAGTACAGCTTTATATCTGGTTTTTCTCAGACTCTACCACAGGTCATATAAACCGCGTATTTTTCTTAGTTTTTTTCAATATTGCACTTTCAAAATGCACTCATTGTAGAAAATTTGTGGTTGCATTCCAAAGCTCAAGACTGAGAGAATCATTTGGGATGGGAGTGGAATGGGCCTCTGTGAGATTGGAAGTTGAAAATGCATTAAAAACCAAAAAAAAAAAAAAAAAAAGAAAAAAAACAAAAAAACTACCAACCAAGAAAACCAAGTCCCTCCTCACCCCACAGAAGACGGCAGCAAATAGTTTCTTCTCATTTTCCTATTTGGCTCTTTTCTCTTTTTCATTATTTTGATTTTGATATGACGTCTGTACATGTCTAAGATATACACCAGCTAAATAAACACACAAGCCTCACTCCTAAGGGAAGTTTCCATATAGGTCAGTGCACTTTTTAAACCATATAAATATCAGATTAACTTGGGATTCCAGAAAATCTAATGTTAGGATCTTATCCAAGATCTGCATAGTTTACTTTTTTTCCCTCTCTAAATTTGCAAGGCAAAAATGTAGGGCCAAAATACAATCTTTGCAGACTTCCGAAAAAAATCTTTTTTGCGAATGAGTTTAGCAAACTTAAATGAAATCATTTATATCACTGCCTGCATTTTTTTTCACTGCATGCATTTTTATGGAAGAGTTTGTGAATCAATCAATCAATGAGCTAATCAGTTAATGGTCAATGGATACTAAGTATCTTTCACGCTTGGAACCCTACTAGTTACTCTGAAAATTAAGTAAAAATAAAACAAAATGGTACAATTTTCAACCACTTTGTTGGAAGATAAGACTCACACACCGGAAAAAAAAAAAAAAAAGACTGACACACCGTTGGCAACCTTTCATAGAGGTGAAACTTGATTTCTGAGCCTTGAGAAATGACTCAAATTTAAGGGAAGAGAGAGCAGTTCTAAGCAAGGGGAACGATTTGATCTAATAATGGGAGAAAAATAGTATATCTGAGGAACAATAAGAAATCCAGCTTTGATTGTTTCTGGTCAGTGGTGAGAAATAAGACTGGATAGGAAGAAGGAACAAATAGTAGAGGATTTTTAGCCTTCGGTATTAGAGTTTACCTTGATTCGGGAGATACCAGAGAGTTCATATTTTTTCTGGTCATAAGAGAAATTGAGGAACTCAGCATCCAAAAGGCAGTCTAGTGAATGAATTTTAGAAGCAGGACAGAGAACCTGAGGTCTACTCTGATCCAGTTGAGAGAATGACGACCATGGTGTGTAAACTTGGCTGTAACAGGAGAAGGGAAAGATGCCTGGGCTATTCTGAAGGAAGATTTCATAGATCCTGATGACTAGGATGGTTGATAATCTTACTGGAATCCATTTTTAAGAAAAATGAAGTGTGGCTTTTAGTTTTGAGCTTGAGCTTCCAGTCTTCCAGTTTCTGTCCTTCTCAGGGGATGACCATTTCTTCTACACTTTCACATCTCCCTTGCCCAGACAAACCCTTCATAAATGTTTGCCAAAATAATGAATCAACGAAATAGCTTTCAAATATACACCCCTACAAGAAAGATCTGCCTACAAAAATGTCATGGTACAATGCAGGATCGAGTCTTGTACCAACTTTATTTGAACTGTTTCTCCACCCTGAGTACTCTCCCCTTCATCCTTATGAAATCTACTCATTCGTCAAATCTCATAAAAAATGCCACTTCACTTTGTTCCTTGACTGACTTCAGCTAACGATATTTGCATTTCTCTTTTGGTAACTAGTCACCAGTCATAGCCCACCTTATGTTTTAACTTTTGTAAGTTATTTTGTCTGTTTATTTGAGTTTTTTTCTTTTCTTTTCTTTTAAAGAAGGCTCCATGCCCAGCACAGAGCCCAACACCTGAGATAGAGACCTGAGCTGACATCAAGAGTCAAATGCTTAATCTGACTGAGCCACCTACGTGCCCCTTATTTTGTGAGATATTTAATGGGTGCCTCTTGGAGGACAAGCTGTATGTCTTACATGTCTTTATATTTATTCCCTCTATGGCATAGACTAGTGTTCTGCATAGAGTAGGGGATGTATAATCTGCTATTGTCACACAGAATTATTTACTGGGTGGCACTGTCCTGGTTTAGGGGAATGGTGTTTCTTGTCTGGGCTATTAGTGCAGTCTCCTAGCTCGTCTTCCTGCCTCCAGGGCATCCTCCAAATTGCCATCCAAGCTATTTTTATACATTTTAGTTGAGATTGGTATCTATTACCTCAGAATAAAATCCCAATCTTTAATATTCAAAGCCTCTATCACCTGGTGCTGGGTTACACTTCTATAGCCATACTGGGCCCCATCCTCCACACAGAGTATGGTCTGGTCGTGCTAGATCATGGCCCCAGGGGCCTAATATCAGGCCTCTGTTTAATTCGATCACCTTAGGCTAGAATATACCTCTTATGTTGTAGATGATTCTCTCTCTCTCTCTCTCTCTCTCTTTTTTTAACCCTTCAGGCCACAGGAGAAGCTCTTTTGGGCTCTTATTGTCACTTCAAGCAACTCCAAGCTACTCCTCAGCTACAATGCTGAAAAAAACCCTCATCTCCTTGCCATTAACAACAACGTAAAAACTTGTTTTCCAAGGTTGTCAAAAGGCATCGAAGTCAATACAGGGAAATCTCCGTGCAGGTCAAAGCTCACTGTTTAATAGTAGCAAAGTTCTCTGTAAGCAGACTAACTTCTTTTTTTTATCTGTGATTGGGCTAACACAGGAAAACAAAGTGAGAAATAGGGTAGTGCTTGGCACAGGCAGGGCTGTCCTAAAGTCCAAATGCACAGTGCACCCCCATCTGTAAGACAATCAGTGCCAGCACTGATCATTGTGGTAAATCAAACGAGTCTACCAAAGACCCATTTCCTATGAAATTTTGAGTGATCACTTTAAGCCATGTCATTGAAACTCATATGTTGCCTCCCTATGCTCACATGAAAATAATACACAATTCTATTTTTTTCAGTGCATGAGATTGCTATATTTTGAAATGCTCCTGAGCTTAAAATATATGAAAAAAATGAAATACTATTAAAATAATTAGACTGGGGATGCCTGGG
The DNA here is from genome assembly GCF_003254725.2 of Canis lupus dingo. Classification (NCBI taxonomy): domain Eukaryota; kingdom Metazoa; phylum Chordata; class Mammalia; order Carnivora; family Canidae; genus Canis; species Canis lupus. The sequence continues at coordinate 6,687,263 of NC_064280.1, forward strand.
TGGCTCAGTGGTTTACAGCCTGCCCAGGGAGTGATCCATGGTCCTGGGATCAAGTCCCACATCGGGCTACCTTGCAGGGAGCCTGCTTCTCTCTGCTTATATCTCTGCCTCTCTCTCTATGTGTCTTTCATGTATAAATATATAAAATCTTAAAAAAAATGATTAGACTGTGGATCCTAAATATATGAACTCTGAGAAACTAGAACATTAAGTAATATTTATTTGTGGAGGTATGTGGCTTCTAATCTTAAATCTGTTTCTGTTTGTTCCACACTAGAGAACATTGAAAAATACCACCTGATTAAAGCCTGTGCTTTTAGCAGCCCTGAAAAAGTCAAAACTCTTGTTTTTTGGTTACTATAATCTGGCTTCTCCTTCGATCAAAGGCCAAAAGTTACAGGGAACATGCTGAATAAGAGGTATTTATTTTTTTCCAAAAGGAAAACTCTACAGATATTTTCAGACATTTGAGCCTATGGGCCTTTTAAAACCTTGTACTTATTTCCTTGTGCATGTGTAGATACTTCTTATTTCACCAAAATTTGTTTACAAGACTTTTTAATACGCCTTCTTTTATTCAGCAATGATTTATGTAGCTTCCACTGTGTGCCAGGCAAGGTGCTAGGTGTTGGGATTCAGGAATGAGCAGCAAAAGACACAGCCTTCAAATTGTGCTATCCACGATCTGGGGGAGAAGTCAGAATTATCAAATAATCATACAAATTACTGAGAATTTTATTAGCGCTCTAAATTAGAGAACCTGGTGCTATGAGAATGTCTAAAAAGGGATGTGACCTAGGTAAGGAGGTCAGGGAAAGCTTCCCCTGGGGAAGTGACAATTGCTTGGATCTATGAATGATGAGTAAAAGCTAAAATTGCATTCCACGCAGAGGGACTATTACGTGCAAAGGTTCTGTGGACCAGGGGCATACTTCCCACAACGGGAACGAAAGTAGGCCAGTGTGGCCAGCAGAGCTGGGAAAACAAGGTTGGAGTGGAAGGAGGAGTCAAGCCATGCAGGTGTTAGGCTATATAGGGGACTGCCTTTATTCTAATTGTTTGGAAAATCTGTCAATGGTTTATAAGCAATAAGAGACAAAATCACGCTTGTTTTGAAAGGATTCCCAGAGTTAAAAAGCAAGGGACACATAGAAGTAGGGGTAAGAATAAGGGGAGTAGAGACCATTTCCGTCACACAGGCATCAGATGTTGGCATCTTTGATCGGGGTGGCTACAGAAAGTAGGCTAGAAATATATTTGAGCTAATATAAATAGGACTGGGTAGCTAATTGAATATATGGCATGACTCCTGAGTTTCTCTGTTGGCCAAAACCTTCCCAAATTAAGGCATATGCAGACCTGACATACTCATTCTCTTAAGAAATGTCTCTTTCAATAACCCTTCAGAATTCATTTATTCAAACACTGTTTATAGAGCACCTATTATGTATTATCCTGGCCGGTGGTGTTGCAGGAGTGGAAGAGGCAGTCTTTCATGGAGCTTTTGACTGTTGACACCAGACACTTTGGGTAAAATGGAAATTAGTGCCAGCACAATGAAGACAATATTTAAACTATGGGGTATGTGTGTGGGGGGGTAGTGGTGGAGGGGAGGTGATGGTGGTCAATTTTTCTTTTGGCAAATCAGAATGCCTTTTTTTTTTTTTTTTTTTTAAGTGCTTTAAAGCCCCTTACTACCTCCCAGGCAGTGGGATAGACAGGAAGATGTACATTGAGGAACTGGGGAAGATGAGGACTCCCAAGGTCATAAAGCTATGAGAAATTATTGCTTAGGTTCAGGTCTTGCAAATCTGAGATGAAGGCTCTCTCTCTCCTTTCTAAAACTAAGACTATAATCAAGGAAGTTGGAAAAGAAGCCTACTGAAGAAGAGTATTCCTTTTCTAAATAACCGGTTTGAAAAAATAACAGATTCTAGTCCTTTCACCCTTGACTAGGAAAAGAGCACATTCCTCGATGAAGTTTAAGAACAAAAGTGTGCTTCTTTTGCCTTCATCATAAGCTGACATAACATAGTCAGTTTCTTTATTGGCCAGAGGAAGCAGGAGAATCAGGAAAATTCTGATTTTTGTATTGATCATGGAGGTGAACAATTTCAGGTATGCATCTTGGAAGTTCATGCCAGTACCCTGTAGGGGAGCCTGGAACCAGGGGAAATAAAAAAGGCAGGCCTACATTCACCTTATTTGGTTTCTTTTTTCATTTGAGAAGCTGAGTTATGTGAACTATTCTGGTGCTTTGCCTCCATTACGTTATTTTACTTCTCAGCTAGTCTTTAGTAGATACCCACGAAGGGCTTTAAGGTCAGTGGTTTTTGTTTTCATTAACAACAAGCTTATATTAGAAAGTCTGATCCCAGGGTGGTTCTAAGGAGGCGGTCTGACTTTTCTTGGTCTACCTAATGTTTATTAGGTTTAAAAGAGACGTTAACTGCAGGGAAGACATACTCCTATCACTTCTCATTTCTGAGCACTGTCAATTCTTACTCGACAGGCACATCACCTGGTGTACCTCTCCTTTACTGGAAAAGGGTTTCTCTTGTAGCTGCCATATTAACAGCACTCCTCCCCTCCCTCACAACCCACAACCCCCTCCCCCATGTCTGAACCGAATAGTCAATGACATTATTTATCAAAATAAATTTATTAAAAGTATTCAAAGACCACGTCAAAGTTTAGCTGCCTTCAGGACAGTTTTTGGCACTCATCATGAACAATGTAGTTTCCTACACAACAGCACTCGTTCTGTTCTAACACTTAACAATTCAAACAGACCATTTCAGTTTTAGTGTTACAGGAGACAACAGTACTGATGATCTGTAGTCGTATGAACTTCAACACCCTTGCACACAGTAAACATTTTAATATTACTTATTCTAAATAACTAAAACTAAAACCACTATGTGGTAATGGACTGAATTAGGGAAAGATATACAGCCAGCTAGCTAAGGCCACATAATCCCAGACCTATTGATTTTAAATGTGTTTGGACCAACAGTGTCACATCAGACCTTTGGGTCTCCCATTCCTGCCTTTCCAGTGTGAGTGAGACACACCACATTTGGACCACCTTCTCCCTGGGTTCTAGACAGAGCTATGGGAGCCGTCCCAACACAAGCTTCTCCTACACAGTCACCAGCTTCCTGATTCACTAACTCTGAATCAATAGTTCTGAGTGATGTTTCCTGAACACCCAGGCTAAATTCAAGGTCAGTCTTTTTGGAAGGTCGCAGCCTTTCCCCTTAGGAACAAAATGAAATGTCCTCCACTCTTGGGCTCCCCTTTTCGTCTCATGTAGCATGGGGCTCTGTGGCGATCTGTGGCTTTTTACACAAGTCCTGATAGAATTCTGACTCCAAGAAACGGGGATAAGAGTTGTTCTCCATCAAGCTGTAGACCCTTTTCTGGGCGGTTGTAAAGCAGCCACTTGTAGCTTCTTGTATGTTTTGGGCAATCAGAGTTTTGGTTTGAAAGTCTATGTTTATCTGAAATTAAAAAAAAAAGTGGTTTATTCCATATTCAAAGCTAGGGACTGATACCTATTTAATCGTTGAAAACAAGCAGCAAAAACTATAATGTGTGATGAGCTTCATTAGCCAAGTCATTGAAGAAATGAAATTAAGCGAATTAAAAACTAGAATTAGTTTCTTGAAACAATCTTGTCCCTCCCCCCTTTAATTTAATGTCTTTTTGTTTCATTTTGGTGCTAAGAATATTCAAAATATGCTGAATTGAAGTTCTTTTTTTGCCCCCCTTACCTCTTTAGGTGCTTCTTTTTCTATGAAATCAGTATATATTTTCCTTGCTTTGGAGGACAGCTTTTGGGGTGACTTGGTTTTTTTGAAGTCTTCGCAGGCCAGCCAGAACTCAATATTTTCTTCACAAAACTCAGATTTTAAAAAAGCCCTGAATGCAGCAAGACCATCTGGGGAGGAAGAAAGGGGGGAAAAAACATGCAGAATGTAAACTGGGTGACCAATTAATGCCTTAAAATTTTTCCAGAACTACCATTCTCCCATCCCTATATTTTATTTATTTCTAAATGATGGCAATTTTCTATATTTCACTCAAACTTGTAACCCTCAGAATTTAGCCTTTTAAAGACTAAGATGCTAATAGGCAAAATGCATAAGCTGGCACACTGCTACAAAATATACTTAACTTTGCTTTTAATGCAAATATTTAGAGGGGAACCTAAATTCTCTGGGCTCCAAACCTCCTGGAAACCTTGTATGCAATGGAAAAAGCTGATTCAATTCAACCTTAAGGAAGAGCAACTGCCCCTACAATTTGGGCTACTTTTCCTTCCCTATCTACAGTGAAGAAACCATGTATTTCTATGGTTAAACAGGAAATAAAGGAGAAAAATAGGCATTAGATCTTTAGTGATTGCAAATTTGAATTCCCCTTGAGCAATCTGCTTTTCTGTTGTGAACACCTTTGTGGACTCTTGTGATATTTGTGATATCTTGTGAAATGGATCAAATTCAAAAGGTTAACTTACATTTACTGGCTAGCAGCTCATCAAACGCTTCTGACCACAGCTGTGCTTCCTCAGGAGAAGGCCTGCAAAAGAAGGTCTGCTCATTAGCTCGTGCACATCAGAATTCCTCTTTTCAGCTCAGCAGCTAGCTATTCATGTTCGCAAATACAAGATTTTTCAACTTACTTGATGAAGGTTTGCTGTTTGCTTTTCTTGCCATTTTTGGGCTTCCCAGGAGACGACGAATTTTGTAAGAAGTAGCTCAAACGGGTCTTCCAATCTTTTAATCTTAAAAAGAAAAAAAAAAAGATATTCACTAAGTGACAACGTTTGAAATTGCTGTGGCAGCTGAAGGCATTTTTACCAAATAAAGCCACCCAGTAGCAACAAGAATCTTCAAGTCAGTCTTACTCATTTTACATTTAAACCTAGCACCTACGTGCTTAACGCAATTAGTTTCATCCCTTCATCTGAGCAGAAGTACTACTCTCATAACCAAGGGTAAGTCTACCTAGGACATTTAAATGAATTTAGATGGCATATTTCAAAAAGACAGATGCAATTTCTGACCCACAAAAGACCGCAGTTTTTCTGCAGCCTTGATTACAATTCTGAGACATTTCACACTTGAAGAAACCTAACACTGGAACTGCTTGGAGCCAGTGGGTGTTCATTTCCCTCCTACCCTTAGAGCAAGAGGCTCTGGACCACTCCAGAAGCCATGAGGCAGGGGGTGTATGTGTGTCCGAGAGAGAGAGAGAGAGAGAGAGAGAGAGAGACTGAGTTCCCCTGCCCCAGCCCAACTACAACACTCATTTTAAGCAGATGATGCCTAACGATGATTTGCTGCACAATCTTTAGTGGGTGAATTAAGCAATTCAGTCAAAAAAAAAAAAAAAGCGATTTTAAAACGAGTATGTTCAGAACCAGCCAAAATATTCCAATCCGGAAGCTGTGCAAGCTGATCAGAACTTATAATGCAAGGCACCAGTGCTGGGGATGTGCTTCGGCCCCAGGATCCTCGGCTGCTACCTTAGACGCAGGGGCCACAAAGCCAACCTGCGAGGTCTTAGCCTCCTCATCCTCCTCCTCACCACCGCCTCCCTATCTAACATGCTCTCAGTCCTAAACTACCCGAGAGTCCTTGGCTCACGCACGCCAGATTGAACCTTACTTAGCTAACTGCCCTCTTCCACATTTTCGCTTTTCCCTGCAGAGGCGCGGGTCGCAGGGTTTCCTAACGTCATCCCGTTCGCAGCAAACCCGGAGCGCCAGGTGCGCAGCGCGGGGCGGGCGCCCGAGGGCCGTACTCACAGGGTCCGCTTCATCTTTTCCCGCTTCTCCTCGTGCTTGGGGCTGCTGCTCGAGCTCTTGTCCATGGATCCGCAGTCGTGCTGGACGGCCAGGAACATGGCACTTTGCATCGTCCACCGCCTGCCGGGGCCGCAGCTCTGCGCGGCGGGGCGCGGGCGCCGCCTTTATGGGCGGCGGCGGGGAGGGGGCGGGGCCTCCGCCGCCGGGCCCGCCCCCCGAGGGCACCGATTGGTCGGCTGCACCCGGGCGCGGGGGCGGGCGGCCCGGCCCGCGGCGGTCACGGGCGCCGCCGAAGGCTCTCGAAGCGAGGTGGGCTGACGTCCGGGGCTCCGGCTCCGGCTCCGGCTCCGTGCGCGCTCGGGCCCTCGCGGCGGCTCGCGGGGTTGCGTGTGGGATCGGACCGGGACGCCTCGCCGCCAGCCGCGCCCCGGCCACGGGACGACGGGACGACGGGACGACGGGAGGGGGCGCTCCCGGCCCTGGAGGGGTGCAGGCTCCGGCGGGGAGAGGCTGCTGGGAGCGGACCAGGGTGCAAGTGCTTTATTTTGAGTTAAGATGTTTTCCAACCCCCCGCCCTTGTTTTTTGGAGAGCGCGCCCTCTTCCCACGCCTCATTTCTTGCAAACAGGCCGCGGGGAGACCCTCCCCTCTTCCGCTGTGCGACTCCGTTGAGTTGGGAGGGGGGGAAAAGATGAAAGGGAGGGGCGGGGCGGGGGCGGGGGGCAGGGGCGGGGGGGCAGGGCATGGGGGACAGGGTCAGGGGAGGGGGCGGGAGGGCCGGGGTGGGGGCAGGGGAGTGGGGCAGGGTCAGCGTCAGGTGGGGGAAGGAGCAGGGGCGGGGGGGCCGGGGCGGGGGCGCAGGGGCGGGGGGGCAGGGCATGGGGGACAGGGTCAGGGGAGGGGGCGGGAGGGCCGGGGTGGGGGCAGGGGAGTGGGGCAGGGTCAGCGTCAGGTGGGGGAAGGAGCAGGGACGGGGGGGCCGGGGCGGGGGCGCAGGGGCGGGGGGGCAGGGCATGGGGGACAGGGTCAGGGGAGGGGGCGGGAGGGCCGGGGTGGGGGCAGGGGAGTGGGGCAGGGTCAGGGTCAGGTGGGGGAAGGAGCAGGGGCAGGGGGGGCCGGGGCGGGGCGCGGGGGACGGGGGCGGGGGTGGGGCAGGGGAGTGGGGCAGGGGCGGGGGGGCCGGGGCGGGGGCGCGGGGGACGGGGGCGGGGGTGGGGCAGGGGCGGGGGCAGCGACCCCCGCGCGGCCGGGGGGTGGGGTGGGGGGGGGCATCCCGGAACCTTGCGGGGACTGAACGGTAAGCAGGGAAGGAACCGGAGAAAGGGACTTTATCCGACGGCCGTGTTTTAAGAGGGTGTGCAGCCTTGCTCCCCGCAACCTGCGTGATTGGGTCTTCCCGTGGGGTTGCAAAGCTTTTTCTCCGAAATCCTTGGTTGCTTCTCCTTCCAGGACAGAGAAGTCCCAGCTCTCCTCACGAGGAGACGGAGGGAAACACCAAGACGTGGAAACTGTGATGCGCCAGAGCCATCCTCGTCCTGGGAGTGCAAGGATGCAGGGTTTCCTCATGAGTCATTCTTGGCTGAGAATTTACCAGAACACTTAATAACTTGCAAAGTGGGGGAGGGAGGAGAAGAAGACGTGAAGGGTTTACTTGCATAATTTGGTGATTGTTCAAAAAATCATCTGTGCGAAGGCCGGCTTTAAGTGTTTTTGAGTGGGAAGGACAAACGGAGAAGGTCCACAGTCGATGACCTCAACACAATTCACTCCTTGATTTCAGGTATCAGAGCCGTACAGTGGAATATTCAGATGGTTTCCCCATCAAGCATTTAAGTACAAAGTAAGACTCACAGCAAGGTATTGATTAGGCTACAGATACTCTCCGAGCTTTGCATTAGAACTGCCAAAAGGAAATTGGAGCTAGTTTAACTTCGTGCAGTGAGCAGCCAGTAGTTGACATGTAGGGTAAAATCTGCAGTTACTACTAAAGAGAACAGCCATGTAGTTCATTATGGAAAGGGAAAAAAAAAAAAACATTTGGATTTCAGTAATAAATACTTCAAGATGTGTTTGTGAAATGTAAGAATGCTGTTTTTCTCATGCATATACTCTGTCTCTACAAGAACCTTGCATAGTATTTCCATCAGTTTTCACGTTCTGATTATTCAATACTTACTAAATGCGTGTGATCCCTGGGTGGCGCAGCGGTTTGGTGCCTGCCTTTGGCCCAGGGCGCGATCCTGGAGACCCGGGATCGAATCCCACGTCGGGCTCCCGGTGCATGGAGCCTGCTTCTCCCTCTGCCTGTGTCTCTGCCTCTCTCTCTCTCTCTGTGACTATCATAAATAAATAAAAATTGAAAAAAAATAAAATAAATGCGTGTGATAAATAGCCCCTCTCTTTTTTTGTTTTTTGCCAGTATAAACCTTAATACATCATTCACTTAGAACCTTGGATGGTAGTATGCATCCATAGTGGAAGGTCCAAGAGTTCTCATTAAGAAGCAGCAAGGAGAGAGAGCTGGACCTGCGTCTGGAGACCTAATTAGAGTCTTGGCTTAACCAATAAATGCTAAGTAACTGTTGGGACGGTCTCATCACACCCCCTGGAGCCCCAGTTTCTCATTTGTGCTAAGACTAGTGTATCTTTTTTGCCAATCTTATTAGACATTATGTGACTCATGTGAGGGGCCTTTGTAAATTCTAAAGTACAGAGGTTTGGTATTGTAAATTCGCACATATGTGAAAAAGGAAATATAGCTATTCAAGGGAGAAAATCATTAAAGGTTTAACTCAGTTAATTAGGTTATAAATGTGCAAATATGATTAAAATACCAAAATGATGTGTCAGATTTGTAAAGGCTTAAGCTCATAATAAGATACTTAACAAAAGCTTTCTGGATAATAAGCAAATAAGGAAAACAGTTTGCCATTTTTACTTTTTCAGAGATCTCTAAGCCAGGGAAGTTAGATCATCTCAATATATTCACAAAAGTGAATATATATGTATCTGTGTAAACAACTGTTTAAATGTAGACCATTTTAGATGTTTCTGTGTTTAATGTAATTATTTGCTTTTTTCATAAACCGTTTCTGATGGACAACTGATGGCAGCAAATTTAATTTTTTCCTGAAGATTATGAGGTCAGTTGATAAGTCACTGTGTAATGGTTGATCATTTCTGTGTGTAAAGTGATTTGAAGAGTTAGGGCAAGACCTGTTTCAGACTGATAAAACTTTTAGTCAAAAAATTGCCATGCTAATGTCATTTATAAGGGCTGCAGACATAGATTTAAAGCAAAAACTACAATGTTTGATGACTCCCCCCCCCCTTTTTTTTTTGTTGCAAGTGGCTTTTAGGTAAATGGGATGGCTCAACATTAAGATGACACATATTTTCCATTCTGTGGTGGAGGGAGAAACAATGCAATAGGTTGTAAATATTGCACAGCAAAACCACAGTTTGGTTTGCTGGAGAATATACATTCTCAATGTTGAATCTACCGTGCCCTCTACTGGAGAGGTTCTCAGAAGCCATTAGTGGTGGAGGTGGTTCTCCAAGTGGTTCTTGAACTTTTTGTATTTAAAAAAAAAATTAAATTACGGAAGAAGGCAAACAAAAAAATACAAGTCTCTAACAATACCAAAAGTAGAATATGGAAAGGAAAAGTCTCCCTGCCACAATTCTCCCCTCTGTATGCTCTTGCCACTGTAAGCTGTTATTACTAAGAATTATTCTTATTAGCTAAACTTGTTTATACATAGTAAGTTTCATACTTAGGCTTTAGAATTTAAGAACCAAGGGAAATGCTTAAAGAACACACAAGAATCATTCTGTGTATTACTCCATGCTTTGTTTTTTTTCAGTCAATAAAATATCTTAGTTCTTAAGTTTGTAAAAGCTATAAACCTGTTGCTTACCTCACAAAATCATAAATTGGTGGTAGGCTTAAAAGAAAGGGGGGATAAAAAACCCTAAGAAGTTAAGTGCTCTGTGGCAAAGGGTGTGATGAGTAATTGGAAAAAAAGGAAAGTTTTAATACTGTGATTGTTGAGAGTATTTAAGGAAGTAAGACACCTACCTGTCCTTTACTCTCCCTCCCTCCAACCGCCTCCCCCTTTCCTTCTTTCTTTTCTTTCTTTTCTTTTCTTTTCTTTTCTTTTCTTTTCTTTTCTTTTCTTTTCTTTTCTTTTCTTTTTTTTCTTTTCTTTTCTTTTTTTTCTTTTTTTTTCTTTTCTTTCTTTTCTTTTCTTTCTTTCTTTTTCTTTTGAGGGAGAGGAGTCTCATTTAACTTTAATTGGTGGAATTTTTTTTTTTTAACAGAATGAACACACGACCCCAAAAGATCCTATGCTTTTCTTCTTAATATGATCTGAGTTTTTAATGTCTTTCTTAGAATGCCGTTTGCATACCCAGAGGTGATAAGAGAGAAAGTTAGTGTTTCTGTTGGGAGTGAATCAGAATTCCAACATAATACTTGACATGTACTACCGAGGAGTAATTTTACCAATCTTTGCATTGGTAATTCCAGTTAGAGCACGTCTATGGTTCTGCCTTAAATTCATCCATGATGTGGGGTATGTCCTACTTCAGTGCAGGCAGGGCCTAATCAATTTGAGAACACTTTCCTCACTAAAGCAACTAGATGCTCTTTGAAAACCAGCATCATGATGTACTAGTCCCGCACCACCTCCAGATAAAAAATTCTAACATGTATTGAAATATCTCCAATAGGTTTCTATAGTTATTAGACATTATTCCTAATATATTAGGGCATAATTGCTAATATTAGGGCATTATTGCTAGTGTGTGCCCATAGCCACCGCTCTCTTCTGTGACCATACACTCCACAGAATCTCAAGGGACAGTTATGATTTAAATCCCTTCTTTTTTTTTTTTTTTAAATCCCTTCTTTATAGAATAAGTTACATAGCTAGTATATTGTTTATAAAGTGGGGAGAGCTAAGAGTTTATTTCCTGGCATTTCTTTTGCCTGGGATTTTAATTTCTGTGCACAGAATTTTGTCAAATCACTAGAGTGTCAAGTGACCTACTGACTACTTTTTGACATTTAGGATATTGGGTTCATAATATATAAGATTTCAAAGGTCTGTATATGATACCAATCACCGAGAGTCAGAGAGAGAGAGAAGAAGGATTGCTCTTCATCTAAGACTGCATTGGTATTTCCAGGTTACGGACTATCCCTATGTAGAAAGTATTAATCCACTTTAGACTTTGGTTTTCAAAGATTTTTGATCCATGGACTACTTCATAAGAAGCTAAAATCTTGTGAAGTTTCTCTACAAAACACATTTTTGGAACAAAAATTCTCAAATCTTAATAAAATCAATTGGAAGAACAATGTTTTCAAAGAGATACCAGTAGGCCTTGATACATCTGTCATAAATATTGAAGTCTTAAATGCTGAGCTAATGGCACTAGACCTCAACATTCTTAGCTTCAAAAGACAAAATAATTTTGCTTTTCTTTTCATAAATTATCCCTTAGGAGAGCAGTGTGGTTGGAGGTTTTTTCCAAGCCTGGGATCCTTGTGTTTAGTTGCCAGTTCCTGGTATGATTTTAGTTATGACCTCAGGCAAGTTGCTTAGTCTTCTTGTGCCTAGGCTTCCTATCTTTAGGGTGGAAGTGATTATGGCAACCTCCCTTTGCAAGGAAGTTAAAACAGGGTGGGGAATGCCCTAAGTGATGTAGTGCAAAAGGCTGGCCTTCAGCATAACACGTTGTAGCAGGACTACTTCTTTTCTAGGGGACTTTTTCCTATCTTGTTGCTGCTTTGTTAGCACCCACTGTTTGATGCTGCTCCTAGGGTAGTATGTCTCCCACTAAAGCGGAAGGGTTGAATCCAGAGAAAGCCCTGAGTATCTCCTAATTCAAGGAGCACCAGGACAAGTTCCATCCTGCTTCTGTGGAGGCAGCACTGTGTTAAGGATCAGGGTGGCTTAATGGGGGAATCTTACCCCTGTGGTCTTCACCCTGGAAGAATTGCATCCTGGATCCTATACTATCATTGCCTGGTACTCCTTTCTTGGGGGTTTATTCATCCATTGGGTTCCCTGGTGGTCCCCTTGGGCTCTTCTAATGCCCTCTTGGGAACAACGGGGATGTAAGGTTACTGTTTCAAATGTTTTAAGTTCCTCCTCAAAAATGTTTCAGAAATGTCCAGCCCTTCACAGGCTAATCGTTTAATCTATTTTGGAAGAAGTCTTCACTATCTTTATAGGGTGAATAAACCTATGAACTATATGTCGGACATTTGATGAAAATTCTTTTCTTTTTTTTTCCTCAATGAAGTTTAGGAGGGAGAAAAGTTGCCTCTGATGTTTTTGTCTGTTCCTTTTTTTTTTTTTTTAAAGAAATGTTTTATTTGACAGAGAGAAAAGGAGAGAGCCAGAGAGAGAGCGAGCTCAGGCACAAGTAGGGGAACGGGGAGGGGGAGGGAGAAGCAGGATCCCCGCTTGACTTAGAGCTTGATCCCAGGACCCTGGCATCATGATCTGAGCTGAAGGCAGATGTTTAACCAACTGAGCCACCCAGGTGCCCCTTGTCTGTTCCTTTCTAACTGCATTTCTCCCTCTTTCTGATTGTAGTGAAACTGTCTCATCCAGAGACTTACAGTCTTCCAGGTATTGATTATTTTATCACCTTTGGTTAATTTAGTGTACATTCGATGTCACGTTCTTTGAGACTTTTTAAGCAAGTTTAAGCCCAGTTAAGGCCAGCAAAATCAACTGGCCTGGCCCAAACTTGATCAGCCCTATCTACCCCAGCATCATCATTTTCTTCAAAACTGATTCATCTTCTTGGAAGTTTCCATTTCCCAATGGGTTTATTATATCCAGTTTCAAAGTTCCGTCATCCATGTTTTCTTCCTTATGACCAGCAGGATCTCTCCTTAGCAGTGATCTGGCTTTCTTAATCATTTAAAATTTGTCTTGTGTGTAGTAGAATGTTGTTTTTAAACCTTTTCCCCTGACTAATAAGTTTGCTCACTCTTTCTATCCTTTAGCTTCTTGTGAAAACAGTTTTGTTCCTACACAAAAATGGGAATTTTCATCTAAAGCATCTTTTTTGGTGCCGTCTGAAGTTCTTCTCTTTTCTGATGTACTTTGAAGGGTATTTTGCTTGTAGCTTGAAATTGGATTTTTTAAAAAGATTTTATTTATGTATTCATGAAAGACACAGAGAGGCAGAGACACAGGCAGAGGGAGAAGCAGACTTCATGCAGGGAACCCGATGTGGGACTTGATCCCAGGACCCCAGGATCATGGCCCAGGCCAAAGACAGACACTAAACATCTGAGCCATCCAGGCATCCCAAGAAATTGGCTATGTTTTGCTGCATCTTCTAAATACTGAATATTTCTTATAATGTCAACTTGTTCTAAATGTTTGGATTTTTCTTTGCTAAGTCCTTTATTAAAACTCTGTATTTTAATCACATTTTTTAAAAGATTTTATTTATTTATTCATGAGAGAGAGGCAGAGACACAGGCAGAGGGAGAAGCAGGCTCCATGTAGGGAGCCTGACGTGAGACTCGATCCCGGGTCTCCAGGATCACGCCCTGGGCTGAAGGCGGCGCTGAACCACTGAGCCGCCTGGGCTGCCCTAAAACTCTGTATTTTAAACCCAAGCAGAGAGATGGAGATTTCCAGCTCTTTATTTATGGCCTCCAGTCTGTGCCCAGGCCTGTCTAGTAGTAATGACCTCCAGCTTTTCTATTTCTGATAGTTTGCTCTTAAGTCCAGCTTCCATGAAAGTGGATTCAAGGTCTTAAAATTCTTCTCGAATTAGGTTAAACTTGTCAAAATTTTCTCCTCTTTCCTCCAGAAGGGCAGAAACTTTGGTGGCGAGTTCTCTGTCTTTATTGCATAGGGTAGGCTTTTAATTGTCAAAACTCTGACTATGATTGCAAATAACACCATCTCTCGTGGTAGTTGGTGGGGATTGGGGTTTGGTTTAAGGTTCTCTGGCAGGGCTGCCACTGGCTGCACAGTGTCTCGAGAGCCAGTACAGACAGAGCATCATGGCCATGCGCAGACTTACCCAGATCTAGGGTATTCTGAGCCACTTCAGGTTGGCAAACTCTTGACTAAACTTTTCACGCTGGGGCCCCAGAGGCCTTCTTTACTCATACAGGTTACAGAAAGCTTCCTACTCTTAAAGCCCCTCTGTGTCTGGCTGACTGTGAATGTATCTGGGAAGAAGTGGGGCAGAGATCATGGAGGCCACTGCCAAGGATTCAACTTACTTCACAAACTTCGCCTTTAAAAAACAAGGAAGAAAAAAAATAAAAATAAAATAAAGAACAAGGAAGGAATAAGTGGAATTTAAGATGTTTTCACCTCTCAAGAATGTGCAGTCCAACTCTGAGTGAGGAAAACATGATTTTTTTTCAGATTCTTCTTGCCTGTGGTAAAACATCTCATGACACAGAGACCCTTTGGTGTGCTTCTGTTCAGGATGATCATATCTGGAGGTATTAGAAACTGGATGCAGCTACTCCTAGAGGCATATCCATAGGCTATCAGGTATCCAGACCTTGACTGGCTCAGTTAACAGCTCAATCTTATTGACAAGTCTGCAGATTGGCTGGGCGTCCAGTGGTTTTGTCTGGGTAGACGTCTCCGCTGACTTGGCTAAGCTTAGTCATGCATCATGGAGTAGGCTGGGGATTGGCCAATCTGGGCTAGGCCGGGCTGCATGGCTCTGTAGGCCTTGGCTGGGCTCCCTCATGTGTCCTGAGGTCAGCCGGGTGTCAGCTGATAGAGGCTGGTGGAACTCTATGTTTGACTGTGGGAAAGCCCAGTCTTTTCCTTCCATGGTAATGGTAGAGCACAAGACAGCCATTGAAATGCAGGTTTAAAAGTTCACTTTGACTATGAAATATCGACATCTCATTTAGTGGTCTTTTCTCTTCATGAAGTCATGATCCTGAGGGAGACCGTAGATCTTCTGGAATTGGGATGGAGAGTGGGCATCAATCTAGTTTACTCCTTTCTTCTGTTTCTATGGCTTGGTTCGTCAGCCACTGTCTACCTGGTGCACGTGAGTTGACAGAGATGACCTCCTCCTGCAGTGAACGTCACCTCAGAGATGGCTAGAATGTTCTCAAATTACTGACCAGGGGAGGAGGAACTCTTCACAGCACATGCTGTCCAATGGAATAACAACAGCTTGAACGTCCAAGATGCTGATTCAGCAGAACCAAATGCTGTGTTACTGCAATATTCTGGGAAAGTCTGTATTTATAGGCTTTCATTTCCTGCTCTGAAGAGCAGGAAATACGTGAATACAATTCGTATCCTGAACCTGATGGGGCTCAAGCTAGCATAAAAACTTTATCTTTTGCGGGATAGAGATAATATTTTTCTGAGAGAACTTTTTTTTTTTTTTTTAATCAATCGTAGAGTTTCCTTAAAAGAATAAATCAACATCAATGTCAAGGTACAAGGAATGCTGCAGTGAGTTGTTCCTCCTATTAGCTTCCTGAAAGGAGATGAGCCTTTAATTCTTGTCCTGAAATAAAAGCAGAAATTAAGAGCTCCAGAATTTCAGTCAACATGACATTTTTTTTTTTTTTTTTAATCTTCTCTTTTCCAGCTCCTGGAGACCCTGGCTTTCCTGTCTGTTGGGGAACACCATGGTTTGTTGGGCTCATGAGTGACTGTAATAAAATCTAGGGAGCAGCTGGAGGAAGTTGTCCCTGTTTTGTGAAATTGTTACCAGGCTTGAGTATCCCCTTTTCCTTTAAATATAAAGTATTTTTGTCATATAAAGAGGTCTCCTTAACCGACTGTTTTTTTGATTTGACAGAGAAGTTTTTAAGAACTTCAGGAAAGGAGAAAGTGTGTTGGGAATCTGTGTGTGTTGGGGGAGGCGGAAGGGAGGTAGGTGATGATAGCTATGAGAAGTGAGAAAACTTCTCGAGGACATGAGTTTAGGGTGGTCCAGAGAACGTTACCCATAGGTCTCCCGGATCTAAGCCAGGAATCTTTATGGAGATAGCAGATTTACTTTCTCTTTGGGAAGAGGTTGTTTTTCTTGCTCCTTTGAAGCATCTGTTCATTTGTCCCTTGACTCTTGAAATTCCTTAGCTTCCCTTTGCTCTGCACACTCACCGTAGGCACCCATTCCCGTGTATTCAAATGTGATCCGCGTGCTGATTAATCTCAGTGCTGTTCTCTCTCCTCATCTCAGACCCTTAGAGCTAATTGTTCACTAGCTTGATTCACTTAGATGACTCAGACAAACTTGTTAAAAATAACGTTTCCCATCTTTGAACCTAAACCTGTTTCTTCGCCTTCGTTTTCTATCCCAGGGGATGGCACCACCATCCACTCAGTTGCTTGTGACAAAACATGGGGTTGAAGGGAGTGGTCACCTTTGAATTCCACCCTCTCTCAGTCCTGTATTGAATCCATCCTGCCTATTAATTTTACAACTGAAATGTATCTTGGAACTGAACTATAAACTTCTCTTCACTCCCACTTCCACTTTCCTTATTACCTCTCTGTCTTATGGATCCAAGCAAAGCCTCTAATGGATTTCTCCTCTGCAATCCATCCTTTTCAATAATTTATCTGCTTTTCAGTTAAGATGATTTTACTAAAACCCTTGTCTGATCATTATTGCCTTCCTGATTAAAACCATTAATGGCTTTCTGTCACCTTTAAGATATGTTCCAGATTCAAATTGACCTCGAAGATCCTTTTTCTTGGCTCCTGAATGCCTTTCCAGCCTTATATTACCATTGCCTTGTTTTTTAGGTTGTTATTCTACTGCTTTTTTTTTTTTTTTGAAGTTCCTCCTACAGACCATGCTTCCTCTTTCCTTTGTCCCTTTGCTCATGCTGTTCCCTCTACTTGGATCTTTTTTCATTCTTCCCACTCTTCATCTGACTATTTTTCGTATTATTCATACTTCCTCAGGTATTGCTTAAATGAACTTCCTTTCTGGGATACCACCTACACACTTTTCCTTCCCCCCATTAACCGATCCGGGTGAGGTGCTCCTCCTAAGTGCTCCCCCAGCATCTATTAATTTACTTACTCCAGTGAAATATAATAATAATTCTTATCAGTATTTCCCATGAGATGCGTCGTCTTCTCTTTCTTGTTTTTGTTCTGGTTCTGATTCCTGTTACTGTTCTTATTCTTGTCCTTCTCAGCCTTCTCCTTCTTCTTTAAATTACTGTATCTTGGAATATAGAGGGTAATCAATATTTTTCGAGGAAATGGATGGATGGAAGCATGAATGAATACAGGAATGAATGATTACTTTTCCAGGGATTCTACCATCTGTTATCAGCATGGCTTCTGTCAGTGATTCATATTTCTTGATACCTAGAGTTAGATTCTCATTGTTAACCTTATGAAATAGCTTCCATATAACATTGCATTTTGCTGTATTTATAAATTAATTTTCTTTCTGTTGGAATTTCTTGTTTGCTATTTATGAGATAATCGTAGTTTTAAAAAATCTGCCTTTTACCTATTGTAAATATAATCCTTTTTTTGTAAAATGACTTACCAAAGATCTAAATTGGGGGAAAATTGACAAGGCACTGATATATGATGTGTTCATTTAAAACATTATGGAATTTGGTTGATCTCACATTTCCTCTAATAAAGATATTTAAAGAACCCTCCACAGGATTTAAAAAAAAAACACATGATATTATCATTTGTTCTCATTTTACTAACTATTGCAATATGTACTTGAATGAAGCCACTTACATATCATTATTTTTTATTGGAGTATAATTGACATACAATATTCTATTTGCTTCATGGGTACAACGTAGTGATTTGACATTTGTATACATTGCAAACTAATCATTGCAATACGTCTAGTTTCCATTTTTTGTTGTTGAATTGTTTATGTTCTTCATATATTTTGGATATTAACCGCTTATTGGAAATATAATTTGCAAATATCTTCTCCCATGTATCTATTATTTATTTAAATATATATTGCCTTAATTAGACAATTTAATAATAAATCAAATCTAATATAAAAGTAGCTTGTTTCTGAGACTTTTTGGGAATTTCCATTTTGGACCATTATGTAATAGGTTGCCTCTTTTTGTTTCTATCAGGCAAATGGACAAAACATTGCTTAATGATTTTAAATCCCATAATAATAGAAAATCATTTTCTTCATAGTTTCATTGTTTTTAAGCTCTGAATTTCTGTTCACACGCAGACACTCTTGCATTATTTGGATCATAATGTTCAAATTTAATATAACATTGTAATATATAACATATAACAGACATAATGATCAGTGTAGGTAATTTCCTCAGGCTTCAGAAGAGGGAAACAAACAGGAAAGCCTTATTAAGAGTATGGTCAGGTGGGTAGCACTTGAAGCACTTAAGATTTCTGGGTTTCTGCTTTTACAATCACGTCTTGAGCCTATGCATTTACCTTCCCTACTTCTCCACAGTCCATCAACAGGACCAAAAATGAGAAAAAAATGTATGACAATTTGAGGATAGAGTGGTGAATAATAGCCACTTGGCTTTTTCTACCTTGGTGGTATTTATTCACATCGTGGAATTTCACATTTGTGGCAGTGTTACTGACCTGTTAGCACACAGAATGTGAGGAACCAGGAGCCTCCATGTTGAAAGTCTGAGAACTAGCTGAAAGCTGAAGTAGAACATCCAGCGCTTGATTTTGAATATTAAACTCTTCTGCCTTTTGTTTTGAGTTGGTTATCTGTATGTCTGGCTTTATTTCTACTTGCTTTCATGAGATAAGAACTATAATCACTCACCTTTGTTGCCATCTAGTACAGACTTATCCATAAAGCAAGTGCTAAAAAAATACTGTTTAATTGTATCTAATCAAAGAAGCTGTGGTATAAGTGACAAGTTACTGGTCTTGGGGACACGGATTTGGTTTCAAGGCCAGACTGCCAATGATTAACCACTTTTGTCAGGTTACTTCCTTCATGACTCAGCTAGGACATCTCCTTGGGGAGCCTCCTTGACGCCCACTCTAGCTTGCATTCTGGAGGAGCTTACTCAATGTGTTCCCACAACTCTGTGTTTCCCCCTTTTGGGGCATTTAGCATTCTTGTGTGCTCCTCTCTGAGGTAGTGAGTGCTTGAGTAGCCTTGATTTTCATTTGGAAAATGAGAATCTTGATAATATTGAGGTTTCTAAGACTCTTCCTTAAAAAAAAAAAAAATGTCCGGTCCTGCCTCCTTTAATGATAATAGCAATATGTCTTATTTACAGAGTATCAGTTATACATGCCAAACACTGACCAGGCACTATACACATATTAGCATTATCTCTTATCCTTATACTCCTATGAGATAGGAGTTAGTATTCCCATTTCATAGATGTTTGTGAAGAAATTGCTCCAAATCAATATCAACCAAGACTGGCAGAGCTGGGATTTGAATTCCAATTCTTTCCACTTAGAATTCTAAATCTTTCCAATATAGAATTGATGTTTCTATGGGAAGTTCGGTTTGGATTGTCATGGACAGGTCTCATCATTGATATCCTGGCTATGTAGTTCCGGTCTGTAAAAGGTTGACCTTGAAAGGTGAGCTAGGAAAACCCAGCCTCTGAGCTTCCGATACATTACTTGACACATGTTAATTGCATGCTCCATATAATTGTTGAATAATGAATTAGTTACTGAATGGAAAGCCCATGGACGGTATTAGTAACTTATGTGATAAACCAAAAGACTATGTGTGATTGAAGAGTTTTTAAACACCCACAACTTCAGTTCAGTTGACAGACAAACACTCCTGGGAAGGTAAAACTGGAATTTGGTTCTCATTTAGTAGGTGAAATATGAAACTGGCTAGTCATCCAGGGATCTTATTAAAAATACAAATTTCAAGATTTCATGTCCAGAGTTTGTTATACTCTCCTCTTCTGAATGTGGCATAAAATGCTTCACAATTATGGAATGTAAACATACTTCACGTGTTACTGAGGATTTTTTTTTTTTTTACATGAAGGTTGGAGAAAGTATCCTTTGAGATCTATTCAATCTCAAGGAACAGAACAGTTCAGAGACTCAGTTAAATCAGAAAAGAAAGAAGCTCTTTCATTAGGTGAAGGGAGTGTTTCTTTTGTCAGTATCTTCTCAGCTCGAGTCCAGTTGATTATAATTTAACGAATAGATTGTTTTGTTGTTTCAGGGTTGAGACATCCTTCAGTTCCCTCAGGTGACAGGGTATTGTCAGGATGTCCTCATAAAGTCTGAAAGCAGAGCCAGGAAACAGGGCAAGGCTGCAGTGTTCAGAATCAGCGAAGGAGTGAAGAGTGATTCTACTCGCTTGTCAGGCTTATGACTCAGCACCTCTTATTTCGCCTCCGTCTATAGATTTCTTCCTTCTCCATCATTGATTTATTCTTCTGTCTCTTCTTGTTTCTGCCTAATGGCTTCTGCTTACTGTCTTCTACCTTTAAAAAATGCAAATAAGCAACATTGATTGGAGCTTACTCTGTGCCAAGAATATCATTTTTATCCTCACAGCAACCTTTCGAGTGGCCTCCTTTATCTGGTCCTTCATTATCCTGGTTTCCACACTGAGTGCTCAGGGATGCAGAAGCCATCCAAATAGGGAAGCATCCATTTAATAGATTGAGAGCAAACACATTTTCTACTCACAACCCCCTCCCTGCTTACCAACAGTCCTGGTAATTACCTGTCACTACCTATAGTGCAAGTATAATGCAAAGCTTACCAGCAAAATTTGCAAAAGATGCAGGATTTCCTATTAATTTCCGGTTAATACGAAAGCCTTTGGGAAATGAGAGACTGAGACTATGGCCAGTTAACAGAGAAGAGAAAATTGACAAGGTCTATGTTAACTTTGCTATTGAGAACTTTGCTGTCAGCTATTCCGAGATACATCTTGAAAATCTTTGGTATGTGCGCTATTATGTAATTGAGTGTGGGCATTAACACAGGCCAGATTTTTATCCTCTTCTAGTCCCTCAGGCTTTTGTGGAAATAAGAATTAGGCTCCTGGAACATAATGCTAGTGATTTTGGACTGATATATACTCATGAGGTTAGGAAAATATAAATAGCTATTTGGAGTCTTTAAAAACTGAAAGTCATCTATGATTTATAAATGATAGAGGCTGTGATGAATTTTTTTTGAAAGATTTATTTATTGAGAGGGAGAGAGAGGGAGAAAGTGTGCATGAGCAAACAGGGGGAGGGGCGGAGGGAGAGGGAGAGAGGAACATAAGCAGATTCCTGGCTGAGCATGGAGCCCAATACAGGGCTCGATCCCAGAACCCTGAGATCATGACCTGAGCCGAAATCAAGAGTTGGACACTCAACCGACTGAACCCCCCAGGCACCCCTGTGATGAATTCTTAATAGGCCCCAATAATCTCTTTAGTTTTCACTTTAAAGTCCTGCTAATAGCATTTTAGTGTTAAATAGGATTTTTTCAATTTGAGAGTATTTTTCACACGCATTATCTCATTTCATGGTTATAAAGCTTTGTGAAGTAGAAAAGGGAAATAGCATTACTCTGTTTTAAAGGTGAGGATACTGGTATTAGTCTGATGTCAAGTAGTTACTGACAGTTTAGTACTAGACTAATTTTCCTGGCTCCTGGTGCAGTAGAAACTCCTCAAAACAAAAAGGGAGACGAAGGAACAGATGAAGAAAAGAAGGAAGAGCGATACTTAACAATCACAAAATACCAACCATGGGCTTAATTTATGTTAGAAAGTCAATTTTCAATTATTTTGCATAATGTATTCTCAGAATAGATTCTTTAAATTCATCTTATCATTCCCAGTATGAGGAAGATCAATACCATCTCTATTTTATGAATGAAGAAGTTATAGAAAATCAAATAATGTAGACACACTGGGAAAATCAGTTGGAAAATTAAATGGAATAGTCCTGTGTCCAAAATCAGGCAATTACTAGAATCATTAACAAAAGTAGAATTACTCAGACTATTTACCCCCTTTACCCAGGGAAGCTTTTAATTTTTTTTCCCGATTTTCATATCATTTTCAGAAATCTTTTTATTGTAATTTTTTTCTTTTAAAAATCAGTTAACTATGATAAATCACATAGATCAGTCTAGTTTTTATACTTTTCTCTTTGGGAAAAATAATACTTAGTTCTAAGCATTTATTTAAAAAAATAACTTAAAAGCAAAACAAGACAACACTTTCCAGGAGAGACTTCATCTTGGGAATTAATAGCTGGTCATGTACTCATTGCTTCTTATGTTCAAAATCAGTGATATATTTTACTTGTAGTCCTACTTTGGGCTCCAGGATTTTTTTGTGTGGGAAAGAACAAGGATACAATTTTTGTGGGTCTTTATACTTCTGACTGTTGCCTGTTACTAGAATTTACATTTAAGTATTTAGAAAAGAGTGGTTTCTGCAGGTTTGTTACTGGTAATAACTATAAGTAACATTTGGTTCTGTTGCCGGCAATTATTTGTGTGGAAAAGTCCTGAAAAGTTTGGACTGATGTTATCCTGTTACCCAGTTCACATTTAAACTGAATTTATTGACTGAAAAATTTAGTTTATGAACCTCTTTTAGTAAGTTCCTGAAATAAATTAAAGCTTTTTTTAGACACATGTCCTTGCTCTGAGTGCTTATCAGAATGGCATTTTTTGTGACTCCCAATACATTACATTTTTCTGATTTTCCTGACTGGATAAATAAAAAAAAAAGATTCAGGATGAAGGGGGGAAAATGTCTCTGAAGGCAGTTGTATCTAATTCTAAGGTATAGCAAAAAGATGTCAAAATACCATTTCTGGCTTTAAAACAGAAAAATATCTCTGATTTTCTAAGACCTTATCAGTGCACGGGAAGAGTTTCTTTGGGACTTACGTTCCCATTTTGTCAAGAACAGCACATGCAGTAAAAAATTCCATTCCACCAAACAGGACGTAAGGGGTTTGATTTCCTTCCAAATTATTTTCTTTTCCCTCTCCTTGAAATTACTAATGGTAATATTGTATGTAGGTAATGGTCTAGTGGGGCTGGCAATACCCGGGGGGGTAGGAAGAGTTTAGGAGAGACACTGGAAGACTCTAAAAACTCACAGTGACATTTTTTTTGATTGTTAAATTCTAAAATTCATTCATACTTAAGAGATAAGAACAGCTGTATCACTTTAAAGAACTGATTCTCAGTTGAGGTTGATTCTGTGCCCAGGGGATATTTGGCAATACCTGAGCACATTTTTGATTGGCTTAACTGTTCTTAACTGTTCTTTGCTGTTCTTCCTTCCCAAAGCCCTGCTAGTACCCTACCCTGCCCTACCCTCAACCAAACCTCTTCCCATTTAAGTCTTACTGCAGTGAACTATGTCAAAACCATGGAACAAAATCTTGTCATGCATTGCAAAGGTAAATATTAGCAGGAAACACAGGAGGGTGTGTGGGTGTGTGTGTGTGTGTTATGGCAGTAGTGGGTAGAGGCCAGTGATGCTGCTAAACATCCTACAGGGTACAGGACAATGCTTCAACAAAGAACTGTCTGGTTTAAAACGTCTCAACAGGGCTGACGATGCGAAATTGTGTTTTTAAATACAACTGGCTTTCCAGGTAGCGAATCTTGACTAAAAGGATTGAAGGTGTTTATATATCATTTTAAAAAAATGTGCTGATTAGAATAACCCAATTTAGAACATTTCAGGAAAAAAATTGTAGAAAAATATAAAGACAAAGTTTGGCAATAATTATCCACGCACTGCTCAGAGGAACTTGCGCTCATTCATTCAACAAATATTATGAAGTATCAAGAGCAAGCCAGATCGTGTTCTAGGTGTTCAACATGAATTATGGAACAATCTGGTGATTCTTTTCTTATTAAGGAGATGGACCCATAAGGCTCTTAGATCCAATGTCATCAAACATTTAAATCATAAAATTAACTGCCGTGTCCCCTCATGAGGCTCATCTGAAAATTTTGTTTCTGTGGAGCATGCATCCAAAGGAAGTATATTGTTTAGACCAACTGACAACTACATTCCTTGTGTAAAGTTGTCCATTGACATTAGTCACTTGTAGGCCTGGTTTACATAAATTAGCATCCTTGAGTTTTATCATTCTGGGACATCGATGAGATTGTTTCTGGGTCCTATGTGAGTGTCAGAGCAATTTACTGTAACACTGTGGCCCTGAATGGATGGCCATCTTATTTTTTCTAGGTCCTTACTCTTTCTCAATACATACTTTAATTGAACTTATAACAGTAAATTATTTATTTTTAAGGGAAAAGAAAATTGATTAAAACATTAAACGTTCTTGGTGCTTACAACTCTCTTTATTGAGATGTTGTTAGTGCTATTTTTTGTTGTTGTTGATTGAGATTGGTGTAGACCACTGTAATCATGAACTCAATAATTTTTTTGAACTCAATAATTTTTATATAAAGAGATGTTAACCAGCTCCAAATAATGCCTTTTAATTGAACTCTTGCAGCATTTATTGTTGTAATACTTTTGAGCACTCTCAGTTTGACTTTTACTGCCATTTAAATTTATTTGTATTCGTTACAACCCAAATAGCATGTACAATCTGAAGGTGTGAACAAGAGCCTGTAACTTCTTGGAAGCTTGGAGGTACCTTATATGGTCTGTGTACTCCTGGTATTATTATTAGTCGATATTGCCTACTGTTTACCCAGCATGCTTGAGGCATCAAGGGTTTTGTAGCAATTCTCTTGTAAGTAGTGTGCATTCAGATTAATTTTTTTTTTTTGCATTCAGATTTATTACATGTTTTGGAGACCATATAAGTGAAATGACCCAGAGTAGAGTTCAAAAAATGCTCATATTATTTACTATAAAATGAATATGACTCCAAATCTCTGTTTTGCAATCTGTGGCTCCCCATTTTTTTTCTTTTTCATCTCCAGATATCCTCATGGACCCCAGGGTTACATACGTCTGATGATGTTGTCCCAAGTCTCTATCTCCTAAAAATCGGGAGTATCCTGAATGACATCTTTCTGAGCATTATTGCAGATGTTGCTGCTCAGAGTGTCCCTTCTGAAACCTTGATGGTCTGGGCGGTTGAACAGATCCCTTTTGCTTACATGGATGCCAACCCACACGGCTGTTCTTCAGGGGCTGAATCAGGGCTAAAAGTCACCAGCCATAATCTGTGCTCAGCATCTGTACTTTCTTATTAGTTTCCCATAAAAAAGGAAGACAACCTTACCTAAATAATCACTGCTGTGAGACTCTAGCACCCAATTTAGTAGTCCATAGGACTACTCAAGAACTCAAGTTCTTGCCCCACTGGCTATGACACTAGAAATAGCCTTTTGGGGTGAGTTTTGTTTGCCTTTCTCTGGTGTTCCTACATTAGAGGCAGAGATATTTACTACACCTCCTACCATCAACCAAGACCTGGAAAAGTTGGCACTTTCTAGCTTTTTTCATCCCAGTGCACTTTGTTCTAGGAAAAACTCATCTTGTTTGTTATTTTTCCTTTGGAAAGGGTCTGACAAAAAAGAAAACATGCTCTCTGTTGCCTTTCAAATTTAGCTAGTTTGTAAGGGTAAGAGCTGACTTCACTGCATGTGTGTCTCACATACTATCCGATAAGACCAAGGAAGTAACTAGAAGTACAAAGTGAAGCTCTACCAAGCCCATCCTGGCTTTTTTTTTTTTTTTAAGATTTTATTTATTTATTCATGAGAGAGACGAGAGAGAGGCAGAGACATAGGCAGAGGGAGAAGCAGGCTCCCTGTGGGAGGCCTGATGCAGAGCTCGATCCTAGGACCCTGGGATCATGAGCTGTGCCAAAGGCAGACACTGAACCACTGAGCCACCCAGGTGCCCCCCCATCTGGCGTATTTTAATGTAATTGTTAGTAAGCCTTGGTTTTAAAGCAAAAATAAATCTGGGACAAATACTAAAGCGAATAGAGCATCAGGACAATAGAAACAAAACTGGACCAGACAGGCCAACTGGGATGTGAACTTATTCTGAGAAAAGTCTTGATCACAACTAGGAAAGAAAAAGAAGGTCAGTATTATTGAAATATATTGAGCAATGGGGGAGAGTTGTTGGGATATCACATAGATAGAGATGAGATGGTACAAGGGTCTCTAGGGCATGCTGGAAGTTTTAAATTTTATTTTAGGTGTAATGGAAATTTATTGGAGGAATTTATCACGTTCAGGGAAGCAACGTGATCTGATTTGCATTTTTAAAAACCCATTCTTGTTTTTGTTTAGAATGTAGAATTTTTAGTGTAAGAATGATGGGTGGGCAAGCAAGATAATATTTTAGTAGTATGAGTGAAAGATGATGGCTTGGACCACTATGATAAAGAATGGAAAGAAATGGTTAGGGCTAGGATGTATTTTTAAAGTCAAAATTTCTGATAGATTTAATTTGGTATATGAAGGGGGAAAGAAGAAAAAAACAACTATTAGGTTTCTGGCTTGAGGAACTGGGTAGGCTGTAGTACCACTTATTAATAAGGGGAACATGGTAGAAGAACCCATATGGGGGATCAGATTGATGAGGAGTTAGGAAGCAAAGAAATGAAGAGAATAACTTTAAACATCAATCTAGAGAAATATTACTGGGAGAAGAAGCAAAGAAAGGGGAGGAAGGGTTGAAGCTGCAAGCAAGTGTAATTATGGGAATGAAATCATGTCTCTCTTCCTCCCTCTCCTCATCCATCCATCTATCGACCCACCATCCACCATCTATTGTTTATAATGATCAGTTGAGAGGAGGTTATTATATGCCTCCAGAAAGATGTTAGGGGATGTGATCCAAAGCAAAAGAGGAGAAGCATATAGGAATAGGAACACCTCATCTATTGAAAGAGGAGGCACCAAGCTAGATTTTACAGGTGGAAGTGGCAGAAAGATGAGGAAATTTCCATTTTAGTCCTATTTGCTCCATGAAGCAGGAGTCGGGTTATCTCACTGATAATGAGTGGAGTGGGTAGGGGTATCATAGATTTAAAGGGGAAAAAAAAAAGTGTGAAAGGGTAATTTGGGTTAGTGGGAAAATAAGTATTCCAAGAAAGTATTAGTGAAATACCAGTGTATGGCGCCCATTTGAGATTTGAGGTCATGAATACAAAAAATGGAATTGTTAGTTGGGTTCTGTGTTTTTCTTTAGCCACATACAGCTGCTTCAGAGTTCGTCACAGAGCCCGCTGACTGCTATATCTAAGAGGGTCAGAATTTTGCCAAGTACTATGGAGGGAGGAAGGCGTAAAAGGGCAGTGACACTGCAAGGGGGTGGGCAGTGGGAGTGGTCGACCACAGCAGAGGAGGAGTATTTTAGAATTGACATTCTTTAGAATTGCCAACACAGGGTGGTAATACACAGCAGATTGACTTTTTGGTTAGCTTTATTATTTTTTTTAAAATTCTCACTAGTCAGTGCATCCCTTACTGTTTTATGACTCTTATCCCAACCCTTCTCAGGGCCACTACAAGAGAGTTAAGATATTTACAAAGGATGGTAGGAAGGATCATATATTATATTATTATTTAAAAAATTCTTTTTCCAAATAGTCAGTACTGACAGGTTCTGATGATTGGGACCTGTGCATGCCATTTTTAGGGGACACCCTTCAACTTATCACATTTTATTTATTCAGGTATCAACTGTCCTCAGATGACATTTTCTCTATTTTATCTTCTTCAGACCTTTGTACCTGAAATTTTCTTAATAATTCGCTAATATTTTGTGGATTGTCTCCCTTCTCATTAAGAAAAATGTAACACCCTGTGGATAGGGGCTCTGTTATATATATTATTGTATTCAGTTTGATATTCTGATAATACAAACTGGTAGAGCTTTATCAGTTGTTTTCTAGGTGGTCGAGTGTTCATTCCAATCAGTCTATGTAATGTTATACTAGTTGCTAGATATTTTAAATATCATTTCTGACTTCTAGAAATATCATACCTAGCTTCTAGAGCAGTGACTGAAACACAGTAGGCTCTCAGTAAATAATAATGTTGATTAAGAGATGACACAGATCAACACAGATGAGGATAGAGATTGATGCAGAGGCCATAAGATAGATGTCTATGGCCTGATAAGAAGTTTTGACTGTGTCCTGAAAAATGATGGAGATTCATCCCAGAGTTTTAAGTAGGGAAATTATATAATATAATTATACCTGAATATAAAACATGAAATTCAAAAAGGATTAGCCTTAGATATTTTAGAAAAGGAATTACTGTTAGATAGTTTAGAATCTCTACTGACCCCCTGAAGTGATATTCAGAGAGATGGATATTCAGAAGGATGCAGAGAAGTATGCCTTTTTCTGTTGGGGTAGATAAATGCTAATACACACACATGTATTTGACTATGTGAAGATTTTGAAATAAATATCTTAAAATATATTGGTTGAGATCATTTTTATTGTAAACAGCAGAAACTGACTCTGGCTAATTTAAGGAAGAGAAAAGTATCATCATCATCCATTGGTTTGATATTGAGGCATAACTTACAACCTAGAGTAAGTGGTCAACTAGATTATGGAAAGGTAAAGAACTGGGACAGCTCAAAGGCTTAACAAGAACAGCTAATGGACATTTTACTTAATTTTTAAAAGATTTTATTTAGCTATTTGAGAGAGAGAGAGACAGTGCTTGGGGTAGGGCGGGGAGAAGGTAAGGGACAAGCAGATTCCATACTGAGCATGGAGCCCTACACGGGGTCAATCCCACAACCCTGAGATCATGACCTGAGCTGAAATCAGGAATTGGACTCTTAACCGACTGAGCCACCCAGGCACCCCTGGATATTTTCTATAGAATGCGGTTATTAGTGTGACTTTGGTGCCAATGCTCTTCAGTCTTTGTGTCTTTCAGTCCTAAACTTCAGATATGTTTTAGGCCGAGGTTTTCCTTAAATCTGTTTTTATCTTAGCTTTGATTTGAAGTGAACATGGAAGCTGCTGATGTTTTGAAATATATATTCTTTTTCTCTCACAGAAATAGGTTTTTAGCTGAATGTCTGAACATGCAAAATAAAGACTACATTCCCTAACCTCTCTTGCCTAGATATGGCCTTATTTCTAATTTTTAGTCAACAGATGTAAGCTGAAATGCATGTGGTGGTTTTAAGGAACCTTCTTCAATCAATGGCTCCTTTTTGAGCATTTCCTGAAATGGAGACATGGAGGCTGGAGATCTACCTGACACCATGGACCATAAGGATGATGATAGCCGCACACTAATGATGGCACTGGTAGACTCAAGGAAGTCTGATTTAATGAAGACTTTGGTAGAGCTAGGACACTGTTCCTGGACCCCACCTGTGAGCTTTTATGTGAGGAAGAAATATATATAAATGTGTGTATATAATTTTCATATGTATTATAGATAGATAGATATAGATCTAAACTCTCACTTAAGCTCTTGTTACTTTAGATCTCTGTTACTCATAAATGTATCTAATGTAACTCGTATATAACGACTTATCATAGTTTACAGTACATTGAGAGCTTCCTTTGTGTTTCAAGGGCAAATAAGCATTCAAAAATTATTTTATAATGTCTTTTAAAATTTTATTTTACTTCCAGTATAGTTCACATACAGTATACTATAATTTCAGATGTATAATGTTTTGGGTTACAGGATGTGGAGATTGTAGAATGTGCTTTGCCTTCTTGAAATGGAAGACTCTTTGCTCACTGGTATACTTTTTCTTATTAATTTTAAGATCTCTTTACATATTAAGAAAGTTAGTTTTTTGCTTACCACATTACTAATATTACCAGGTTTTTTTGCATGATTTCTTATAGTTTACATTTTTTTCTCTATATAA
Organism: Canis lupus dingo; assembly: GCF_003254725.2. Taxonomy (NCBI): domain Eukaryota; kingdom Metazoa; phylum Chordata; class Mammalia; order Carnivora; family Canidae; genus Canis; species Canis lupus. Next base: position 6,716,903 of record NC_064280.1, read on the forward strand.
ATACTCATATTTATTAGTTTCTTCCTCCTTACAACTTTAGGTTTTTATGTCTTTTCCAAAAGGCCTTTTCATTCATAGATGATAGAAATATTTGGTCATATTTTTCTCTGGTATGTTTAGAGCTTCATGTAAAAATTTAAATCTTTAATCCACTTGAAATTCACTTTTATATAAGGAACAAGATAGTCACAGCTTTCTTGTGCCAAATGACTATCTCATTTATTGGATAATCTCATTTTAGAGGTCTTATGATTGAGACATATGGAAATGACAAAATAGAAATTTATTGTTTACATATTAAAACCTAAGATGTCTTTTTAAATTGATTCATTATATAATATATTAAACTTTGCAATATTGGTATGATAATAGGAATACAGAAGAAAGAATAATTGACTTTCTAAGGAAATCCTGGAAACCTTTTGTGACGGTTTAAGAATATGTCTATAGATACTTTGATAGTCCTCTATGCAAAACTTGTCTTGAGTCCTATCAGAACTTAATGAAATACTTCCAATGAATAGAATGCAGCAGAATAGTATTTCTCATAAAAGACGCTGTAGTCTCCCCCTTGCTCTCTCTGTCCCTCAAGTTTCTCACTCTAGGCCAGCTGCTATATCATTAGGACACTCAGGTAGCCGCCCTACAGAGAGGTCTGCATTATGAGGAGCTGAGGCATCCTGCCAACAGTCAACAAGGAACTTGAGCCATGTGAGTGAGCCATTTTGGAAGTGGATTCTGCAGCCCAGTCAAGACTTCAGATCACTCCAGCCCCAGCCAACATCTTGACTGTGTGAGACTTCTCTGTTGGAACCACCAGTTCAGTTCCATCTAAATTCCTGACCACAGAAACTGTGAGATGATAAATATCTGTTGTTTTAAAAGTGGCTATGTTTGGGCACCTGGGTGGCTCAGTGGTTGAGCGTCTGCCTTTGGCTTAGGTCATGATCCTGGGGTCCTGGGATCGAGTCCTGCATCAGGATCCCTGCATAGAGCTTGCTTCTCCCTCTGCCTGTGTCTCTGCCACTCTCTCTGTGTCTTTCATGAATAAATAAAAATAAAATCTAAAAAAAAAAAGTGGCTATGTTTTAGAACAACTCACTACACAGTAACAGATACCCAAGACACTTTTAGAAGAAGCATAGTTTGAGTTGGTTCTTGAAGAACCAATAGGAAAATTTATTTTTATTTCTTTAATGAAGAATTTGGGGGAAGGCATTCTAAGTATAATAGATAGCATATGTGAAGTCACAAAAAAAGTTCTTATGTATTCAGGAATAATTTTCAAAACACTAATAGGTTCGATGAGACCAGAGAACACTATATACAGTGGGGAGCTGCATGAATTGGATTAAAGCTTGTGAAAGGTTTTTTTTTTTTTTTTTTTTTTTTTTTTTCGCAAAGCAGAGGAAGTTTAGATTTTGTCTTTAAGGTTGTGCAGAAAGAATAACAGGTTTGAATCCAGTATGACCCCATGACATTTAGATTGGAGAGCAGAGCTGGATAGGTAGGTGGTCTGAAAATAAGCTCTCATGAGAGGTGATGAGCTAGATTTATTGCTCCAGGAGTAGAGACAAGGGAAAGTGTAATTTAAGCTGTTTTTGGAATTGAATAAAAAACTCCAAACTTGGAGTTTGAAGCCCAAGAGTTGAAGTACACAACTGCCTCAAATAAAATTGATGACATATTTCTGACAAATATTGATACTATAAGCATATGATAAACCTGTATCCATTCACTTCAGTGAAAGGATGAAATTTTGTGAAGAGGAGAAAACTGGGGGGAGACACAGAACATTGTCTTAGGCAGTACTATTAAATTCTACCTTTGCATGAAAATTCAAGGAGCCCATCAAGAAATTTTCAGCATAATCTGTCCAGTGCTCTTCAGTGTTGGAGGCATTCTGTTACCCAGAATGTGAGAGTCAAGTGAGAAAGTCGGAACAAGTTGTTCTGCTCTGTGATAACACAAGTGTGAAGGAGAATATCAGGAAACATTCGGTTCAATATCCGTCAGGAACATTGAGACTGTTCTGCTGATTATTTTGTTTGTATTTGTTCTCTCAGGAGTCTACCTTTAAAAAATCTTACAGAAAGAAATGTGTTTCTCTTCATTTCAGGAGTTCCAAATGGGGGATGGTGTGAGGATGGAGAAGGATCACCAGGGTCCCTACACCCTGCACCCCTCCTCCTTGTACCCCTCTAAGGTCCTAAAGGCACGTCAGCTCTGGAGGGGTGTGGGTGGGGATGTGAGCTGGTTTGAAGATTCTCCCTTGGTGATTTTTGTTTGTTTGTTTGTTTTTAGAGATGGGGGCAGCATGCAGAAGGGCAGAGGGAGAGGGAGAAAGAGAATCATAAGCATGCTCTGAGCACAGTGTGGAGCCTGATGTGGGGCTTGATCTTACAACCCTGAGATCATGACCTGGGCCGAAATCAAGAGTCCCACACTTAACCGACTGAGCCACTCAGGAGCTCCCTCTCTTGATGATTTTAATATGCCTTCTTTGACCTTCTACTATCCCACTCTGTACTCCATCCTGAAAATCACTGTTCTAATGCAAACAGTTAAGCACAATTTTCCTGTGCTGAAAAAGGTATGCAGTTAAAATCCTTAGAAATTTATGTCAAAAAAAAAAAAAAAAAAGGAATTTATGTCATGAGAAGCTGCCAAACTGGAAGTTGTAGTCTTATGTACATCTAAATGCAAGTGCCACAGGTTTTCCCTGGGCCTTAGCACTATTTTAAATGGCTTTATGTTTCTTTAGGAATACATGAAGATGATGGGCAAGAACATATATTTGTGGTTGTTCTGGGAGATCCAAGTGTGCTTCCATTGCAACCACTTCAGCTTCATTGAGGCAGTGCAGAGCTGAATGACTTGGATTCCGAACATAGTGACTCATTCAGCTAAGTGAGACGTATTAGTAATTAACCTACATGTTTGCATTTACAGATAGCCCGGTAGTTTTAGATGCCAGCTGGACTTATGCTAACATTTTTTCTTGTTCTATTGGTTGTAGTTGATAAGATTCTGCGTTAGCCACATTTCTTCTTGAAACTGAATTCTGTTACTTTTAAAATGCGAATCAGAGATACTTGAATCACACACACACATACACATTTTAATGGTAAGGAACTGATTTCTAGTACTTCTTGCAGGTATTGTTCTTAAGTGAGTAAACAGTGTTTAGGCCTCTTCAATGTGTCTGATAGAAAAAAAGCAGATACAATCAGTCAATTCTCTTGTCTCTGTTTTGTTTTGTTTCCTATAAATGCACATTGCTAGTGTCTTTTTTACATTCATGAAATTTATTTATTTATTTATTTATTTATTTATTTATTTATTTATGATTTTATTTATTTATTCACAAGAGGCACACACACACACACACACAGAGAGAGAGAGAGAGAGAGAGAGAGAGAGAGAGACAGAGGCAGGGACACAGGCGGAGGGAGAAGCAGGCTCCATCCGGGGAGCCGGATGTGGGAATCGATCCCGGGACTCCAGGATCATGCCCTGGCCCAAAGGCAGGCGCCAAACCGCTGAGTCACCTGGGGATCCCCATTCATGAATTTAAATACTAGTTTGTGATGTGTTATTTTTTAAGATCCAAATAATTTATTTTTTTTTTCAAAAGATTTTATTTATTTATTCACAAGAGACACACAGAGAGAGGCAGAGACATAGGCAGAGGGTAGAAGTCGGCTCCTCTCCGGGAGCCTGATGCGAGACTTGATCCCAGGATTCCAGGATCATGACCAAAGGCAGACGCTCAACCACTGGGCCACCCAGGTGCCCAGATCCAAATCATTTATACCATGCCTCCATAATGCAATGAATGAGAGGTCTTAAGAGTAGTACACTTGTCTAACTCAGCAAAGACTGTTTAAATAACAATGCCCGAAGCTTACATGGAGATAAGCACCTTTGCAGTAAGTGGATTGAATTACTGTGGAATTCAAAGAAGAGAGAAAGTTGGAAGGTGCTGTATTAGTCAGGGAAGCTAGGTTATGCCTCAGGAACAGACCAACCCAGAAATCTCGATGTGCTAATATATGAAAGCCTTCAGTACGCCTAGTGGGTCTCCAGGGCAGCTTACCTGAGACAGTGATTCAAGGTCCCCTCTTGACTCTGTAATCTCAATAGTAGTTGTCCACATTCATTGAAGCAGGGGATGAGAATCTATGCAGTTTTCTTCACTGTCTCAGCCTCGAAGTGACACACATTACTTCTGCTCTCATTGTTTTTGGTCAGAGCTAGTAACATAGCACACCTGTTTCTACTGGGATTGGAATTGTGAAGAAGTGCTTGGAGATTAGATGAGGAGTACAGGTCTGTGCCACATCATTATATCATTATGGCTAAGATAAAAGTATAAAGTAATGAAACATTTGTGGAATCAAAAACTTAGTTTTATTCTGTTGGTTTTGCTTTTCTCTTAGTATATGATTTTTAAAAAAAAAGTATGGTGTGGTCTATGTGTGGTCACGCGTACAGTGAATGCCCACTGAGTAAAGGTGCTTGTTGTTTTATGACCTGTAATTTTTCTGAGTTCCCATATCTGCTGAAATCTTTATATCTTTGTGATTTCTGGTTGTCTTGCATCTAGGTAATTGATATTTTTGAAGTGCTATGTACACCTACACTGGGGCACTCTATTTGTGACACTGTGTCTAAAACATAGAATACTAATCAGCATATTCGGAAAACTTCATCCTAAAAAAGAAAAGCATTTTTAATCTGGTAGAAAGAGGTAGCTTTTTCAATCACAAGAAGTAAGAGGGAGATTATTGAGATTGAAAGTACTTTGATCTCCTCCTTTTTCTGCCAGCGGTAGTCCTATTTCTTTGCTCCTTTTTACAGCAAACTCCAAAAAAACCTTGTCTGTGGTCATCATCTCTAATTTTTCTTCTCTTCTCTTTCATTTTGTCTTAAATCCACTCATCTTTTATCCCCACCACTCCTCCAAAACTGCCCTACTCAAGATTACCTATAATCCAGTGGTTGAATCTCGTCATTTCCAGTCTTCATGTTACTTCACTTAACTACAGCGTACAAATGACTAGTCTCCTTGAAATATTTCATTTCCCCTGGCTTCTAAGACATGAACTTTCTTGATGTCTTCATACTTCATGGCCTTACTTTCTCAGGTTTGTTTATGTATCACTCCTCTTCTTTCCAACCTCTTAGCCTCAGAATGTGTCTTTATTCTCACTCCCTTAGTGATACTTTTGAACACTCCCAATATTTATCTCCCTCCCAAACCTCTCTCTAGATTTTATGTCCAACTTCTGACCCAACATCTTCATTGAGATGTCTAAATGGCATCTTATATTTAATATATCCAACACTAAGCACCACCTCCAAGCCCTTATCTCCTCTTAGGCAAACCCTTCTCTCTATTGATGGCAACTCTATCCTTCCAATTGTTCAAGCCAAAAATATGGCATTATTATTGAAGCCTATTTCCCTCTTATATTCCACACCCATCCCATTGTTATCTTCATCTGTTGGCTGAGGACCTGAGGCCTAGAGAAGCCAAGTGAGTTGCCCATGATTCCTCAGCTGGCAAGTGACTGCTGAGACTAAAATTCAGTTCTCTCCAGCACTAAATCCTGTGCCAAATATTGAATAACTCATCTTCAGTCTAGCTTGAATATTAGCTTGGAAATGAGTCATCCAGCCAACAGCTTGAATATATTTATATACTTATATATATATATATATATATATATATATACACCCATTTATATATCTGTAGATATATATATACACATTTATATATATAAAACCACTGTAATATAGATGTATAGATTCGTATGTAAATGTTTCAAAGATTTTCTGAGGTGACTGAGTTCTAACTCTAAATCATTATATTGTCCATAATACATCACACTTCACAGCTGGTAAAAAAAATCCGTTCTGAAGTTTTTAAGCACACTGACATAAGGACAGTTTATCAAAGATTTACTGGGGCTTCTTTCTTCTCTGTCTTTAGGTAAAGTCACCAGGTGCAAAACTCTCATTACCACATTGTTAGAATTCAGATGAGCAGATTTTCCAATGCTCTTACCAGAAGTACCAGCAAATGACATCCTATGATCTTCCTTACTCCGACCTCAGCTTTTTCACGTGGTATTCCAAGTTTGGCATTTGTCAACAGATTTATGAAACCGCAAGAAGACGCCAATGACCCCATTCCATTCTTTCTTCCCTCTGGAATTCTTGAACACAAGCATTATCAGATTGTCTCAAAGATGTTATCTGTCTAAATTGTTTTGGTTCTTTGCCCTCAATGTTTTTGTTACACATAGTCTACATGATGTCAGGACCTATCATTTTCAGAAAAGGGCTTGGAGAAGCCTCTTACTTCGCTGAGCATAAACATTCTTCACAAGCATTATAATGGTTCAGTTCCTTTAATGGAGACTACTTTTAATGGCCTCTGCAAAGTTTTTGCAGCATTCTGGTTTTAAATCCCAAAATTTAGTTTCATGATCCTTTAAGCCATTGGTAGATAGTGATATATATCTTTTAGGGATGGCAGTGGGATATTGGAAGATTTGAAGAACAGTCACTTTCATGACTCAGAATTCTTTTTATATGATGTGTTGCGAAGATTGGCAATGTTCATGTTATGCTTTTTAAATAATCTAACAATTTCTCTGTTCTTCCACTATAAGAAACTGTCATCTCTGCTCCTTCCTTACCATGTTTTGAATTTACTCCTTGTTCTGGGAAAAATATTCTCTCTGTTAAGGCAACAGTGGATGGTTACTATTCCTTACTTTCCTATGTGAGGAAGGAATCAAATCCAACAATTCCTTAGAGCGACTAATAAATGACAATCAATCAGAAGAAGCTCTATTTGTATACTCTCTTCTTAAATTCTCCCATCAGTATAGTTATATTGAGTAGTACCTAGTGGCATGGTTATTTACAATATCTAAAGCATGGGTTAAAATCCTACCAACAGCTTGGATTAAGAAGATGAAAGAGTGCAAATATTTTAGAATACATTTATCGAACATTAGGTATGTAGGCAATCAGCACTGTTAAATAATCTGTGACTGTCCAAACAGCACCTGGACAACTGTCTTTATCCCTCCATAGGAGCACATTCAAAACTGTGGAGTGTTGCTTCATGGTTTAAGTCTCATAACTTTTCCATTGTCCTTACTTCCATCCTCACCAAGGTCCTTACTGGAAGCATCTCTGTCATTCATTCCTCCCCCTAGGCTTGCCTTCACCTGCTGCTCATACAGAAGCATGGAATCAGGTAGAGAACCTCTTCTGAACCACTCCAGCATTACTGCCGTTGTTGTGTGAACCGGTTAGAAGCTCTAAGCCATAGAGAGCCTATTAGCTACCCCTCATCTTCCTTGTTTTGTGTTTTTAAACACTTGACAATTCTATTAGAGAGAAGGCAGCTTCTCTCTCCCACAAGTTCTTTTCTATTTTTCTTTATGTCACATTTCTGAAATAATTCTTGAGAACTTCTTTTGAGTGTATCTTTGTACTTTGGTCCATTATACACCAGGATACTTTTGCTCCTGACGTTTTGAATTGGCTGTCATTGATAAGTATAACATCTCAGGATCATGAAAAAAGTGGAAGAAGATTTTGGCCAATCTGTGGTCAAATAACAACAGAGATTCCATTTAATGAAGTGTAGCAATATGAAGAGAACACCCAAAGAAAAGTAATTCAGAAAGTAGAATGAATGGAAGTCTAAATTAATACCGCGATATAACCTATAAATTTAGAACTTGATGAAAGTCACCTCAACACCACATCCTTTAGAATGTGGGAGTCCAAGTCCACTGGAGAAAGGTCAGGTCAAATTTGCAGAGTTTAAGACTCCAACTGCTTTTTATTTTGATGTTCAACAGTATAAGAACATCTCCCATCACCGAAGTACTCTCGATGAAGAATTTAGATGAGGCACTGCATGGATCTGACTCAGGTGCCAGGGTTACTATAGCACGAGTTAATTTAGCATAATGTCTAGTATAGTAAGGGCTCACTATTACCTAATATTATTTTTAAATTAATGTATAACTCGTATCATTTCCTATCTGTAGAATCATTAGCCGAAGAAAGATAAAAATGATTTAAACAATTTTCAAAGATATTCTGAATATGCCTTCTGTTAAGAAATAAGCTGACTTAAGTGCTCTTAAAAGTTCCACTTTAATGAGACTAATATATTTATGCAAAAAAAATTATTGGCTCTCTGGCCTCAGCTTCAAGGGTAATTCGATATAATTTATTGAAAATTGTAATGGTGTCTGGCAGTGTGCCATAAATGGTCAATTCATAAATTTAAACTGATGATTAGGAAAAATATGCTGAAAATGTTATTAAAACATCCAGCGTGGAAGTCGTTCTATACTTTTGCTACAGTGTGAACACATGTTTATCTTGCTCAAAGGAAAATGCTGAAGAGTAGCTTATTATATAAACTGATTTGGTTTTAAATGTTTGCTCTCTATGAAGAAATTACTGCATAATCCTCCTTATATTTTGTTCCATTATATAATACATTTTTATTTAAGTTTTGCTGAAGGAAACAGAACTTGTTTTCTTAAGGAAAAAAGCCATGGGGCACCTTGGTGGCTCAGTCAGGTAAGCATCTGACTGTCGAATTCAGTTCAGGTCCTGATCTCATGGCTCCTGAAATCGAGCCCCTGTTAGGTCCCCACTCAGTGGGAGTCTGCTTGAACATTTTCTCCCTCTGCCCCTTCCTCCATTCACTCTCTCTCTCTCTCAAATAAATAAATCATTAAAAAAATAAAAAAGTCATTAATATTAGTCATCAGAATGTGACTGCAACTTTCTATATTAAAACACAGACAGTAGCTTTTAGCATTCAGCACAAAATTGCTTTCACAGTAATATCCATTTTCAAAATAAAGGGGAGAAGCTTTGTCACCAGGGTAGCCTTCCAGTTTAGGTTTCCTTTCCTTTCTTTTTTGGACAAAGGAATGAGAACACAAGAAAAAGATCCAAAGAACCATTTAGGATACAAACTTTGGAATAATAGAGGTTTTCGATTACAGGTCCATATTATAATTAAAAGTAGGCTCTGGAAGTCAATGCTTGCTTTCTGAAAAGGCAAACAAAAAGGTTCCTGGTGCCCTGCACAATATTCAGAGTCTGGCAATGGCACTGCAGTAGAGCAGCCTCAAATCTCAAGGGTATGACAGGTGCCAGGCCACACTCTTCTTGGCTGAATAGGTATTGGAGTGGGCTAGAGCAATACCTATTATCACGCCAGGAGATAGGAAGCAGGTAGGAAATTACAACTATGCATAGATTTCCAAGCAATTGGAAATAATCCAAACGCTCTTAGGCTTTGTTTCTTAAGTTCAATAGCACCTGGTGTTAGCATAATTTCTATTGTATAGAAAATAACTCTTCCCATGGTTGCACAAATTATACAACCATGAGATGAAGGCAGCATTATTTTCACTGTTGTATATATGTGAAAACTGAGACCCAGGTTATTTTGCAAAGATCTAGGTACTCTAGGATTTGAACATATCCTAATGGAGGTATCAGTAACATACAGTAAAAATTTAAATCTTGTCTATAAGCCTTGTAACTTTTCACAAATATAACTTTTAAACATTGTAACTATCACCAAGATTAAGACATAGAAAATTTCCAACACCTTAAAAGCACTAAAAACTGAGTTCATTTGCCAGATAACGCATATACAATGAAAAGAAAAAAAGTTAATTTATTTTATATTAAATACAATTATTTTTGTGTACAGCTTCCAGTAACAGAGTTTGTGCAATAAACTTTGCAAGCCAGGTTAATGGCACAGATGGAGAAAGTGATCGAATTTGAAATTCTTTTTTGTTCTCAGCGCCTTAGCCCTTACATAGTTTATGGCACATTTGGAAAAAGCTGAAGCAGAATGTGGTGTTAGATGGTCAGGGGATAGAAAGTTATTGAAAGATATTTATTGAACTACCTTTATTCAAATCAAGTATTTTTTTCAGCCAAAATATTTTGAGAGAGCCAATTTGATGGATATGAGTGGTTCTTAAATTGTAACTTTGTGTGATATGACCAAAAATCTAGCATGTGATTAAAACAATAGAGAAAAATTAATAGTACTGATTTGTTCAAGGAAATGCAGGTATTCAGGGAAAAATTGGCTGTGTGGATTGACCAGATGCTACTAGAAAGCTGCATTTTCTTCCAGCACAGGAATGTCCTAACAATGAACAATGGATTTTGGAGAATTTCAGACCATTTCAGTGGAAGCAAAGCCATAGTTTTAGACATGAGTCACGGGATTCAAGTATCAATTATTTTCAAGTGTTTGCAGGTATATTTCTTGAGCTAACCTTAGAATTTGTCTGAATTACAGAGTACTTGTCCTTCAAGAAAAGAGGGAAAGTGAATCTTTGAATTCCTAGAATTTAAAATTTTTGAAATGAGTATATCAGTCTTAGAATATCCTTTTATGCTTTTGGAATATAAGACCCAATGGTAGAAATAAATTCACATGGCTTTCATACTTATTTATTAGAAATATTGCAAGAATGGTTTTAAAAGTTTAATTAAGCTTATGCATACAAAAGCACGCAGTTGTAAGACCAAAAGTGTTCACAGCTTATACTGATCAAGTTTAATAAAAACATTAATAGACTAAACTATATTTGAAACCTGGGGGCAGTTTAGGGAGGTAGAAAAAAGTGGGTTCTATTAGAAAGTATCTCACAAATTTAAAAATTTTTTTATTATTTTTAAAGATTTTATTTATTATTTGAGAGAGAGAAAGCATGACTGAGGCATGAAGGGGCAGAAGGAGAAGTAGACACTTCCCACTGAGCAGGGAGCCCAATGCAGGGCTCAATCCCAGGACTCTGGGATCATGACCTGAGCGGAAACCAAGAGTCAAGGCTTAACTGACTGAATCACCCAGATGCCCCTAATTTACTTTCTTTTTATTTTTTTTCTTTTTAAAGATTTTATTTATTTATTCATGAGAGACACAGAGAAAAAGAGAGAGAGAGAGAGAGAAATAGGCAGAGGGAGAAGCAGACTCCCTGTGGGGATCTTGACATGGGGCTTGATCCCAGGACTCTGGGATCACGACCTGAGGGAAAGGCAGAGACAACCACTGAGACACCCAGGTGCCCCTACTTACTTTCAATAAAATAAAATCCTAGACATAGAAGACTAATGATAAATTGAATCACTGTTGCAATATTTCTAATAAGTAAAAATATCCCAAATGTCAAATCGTTTTCATCATGTACCTCGCTGTAGAAAATACTTGTCTTCAGTGAGGAACTGGGTTTTCTTTGATTACCTTTACTTTATAGATTCAATACAATATAAGTAAGCAGCATTATACAGTTCCTTGTCTTTAGTGTATGCTGTTCTAAGAAATGCCACTGAATAGCTTCCAGGAGGGTTCTGTATTTGAGCTACCTTCTAACAAATATACCAATATTTGGAAGTGATACATGAGTATAATACTCTGGGTTAGGAAAACAACCTATTACTTGAAGATTAATTTTGAGTAGCACAAAGGCAGTATGAAATTGGAACAAAGCTAGATCAGGAATGAATCCCTCACTTCAACAGCTGTAGCTGGTGACCAGAGGAAGATAATTCTCCAAATGAAAATATAATTAATACACAGCTCAATCTCAAGGTAATGATGAATAAAAATGAGTTTGGAGATGAATCCAAATACTTATTCTACTCAAACACAATGGCATAGCTGTTTCTGAAATGTAGTTTTTTTTAATTTATGTATTTTTATATATGTATGGGTGTATTTCTTGTACTTGAAGTTCTACAAACAATGAATATTGTGTTCTATTTTCTATAAAATTTCTCCAAATATGTATGTGAAGAATTTTTGTTTAGACTTTAAAAAATTTTTAGACTTTTTTAATTTTTAAAGGCAATTTTATATGAATCCTAGGATGAATAAGTTGGTCATTATTGAATCTTTTAAAAATTAAACCTGTTTCCTTGAGCAGTTTATTTAAATGTTAGAATTCTACATTAGTTTATTCATTGTATAAACCGAGCACTTATTATGTGTTTGAATCGATGACATGTGCTAGAATTGCAATGATAGACCAGGTAAATTTTATCCTGGCAGTTACAGAATTTGGAGTTTGGTGTGCTGTTTCACCTGTGCTCTGAGAAATTCTATAGGGTTCAGGGGATGCCTCAGGGCAACCAGTAGAAGTGAGTGAGGGTGGGGGTGGGAGTGCCTAAAGTTTCCGGCTCATCTTTTCTCCAAATTCCAATCAGTTGCCTTTTCTCTGTTTCATCCATTGGGCTGCCTTGGAAGATCTCAGTTGCATCAATGTTCCTGATGCTAGACCAGTCCACAGTTTATGATCTGGTTAGTCCAACTGCTCGCAATGAGTCCTCCTTTCCCAGTCTCTTCAATTTTTTCACTTATTTTCTCATTAGATATCAGAGGTTGTGCTGAATGTTACAATGGATTATAAAACATAATTGTTGCCCTCAGGAAGTTTTTAATCTAGCACTATTTTATATTGATTTCAGTTGTTTTAAAATTAGGGCTATTGGGATGACCTCTGCTTACAGCTTTTCTGTGAAGCCTCTTCCCAAGTTCTTGTGCTACTGAAGTTCAAGAGCATGCTTTGGGCTGGTGGAGAGACACTTGGGAACAATGGTTGCTGTGCACTCAGGAGAGTATGGACTACTTACCTTGGCAGTCAGTGGGCACAGCAGCACTTATTCACACATAAGACATGCCAGGGATCTGCAGAGTTTCGGGTCATCAAGACAAAGAACTAAAGTAAGTTTCCAGGGATGAACAATTCTTTCTGCATTAATCGCAACTCTGCCCCTTTCCCACTGTTCACTGCAGCAGGTCATTGTGTCACTAGGCAGCCAGGCTGAGAACTGCTGCCCCACGTTAGCTCACACAGTGATTTATTTACAGCTCTTGACTGCTGAGTAAATAGTTGTGGAATCACAGAATAGGAACAGAGGTCGTTCCTATTCAGACCACAAAACTATGTTTAGAGGTCCCAGAATAGAGGAATTGGTGATGTTGACCCTTTACATAGAGCTTGATTGGTTTCTAAGGATAGGGTTCCTTTATTCTACTTACTGATAGAATAAATATGACATATGAATGATTGGGTTTGAAAAGATTCTGCTAGAAAGTATCTTTGCCCAAAGATCCTTCTGGTTTTTAGAATCAGCAGTTAAATTTTTCTAATAATTAAAGCGGTTTGTCTGAAAACATACCTGTTAAAATATAGATCCTTCAGTATCTGTGCCCTTCCGAGATGTAACTTTTGTTGTTATCATTAATTTGAATCTTATGGGCATTATTTAATTCATCAGGTGGACTTCAGTTAATTTATAGAGACTTGAGTAACTAGGACTGATTGAAAGAGAGGCATAGAAACATGTTTTCTGAATGCAAAGGCCACTGCATTAAAGACCTAATATACCATAAAAGGCAGCCTTGTTCTTTCAGGAAGCTAACACATGAGATTTGAGGTATTAAAACAAAAACAACAAACAAAAAAACCCAACCCCCAAGTGTTTTCTCTATGGTTTTTCTCTGGCCATTTCTAATATCTGGTATTATAATTTTCCCAGCTGTAAGACACTGGTCACTGAATTTGGGAGCTATTTTCATTGGTAAAAGATGATAAGTGCTTTCACATATCTATATTTAGATACATTTTTATATCAGTTTTTCAACATGGTTCTGAGCCATATCTATACTGAAGGAAGAGAAAATAATGAATGCAAGTCAGGGAGACCCCATGAGAATTCTCCACGTGTCCTACTAAACTTTTATTCTAGGATAATAGAGGAATTTCTACTAAGACCAAAAATTACTTATTTATCTAAGTATGATATCTATAGAAGAACATATATGCTATGCTTTAATATTTTTTAGTAAATAATGGACAGAAAGAATATAGCTTACATCTGAAATGAAATATTTCGAAGCCTATATTAGGTTTTGGATTTGAAATTTTTAAGAGTGCCTGAATTTTAAAGCTAAAAATTTCATTAATTTATTTTTATTTTTAATGTTTGAAGACATAAAATATATAAGAATCTCTGGTATGCCCTAAAAATCACTTTAAGTATTATGAAACTTAATATGGAATGCTTATCTAATAATGAGATCTGTTGAATAGCTGGCTTGTCAGAGTGATGTAATACTGAAGACATTTTTTTTCAAGACCAGACACACAGTTGACTCATTAAGCAATTTCTGTTTGCCATTGTATTATCCTCTTAGAGACCTCAGTAGGCCAAACACATTAAGCATCTCCATAGTCCATTTTGCACTGAAAGTCAAAAAGCCTGGTTCATCTATCTGAAAGTGAAATGTAACAGGGCAGAGGCATAGGTATGATGCATATTTTAGAAAATCGAAATATGCTTCCAAATGAATCAGTTACAATTACCATCTTGAGTTTTATTCTTGAAAATTTGTCATTAAAAGCCAAATTCCACAAATTTATGTGAATACTTTTGATAAATAGGTGTTCAACAACCTCTAATTACTCCATTACCAATGAAGTGCAGATTATTTTGCCTCTTTCCAAATGCCTCATAATTTGATCTCTATTTTCTTTTCTGATATTACATCCCAGTAAACCTTGGCCTCTACCTTCTACTCTAGTTAAACTCGTCCAGCAAACACGATGGACTATCCTTCATCCTTTAGTCCATTCCACCAGACTGTAATACGCCCCTGGTCTTCTCTGCCCATTCATATCCTAACTGGTTTTCCAGTCCCAGATGCAGTCTTCCCTTGTGCTTCACGTTCTCTTTTATCTGCTCCATTTCCAAGTTCTTAGGATCCTGTCTGTTATCACTCATTCAGCACCTAATAACAAGAGACAACATTTGCTGAGTACTTACTAAGTGCAGCGCATTTTCTTATTTAAACCTCAAACCTCATAAGAAAGGTACTATCCTTATTTTGTAGATGAGGAAACATCCGGAGAATTTAAATGAAAGTCACCAGCTAAAATTGGTGAAGCCTGGATTCAAATGTGTATTATTATTATTCACTAAATAATATTGCCTTACAGTGATAAAACATCCATCCATTTTAATCCCCCATTGTAAATTCTTTTGGAATTTTAGAGTGTTATAATATATATTTTCAATCTTTCTGACACCGCCCTTCATCCGCATGTGGTTTCTAGTATAATGCTTTGCATTTGATTGAATCTCAATAAATATTTGCTCATCGAAGAAAAACATATACTGGAGTACTTTAACTAAGATTTATATCTTGTTTCCTCATTTTTTTGGAACTTATACAGTTCTCTGTAATATGCTATGGTTTGTTAAACCACCTCAGTGATATGAGATATCGAATGTTTTACCTCAGAATCGTTGAGATATTCTCAACTCTGGAGGATTTTATTGATGTAGTCAAAGGATAGACTTTGAATGTACACAAAAATTTTAGGCAAAATTCTATCTAAGGCAAAGCATGTTTACATTATCGTGGGTCAATGAATGTTTGTTGACAAAAAATTAAACTATTTCCATGGAGAATTAGGAAACCTGACCAAGAAGGAAAAAAAATGTCCATGGAGTTTTTTTTCTTTCTTTCTTTCTTTCTTTCTTTCTTTCTTTCTTTCTTTCTTTCTTTCTTTCTTTCTTTCTTTCTTTCTTTCTTTCTTTTCTTTCTTTCTTTCTTTCTTTCTTTCTTTCTTTCTTTCTTTCTTTCTTTCTTTCTTCTTTCTTTCTTTCTTTCTTTCTTTTTTTGATTTTATTTTTTCATGAGAGACACACACAGAGAGAGGCAGAGACATAGGCAGAGGGAGAAGCAGGCCCCATGCAGGGAGCCCAACGTGGGCCTCTATCCCAGGTCTCCAGGATCAGGCCCTGGGCTGAAGGCGGCGCTAAACCGCTGAGCTACCTCCGCTGCCCTATTTATCTGAAAGTTAAGGATGTTATCTACAGTATCAACGAAATATTCTATAATTCCATGTCAACGTCTCATCATGCATGATTTATCTTATTTCCCCAGAGGCTGGTGTGGTCTCTTGTGTTCCAGGGTAACTATCAACAAAAAGGTATAAACAATAGCACAGAGTATTGCCCTGGCAAATAAAATAATTTTCCCTCATAGGTCTAATTTCTAAACCGATTTACCTTGAAACTTGGTTATGAATTGGGTGCGTGCGGAGAACTTTTTGCCAAAATACAGTTCCAAATTAAATGAATACATTAGCCTACTTAGGAGGTGGGGTGTGGGGATGGGGAGGGGAAGGAGAGAATCAATTTATAAAAACTACCGTGACAAGATTATTCATACATACACAAACATGCTTAATTTCTTAATTTCAGCTCTTGAGTTAAAGCATTAAAGACTTCTAAAGACTCTCACATAATAATTTGTATTGAAAATGCTTTCAGTTTGTATTGAAAATCCATTATTTGTGGATGTACCATTAATTCATACATGGGACTCTACTAAAATGCCAGAGATTCTTGTTGGATTACTTCTAGGTCATATGCATCTTTGTAAATAATTAAATAAGCAAAAAGTAGCAGATCATCTGACTATGAGTTAAATGGATAAACCCGTGGTAGTGGAGAAAATCGTACACTCTAAGTACCCATTTATATTTATATTCAGTACCCATTTGTATTTATATGAGGTTGATTAAGCTCATAACTTCATCTCTACCCTCTCCATTTTACCACCAGATAGAAAATCTTAATCATTAATCCTGCTGGGTTAACTAGACACTTCCTCATTGAGGACACTAGAGGAAATCCTTACTCTATGATGACAAATGCCACTGATTTCCCTTTTGGAAGACATTACGATAAAGCAAAAATTCAGAATTCATAAATAAAATGAAATCTGATATATGTTCATGGTCTCCTTTTTAAAATGATATTTTAAAATATTCCCTTAGATAGCTATTCAAAGCTGTTTTTTAAAAAAGGAAGATCCATAGATGTTTATGAATTCTGCTTTTCTTTCCACTGGACATGCCCTTTGGGAATAGAAATTGTATGTTTTTATGATTAGCTGTTTCTTAATTCTTGTAGAAGAATGACTTTTTAGATTATTGATACATTTTTCAATTCTTTGGACTTGAGTTGACCCACATAAGAATCCAATCCATAATTTTCTGTAGTTATTTTTGTTTTAGACAATCATTCCAAGTGTTTTTGCTAAATATATTTACCATGGTTGAAATTTGCATTCTCCTGTCTATGAAATTCCATCCCAGGGTAATTCAGAGGAAGTTATGCCTGTTAAAGGGCTGTGATGGTGGGTACATTTTAGCTTTGGTATGAATAAATTTTCTAGATTTGGTAAGGAAGAGGTAAAAAGAACCTTGAGTTTCCCCTCATTTGATAAAGAAAACAAATGAAAATTAAAAAAAAAAATGAAAAAGAAAACCTAACCAAACTGAGTTTTACTGAGTCACAGGTTCCTTTTCAGGGTTTCAGAGCAGTTGGGAGCACAAATCATTCATCCTCATATACCTTGTATGTCGAGTTAGGTGGAATCCTACTCACTTAAAAGCTAATGAACGTAAGGTGACCTAGCAAGTAGGCTGGCAGGAGAGAGTCGTTTTAAGATTTCATCTGGTGCTAATTTTATATACTTCAATCTAGACTATGCTGCCATTTCTTTACCATGGGTTAATGTAAACAGAATTTTAGATCATTGTCAAGGACTGAATTTCTTTATTTCTTTCAGTTGAGATAATCCTTGAGAAAAAATGTCAATCAAAGTGAGGTAGAGTTTGTGGTATTACTTATCAAAGAATAGTAGAATAGATTCATTACAGCAGAGTTGTTATAAAATATATTTCTATAAGGCCAACTAGTAGGATTTCCCTACTGACTTCTATATTTAAGTCAGTGAAATACTTTCACATTTCTCTTGATATGTAGTGGGATAAAAATTGAACATTTGGTAACATGCTGGTGACAGAAAGGCTAATGTGACTTTTGTTTACTAGAGCGCTGGTGGAAATTTTATCTGTGGGATATTTTAATTCCAATTTAGCAGTTTATTTTGTTTTGCCAGTATGTTCCAGTGTCTCATTTCAACCATCAACTGCTTCTCTGCTCTTCTTTTCCCTCTCTTTTTGTTTATATTATGTTTCAGAAATAGATGAAGCTCTCAAGGTTTTCTTCTTTGATCAAGAGTGAAGTGACAAATAGGCCCAAAGCAAAATCAGATTTTACAGGTAGGTCCTGCGTTGGCCAGGCTAATGACTAAGTGGCACCCACACCGTGTGTTTAGAGAAGATACTGAGAAATACTCTCTGCTCAGAATGAGATTTCAATCTAGAAGGACCTTCAACTTCAAGTCTGTTATTGAAATGCAGTTACTCTTGGAAGGCGTAATTTGTCTGTTGTTTTACCAATATCAACAGCTATGGCCTGGTGACATGAGTTGAACTCTTTGAGAGTAAGACATTCTAGGAAAGGGGAGGTAATTGTCTTGAAGGACGATTTTCATGATTCTTTTATGAATGTTGCAATTGAAGGCTTTCAATTAGCCTTCTTTAGATAGATGGGGAAAAAACACACCCTAGTGCTTATAGCTTTTTTTAAAAAACCTGTTGTTAGAAATGTTTTTAAGCAATTTCTTTTGTAAGAATGGGATATGTAGCAGGAAATGAAATGAAGAGTCAAAATAATTTCAGCCAATTCACAGTTTAAGGATTTAGCCATTTTATTGCCTTTTATTTATTTTTTTAAAAATATTTTATTTTATATATATATATACATATACATATACATATACATATACATATACATATATATAGAGAGAGAGAGAGGGAGAGAGAGAGAGAGAGCGCACATGGGCATGCATGCACATGTTCAGGGGTGGTGAAGGGTGGGAGGGTAGGGACAGAGGGGATGGGAGAGGCATAAGCAAACCCTGGGCTGAGCTCAGAGCCCAACACAGGGCTGATCTAATGACCCCGAGATCATGACCTGAGCTGAAATCAGGTGTTGGATGCTCAACCAACTAAGCCACCCAGGCCCCGATTTTATTGCCTTTTAAATGCCATGTCACAAAATGAGAAGTTAGAACTACTCTACTTGGAGTAAACGCCCTTATTAATCTGATTTGGGTTTACTTCTAGTAAGTGTTGACTGGAGTTGATTTATTCAGAGGATTGCCTGCTTTGATTATGTACTACAGCCTAGTGGGCCAAGAAGCTTAAGTGTGTTATTCTTCTTTGTGTTTCTCTCCCTAATTTCCTTACTCATTTCCTTGTTGGAAATCAAGAGAATTTGGTAATCATGAAAATAATCTGATCACAATCTGCCTCAAGGGTTCAGGTAGAACAAAGGAAAAGCTGACGATGTCATTTCGCGGAATCCACAGATGAAAATTGTTTTTATGTGTACATTAGAAAAACAGTTACCTGAAACAGATTGCTCACCTGGGGGAAGCTCTAGACTTATTTGAAGAGTCTATTCTAGAAGATCTAAAATTTAGCAATTACCTTAAGTTGTCACTTAAATCATCACTTCCCTAGTCCTTGATTTACATAAACTACTAACTCGTGGAAAAGTTAACTTCATGTGGCTTTCCCACCTAAAATTAGCTTTCTCAAAAGGGACTGAAGTTTTTTTTTTTTTAATAAAATTGTTGAATTACACGACAATAAGAATTTTTCAATTTTATTGTCACTTGTAGAGTGACTCATGACTAATAAGTATCCAACTGAAAAGTAATATTTGAAACTCTGGCTAAAAACAAGTTTGAAAAGAAATGCTATAGTGGCAATGGTGATGATCAGGGTGGTGCTTATGTTTGGAAAAACTATATACAAAAGCAACATTTAAATAATTGATATTTTTGGTATACAATTAATTTAGTAAAACGTTTTCAGTATTTTATGAAAGTGGATCATTTGGATTTAAGATAAAAGCTATTTTGAGGGGTGCTGGGGGGCTCAGTTGTTTAAGCTCTGCCTACAGCTCAGGTCATGATCCCGGGATCCTGGGATCAAGCTCCGTAGTGGCATTGGGCTCCCTGCTCATGGGGGAGCCTGCTTCCCCCTCTCCCTCTGCCTGCTGCCCACCCTCCTCGTGCTCTTTGGCTGTCTCTGTCAAATAAATAAAATCTTAAAAAAAAAAAAAAAGAATGTAACATTGTATGTCAACCATACTAAGATAAAAAAGTAAAAAAAAAAAAGACCTTAAAGAACAAAACAGGAAAGAAAAGTTAATCCTATGAGGGCCTTTACCTGCTGTTCTATAGTCCTTCCTAAAGATGAAGAAACAAGAGGGGAGCATAAGGATCATAAAAATACCCACAGCCCTATACTATGAACTAAATAAAATAAAAGAAAGATGCTACAAAATATCAACAAATACAATGGAACAGAACAAGGCATTAAAAAAAAAAAGAATGGTGGGTACATGGGAAAAAAATGGAAAGATGAGGATAGATATCATTTGGCCTACATGCTGCTTTCTAGTTCTCCTGGTATCTAAGCTAATTGACATTTGTGAATGAACCAGTAACACCTAGGGTGTGGAACACCAGAAGGCTAATTACTTTGGATTTCTTACCATGTTTACGTCATATATTAATTAGCTAAAGTAGACTCCTCTCTTTCTCTGTATATTTACATATATATGTGTCTGTGTGTGGGTGTGTTTGTATATTATTTGTAGACTTTAGGAATTGTGATGATTTCTTAAATTGTGGAGGGAATTATATATATGTATATATATTTTAAAGATTTATTTATTTATTCATTCATTCATTCATTCATTCATGAGGGACACAGAGAGAGGCAGAGACATAGGCAGGTGGAGAAGCAGGCTCCCTGTGGGGAACCTGATGCAGGACCTTATCCCAGGACCCCAGGATCATGCCCTGAGCCTAAGACAGATGTTCAACCACTGACCCACTCAGGCATCCTAGATATTATATACATTTAATATATAAATATACATTATAATATATATTTATAAGTATTTCTTCCATAATTTAAGAAGTCATCATATTTTCTAAAGGTTATCAAAAATACAACTCTTCTAAAGAAAGCTTGATATTATTAGTTAATACTAAGATGTGTGAAGGGCTGACTAGCTGTTATTTGAATGTAATTATATGACTTTGTATGAAAAAAGCCACATAAGTACAAATTCTGACAATAATATAACAGTCCCTGTGTATATAACCTAAAGTTATAAATGCACTGAGTTATTTTTTTGTCTACAAAAACTAGTACAAAATATTTAAATATTTAAAAAATTAAAAATATTTAAAATTTAAATATTTTAAAAATCAACTAGGACAATATTTAAAGAAGTATAAATATTTAGAAAGATTAGACTTTCTTACAAGCTCTAAATTCTTTTCCTAATAAATATTTAATATTACATTGTATGTATAGGATACTGTGCCAGACTCTTGGGAGGTATGAAAACTGTAAATTGTGATTTTTAAGGTTGTTAAAACTATGATAGGAAAAACATGTATTCAGAACAATTAGGAAAATTAAAAAGTATGTCTAGACAAGCGTTTGTTTCAACATGAAGTGCTTGGAGCACCTGCATCAAAACTTCCTAGGGCACTTATTAAAAACACAGATTTATTGGCTCTAACATCCACCTATTGAATGCCAATCTCTTGAGGTGTAGTTTTGGGGTTGTACAGTTTGAAAGCACCCCCAGATGATTCCAATGCTCATCAAAGTGTTAACACTGTGATTCTAGAATGGTAGGGCAGTGAGAGGTTACTTCCAACAGAGGCTGTTTAGCCATCAAGAAGGTACTTTACCTGAACCGTAGGTAGAAATCCGAATTTCAAGAAGTTAAGATGAGGGGCACCCAGGTGGTTTAGTCATTGAGGCTTCCGACTCTTGACTTCAGCTCAGGTCATGATCTCTGGATCATGAGATAGAGCCCTGTGTCAGGCTCTGCACGGGGCATGGAACCGACTTGGGATTCTTTCTCTCCCTCTCCCTCTGCCCCCTCCCTGCCCCTACTCTCTCTCTCTGTCTCTAAAATAAATTAATAAATCTTTTAAAAAAAGATTTTAAAAATTTATTCATTCATGAGAGACACAAATTGAGAGAGAGGCAGACATACAGGCAGAGGGAGAAGCAGGCTCCCTGTGGGGAGCCCGACGTGGGACTCGATCCTAGGACTGTGGGATCACACCTTGAGCCAAAGGCAGACGCTCAACCGCTGAGCCACCAAGAATAAATCTTATTAAAAAAAAAAAAAAGTTGAGATGGGAGTAGAGGATATTCCAAGAGGATACAGGATGTGAATAGCCTGAAATTCTATCTTTTTGTGAAAAAAAGCCACAAGTATGATTTATGATTTCAAGTATGGTATATTAGAAGGATAAAAGTTTAAAAAATATTGGAAAATTGGGTTGGTGTCATATCAAACGGGACTATAATTTCTTTTCATAGATAAAAAAGGAATGGATATTATACACTTGTAACAAAAACCTGCAAGGATTGTGAAGTAGTTTTGGAATCACTTAAGCACCTTTGTTTTCAGTAGCTTCTTTCCCATCTATACATATACCATAAACTTTTGCTGTATTTATTTCTTCTTTTGTTAAAATATTTTAAATTAAATATTAAACGTCCTATTTATCCCAAATACTTCTTACATTACCACTTTACCATTATCACACTTAAAATTAATCTAATTGTCTCATATTATTGAATGTCCAGTCCATATTCAAGTTATTTCCCCTACTATGCCATGTTGTTTTATACAGCTGCTTTTTTTCTTCCCCAAAACAAGATCCAATTAAGAAGCACTCACTGCACTTGGTTCTGAAGTTGCTGTTAATCTAGAATACTCCTCTCCCTGCCCAAATGCCCTTCTTTTTCCTCTTATTTCCTACTTTTCTCTCGTTCATCCATTCATTTATTGATCTGTTCTAATTTTTTTTAAAAGAATTATTTGTTGAGCCACTTCTGTGTCCCTATTGCATTTAAAGCCAGGACATACAAGAGGATAACAGTGTCTTCCCTATGATACACCAGGAATTATTTTGAAGGAAACATGCTGTTTTTCTGATGAAAATAGAAGTACTGAGAATGAATGTCATAAAAAAATACATGGACACACGCACCCACATACCCACATGCTGAACAGATCACAGCAGACTTTCAGAGTATAAAGTAATTTTTGTTTATTAAAACTCTTTTTCAGAGTTTATGACACATAGCCACAACATTTCAACCACAAGGAGCAAATGATGTGGTTTTCTAAGTTTGCAACTTAAAAACAAAAACTTGTGGTTAGGCCCAAGAATGAGATTCCTCTAACTTAGGCATCTAGATTTGGAATCCAGACCAAACAAGTAATGTACAAGTAGCAAGGCTCATTCAGAAAGGAACATCATACAAACACAGCCCTGTTCCAAGTGTGGGAAAGTATCGGGAGGCTGGGAGGTTTTCTTTTGCTCTTGAAATCTTTTTTTTTTTTTTTTTCCTCTTGAAATCTTAACTGTGCTTGAGAAGAAGAGCCAATCGACGAATCGTGGTAGAGAAGAGATGGCAGGGACGGGTTCTGAGCAAGTTTATTTTTTGCCTTTAAATAACCTTGTTTTTATGTAAAAATATTTTTTAAAGATGTTCAAGGGTGCTTTGGCATGTCCTGCAGCCCTTGCCGTACCTGGAGCTGTTCTACCCGTGACCCATCTGGACCTTTATGGAGCTGCCTCAGGAGTGGGCAATAGGAACCCTCCCCTGGGAAGGATTTTTAAGCTGAAACTGAGAAAAGTAAACCAGCCTCTGAGTTTCTAGAATTTAGGATATAAGGCTTGTGACATGACAGCCCTGTTTCCCCACAGGGTTTCAGAAAGGAGGAAGCCACCTGGCTAAGAGAAAGAGAAGAGAGAAGTTGAATGAAGACTGAGGGAGAGAAGCCTGTGGTGTTGGACTTGTCCGCTGTTTACCAAGGGCCACCCCAATACCTCCCTGTCCTGGTGTTTCATGAGATGCAGCCCTTCCCCGAGCTCCTAAGCATACTTTCCATTTAAAAAGTCCAACTTGAGTTGGGTTTCTGTCTCCTACAAATTATTTTAATTTCATCTAGTTCTCTCTGATTATTTGGATGTTAAGTACAAGTTAATATAAAACAAATATTGGATAATAGGAATAGCAATGACTTCTATAATGCTTACACTATGCCAGGTAGTATTCTTTGCATTTTACCTATATTAATTTGTTTAATTTTCAGAATGATCTTATGTAGTAGGTGTTGGTATATTGCTGTTTTACACAAGAAGCAAGATTAAGTAATTCGTCCAAGTTTATATATATATGGGTTGGTGTCAGCATTAAAACTACATGGTCTGGCTATGCCATGCTGTAACCATTATGCTTCTCAGCCTTTGATTGGTATGCTTCCTTTCTTCCCTACTATTCTCCCCTTCCATTGTGACTGCAGTGCCATCTTGCCATTTTCAAATGAGCAAATGAAATAAAAGTGGCTGGTTTGAAAGCAATAGCTCTGTTTAAAAGTTTGTGTGTTTGCGATCAGCACTGTGCTTACCCTCCTCCTCTGCACTGCTTAAGGCTGTCACTCCTCACCTAACAAAGTTCTGATACAGACTGTTCAGTCTGGAAGCTACAAGGATAAATGGGGCACAAGAATTCACCCTGAAACAGTGCCAAGTAGCTGTGTGAGTATTCTCAGAAAGGTAAACTCATCATCTAGGAAATAAACTTTAGTAGAAGATAATGTTCTCTGACTGTCTGGAACTCATTGGTTACAGATTAGGAAATTTACTGAACTGTTTAAAGATATATTTTTAAAAGATTTTATTTATTTATTCATGAGAGACACAGAGGCAGAGACACAGGCAGAGGGAGAAGCAGGCTCCTCGCAGGGAGCCTGACGCGGGGCTCGATCCCAGGACTCCAGGATCACGCCCTGGGCCGAAGGCAGACGCTAAACCACTGAGCCACCCAGGGATCCTTGTTTAAAGATATTTTAACTTCCCAAAAAGCTCATCAATCTCGCAGTCACATGCACGCACGCATGTGTGCACACACACACACACACACACGCACAGAGGCATGTACACACCGTTATCGCCTCCCGTTATCCCCCAACAACTGGGAATTGTCACAATTCATGCATCACCAGAGATTTGCTATCATGCCACTAATGTCTTTCAATAAAATCTGCATGATCTTGTCTGTATCTTGTGGCCAGACCTTTTGTTGCCTGATCAATTGTATCATTTCATGTGACACTCTCCATATAAATCATTCTTCAGTTTTTATAAGGTCATTATTTTAAGGTCATTGTATGATTATAAAAGATTTGTTTCAAACAATTCTGTTCCTTGAATATCAAAGTGTTTAGATTCCAGGGAGATATTCTGATATTCATAATGTAATTGAAGATGTAAAGGTTGAGAAATTTTCTTTAGAAGTGATCTTCAAGGAGGCATATGTGTCGGTGAGGAGTGGTGGTGGGGATTCACACTTGTTGAATAAATGATTTTATGAACTATTGAGTAAGAGGCCTGATTTGCCTAGGAACTTCTGTTTCTTGGAAGATTTGTCAAATTACTAGTGCCTTCTTGTTCTAAAATGTCATGATCATAGTATACCAAAAGCTTATGTGTGAATACTTTTATAAAGAGTTGCTTTTTTAGGGATGCCTGGGTGGCTTAGCGGTTGCGCATCAGCCTTTGGCTCAGGAGTGATCCCAGAGTCCAGGGATCGAATCCCGTATCGGGCTCCCTGCATGGAGTCTGCTGCTTCTTCTGCCTGTGTCTCTGCCTATCTCTCTCTCTGTGTCTCTCATGAATAGATAAATAAAATCTTTAAAAAAATAAGTAAAAAAGAGTTGCTTTTTAAAGATTGTCTGTGAGGAAGTATCTGTTAAGATCCTTCTCTTAGTTAAGCCTCATTAGGAAGGCTTAACTGTATGGCTGTGTTGGAATCACTCCCTACAATAAGTAGAGTGAGTGATAGGATTTGTTGTGTAGAAAAGTAAAAAAATAGTAGTTTAGGGAATAAGATGATTCCTAATCAAAGCTGGAAGATACGGGGCTTGCTGAAATTTAATTGAGATAACCAAGGTAAAGCCTGAGGTAGTTAAATGTCATTTACATACAAAAAATCTGCAATTATGTGGCAATTACATGGCAACCTAATTGAAGAAAGAATTTTTGAATAAAAAGATTGCAAGGGGGAACAAGGAAGTTTTTAGGGGTGGTGGATATATATGTTCATTATATTGATGGGCCTGGTGGCCTTAGTTGCATGAATGTATTAAAACACACTTATAAATGTAAATTTCACACTTCAAATGTATGTAGTTTATTATATGTCAATTATATCCCAATAAATAAAGAAAAAATTGTAAGGAGCTGAATCATAGTGGAACCTTGAGTGAAGTGCTCACCAGTGAGTCCTGACCCAGCAGCCAACCGGCCTTCCCTCCACCATCAGGCCTAGGAAATGAGCCATGGTATCCATTGTACAAGGGAGATTTTTATTAGTCCTACAAAGATGAACACGTGAAATGCAATGGGAGTTCACCAAGAGGGAGATTTTTTCAAAACCACTGCAGATGAAGACTTGGTGGGGAGCAGAAATGAGAGATTCTAATTCTCTGGGAGATAGATGTAATTTGTAGTGACTTGTCTGGGAGAGCACAGCTATTAAGTGGAGCAATGAAGAAAGCAACTGCTTTTGGAGAAGGGGTTGGTAAGCTACTCTTGAAAGCTAGGTGGGTTTGAATACATGTTGGGTGAATACATACTGGGGAAGGACCTTGCAGGCAGAGGAGGTAGGTGACCAGGCATAGAAGCAAAAAGAACAAGAAATGTATGTACAAGACATTTAGTGCAAATATAGAGATGGACAGCAGCAATGAGGAATAGAGTTGGAAACTTTCACTTAAAGTCAAAGAATAGGGGATTCCTGGGTGGCTCGGCAGTTTGGCGCCTGCCTTTGGCCCAGGGTGCGATCCTGGAGTCCTGGGATCGAGTCCCGCGTCGGGCTCCCGGCATGGAGCCTGCTTCTCCCTCCTCCTGTGTCTCTGCCTCTCTCTCTCTCTATGTCTATCATAAATAAATAAATAAATAAATAAATAAATAAATAAATAAATAAATCTTAAAAAAAAAATCAAAGAATAATAAGTGGAGTGAACTTTCTATGACCAGGATTCTATAAAACAGATGATTCTTTCTTTATCTGACACAGATCACTTTCTAATCGAGTTCTTGTTCCTGAATAACATGTACAAGGGTGTCTGTATATATGGAGGTTTTTTTTTTACTTGAATAAACCAAGCTGCAACACATTATGTAATATTTGCATAAATAGTGCATATAAAAACCTTAAATATATCTCCATATGCATTCATATGACTGTAAATGTATTTTTAAAAGGCCTAGAAGGATTTTCATCAAACTGGTTACTTCTGAGGAAGACCATGGGATTGGATGGGGCCATATGATCTGTATTCAAAATCTCTTGACACAAAGAATATCTTCATGTGTTAACTGTATACTTAAAGGTAAGTTTCAGGGCACATGGGTGGCTCAGTAGGTTAAGCCTATGACTCTTGATTTTGGCTCAGGTCATGATCTCAAGGTTGTGTGATCGAATTCTGAACTGGGCTCCATGCTCAGTGTGGAGTCTGCTGGAGATTCTCTCTTTCCATCCCTCCCCTGCTGCCCCTCCCCTTGTGCACAGGCAGTCTCTCTCTCTCTCTCTCTCTCTCAAATAAATAAATCTTAAAAAAAAAAAGAAGTTTCAAAAAGTTTCCCCCAAAAAAGTATACAGTAAGAAACCTACTAAATATTTAATGCCTTGAAGCCTAGGAAGGGAAAATTAGATGTGATTACATTAAAATCTATTATAAATTCAATTACTTAATAAATTTTCATTTATTACTTTGTATAGCTATATATCATTGTTGTGTATACGTGTGTGTGTATGATACTACGTCACATGGTGGAGGTTAAGTTTACAGAACTCATTTTTCACAGGAGTAACGCGGGCAGAAAATACAAATGAGTTCATAAATAATTTAAATAAATCCATAGGTTTAAGACTTATTCTAGCTCGTAAAGGAGAATAAGAGATTTGGGGTCGTTTTCCTAAATCCGAGAGGTTTTATCAAGGAAGATAACATTTTAAAGGCTTTAATACAGAGTGACATGATATCTGAGTATTTTCCAGAATGAGTGTATCTGTATTCTTCAGGTGTTGAATATCTCAGGTTTTCCCTTGAGCACTCGCTAGTCTATCTCTGCCCTGAAAAAGTAGGAGATTCAGTTTCACCCTTTGGAAATTTTGAGTTTGGCACTTTTGCCTTCCATTCTCGAGATCTTTCCATTGCCTTCTATTGTCAGATCACCTGGGAAGGAATCTGCCCTTGCTGTGATTATAGCATATTCTCATTATTCCCATGGCTTTTCAATGTCCTTATGATTTTTTAGTCATTTATCTGCTTCTCCCAACTGTTCTATGAGTTGAGTTGTCTTGCCATCACCTACGACATTTGTCATAGCATGGAAGTCTAACATACTGTGCTTAAAACCTCATTTTGATGTTGTGTGTAATTGCTGATAGTGTGTCTGATGTGAAGTATTTCATTCAGTCTTTGCCTGCAACTGGGAACACAACTGTATGCCTATGGGTTAAGTTTCCTCACAGAGCCTATTCTTGTGTCCAGTGTCTTCCAGGGCTGGATACATACTGTCTGCTGGGCATCTGACTTCCCTCTGTTTGCCACAGACCCCACCACACCCTGGTATATTGTACCTCACCCAATCCACAGCCTCTGTTAGCTCCCTGGATCCTGTAGTCATCAGAATTTGTGACCTTTACCTACTATAGTCCCAGGAAAAGAGTATCCATTCTGTCTTTGTTTTAGGATCTTTGGGTAGACGATCCTGTCATCTTGGAGCTCCCAGAATGTTTAAATGGTCATCATGGTCCATCTCCATAGAGACTTTCTGGTTTATGTTTTGAAGATCATTCAAAGAGTCTCTAAGAATATGTTTTTATTATTTTTATTCACCAATTCCCTTCTCTTCACCTATAAACTCTTGGTTTGAATTTAGTGCCAGGAAAATTTCTTCTTTAAAGAGTTGACATTTTTTTGAAAGATTTTATTTATTTATTCATGAAAGAGACAGAGAGGCAGAGACACAGGCAGAGGGAGAAGCAGACTCCATGCAGGGAGCCCGACTTGTGACTCGATCCCAAGATCCCAGGATCGCGCCCTAGGCTGAAGACGGCGCTAAACCACTGGACCGGGGCTGCCCAACATGTTTTTTTAAATGCAATAATGACATAATGGCAGCCACATAATTTACCATTCTATCTGTCATTATTGGACCTTATTATGAGGGTATACAAAACCAAATTTGAACTTTAGTGGCATCAGTGTGTTTTCTTGTAGTAAAAATGTGTCTTTTTTTTTTTTTAGTCCTCTGTCTGGAAATTCTCTACTTTCCTCTGTTGTATCTTGTGTTGTAATCTATTTTTAATTCTTCTGGAAAGAGGAGGGATATAAGTCATTTGACACATAAAAGTAATTTGTGTCAAAATTTTAAAAAGTACACTTATTAATATAAATTTGAGTTTGCCTACTT
Organism: Canis lupus dingo; assembly: GCF_003254725.2. NCBI lineage: Eukaryota > Metazoa > Chordata > Mammalia > Carnivora > Canidae > Canis > Canis lupus. The sequence goes on from NC_064280.1 coordinate 6,746,532, forward strand.
AGCACATAGAGCTACAAGAATTATGCATATCTTTAAATGCTAATCAGCTGAACATTTTCTTATGGCATATTTGAATATAGTATGGAATTCTACTCATATTTACGAATTATTTAAAATTCCCAAGGCAAATTTTATTCTTTTAACAAAACAAATAGAGCCAACATTTATTATCTGCTTATCTCTGAAAGTATCATTTTCCTTATTCTTTAGAATAATCTTGGGAAATTGAAAATATCCATAAGAAAACTGAGAGAAAATTGAATAGTGTCTTAGAGTTTAGGGCACCACAGTATGTTGCATTATACTTTAAATGGAGCCAAAATTATTCACTATTTATACCTTTGTGGAGAGACAGAAATTGCTTCCTATCATCATTTGTTCAGAAACAGAAGACATCTGCTAGAAGATTGTGTTGAAATCATTTGGCTGGGAAAAAAAATGATCCATTTTAAAAGCCTGCCAGATGGTTGACAAAGAATGCCTTTACTGATTGGTGAGACAATTTTTCTTAACTATTGAGCTGTTTCTGAGAACAAAATGCTCAAATGAGCAGAGAGCTTCAGAAAAAAATATAGCCATGCCACAATGGCTCAATAGGAACCCCAAACTTTTCAGTCCTCAACAAAGTGGACTTAAGAATACAGGTTTCCTGCGTGAAAGGAGAATAGAGTACTTTAGATTTTAAACTCAAAATCTTGGTGTATTACACTTACTAAATTTTAAGCATCAAATCATTACTAGTTCTCACCCTTACCCGAGAGGGAATGTGACCTGAGAATGAATAACCAAGCACATGAGTATCTTTGATCAAAGTTCCTTTCAGAATCTTTTGAGACTAAATAGCCTTCTCCATGTGCGACTTTGGTTGATGCTATATTTTTATCCAACCGGGATTGATTTAAAAGGGAGAACTGTTTTTACAAATAAGCTGCTGTTTTCCTTTGTCTTCGTTGGAGCTAGAAAGGGGTGTCTTACCCTTCTTTCTGAGAGTCCTGAATCTCGGCATTGTGTGCTCGCTCTCTACCCTCTTAGATTTCAGCTGCTCTGGAAGCTTTGCCAGAAAAACCCAGACCTATCCTGCTACCTTCTCTATGATCAGGACTGGGGTGGGATTTTGCAGTCAGAGCTAGGGTCTAGTCTTTGTCCTGAGGTTACTGCTATATACTCTGGGGGAAATTACCTAGTTTGTCTTAAATTCAGTTTTGCGTAGAGTTGTTTTGAGGACTAAGTGAGAAAACGTGATGTTAAATATTCAGTCAGTGGTAGCAATAGTAATAAGGATGATCATTACCTGCCTCAATGACAAACATCCATTTCTTCCCTATTTTACCTCCTTTATTAAAATACATAAATATTTCCAAACATTTCTGAATCTCTAAACATGGTTTCTTGCTCCTGTCTGAATGAATCTCTTTTGTGAACACACAGATTTAAGTGCCTGTCCTGTCTGGGTCTGCCTTTGCTTGTGCTGCCGTAACAAGATACTAGGTGGCTTATAAACCAGAAAGTTATTTTCTCGTAGTTCCAGAGCTGGAAGTTGAAGTTCGTGGTGCCAGCATTGTTGGTTTCTGGTGAGTGTGCTCTCCTTGGGTTGCAGACACTTTCTCACTGTGTCCTCACATGAGAGAGAGAGAGAGAGAGAGAGAGAGAAGAATAGAAAAGAGAAGAGAAGAGAGCAGAAGAAAGAAGAGAAGAGAAGAGAAGAGAAGAGAAGAGAAGAGAAGAGAAGAGAAGAAAAGAGAAGAGAAGAGAAGAAAAGAGAAAAGGAGAAAGAGAGACTCCGGGTATCTCTTTTTCTGAGGGCACTAATGCCATCATGAGGGCCCCACCCTATGACCTCATCTAAACCTAATTACTCCCAAAGGTCCCACCTCCTAATGCTATCACGTTAGGGGTTAGGGCTTCCACGTGTGGATTTGGGGGGACACAAGTCAGCCCACGGCAGTACCTGAGCACAGAGACCAGTCTCGCTGTACCTGTACAAGCTCTTAGTGCTCAGTGTAATGTTTCCCAGGGAACAGGAAATTCAACTTGTACTTTTGCCGAATTAGGTGACCGGTTCACTCTTTGAACTTCTCAGAGTGACCCTGGAGCTCTGCTAGCATGAGCTACAGACACTATAAGTCTGAAAAATCCTAAGGCCACAGCATCACCTGCAAAGGTAGGACATAACAACACTTCCTCTGGTGAGACTTCCAGGACCCACCAGAGCAGATGCGACCCACACCTGCTGTCCTGCTGGGTGAATGTCCACTCCAGCAGGCCCTAGAGTGTAGCAGTTAAAGGCACAGACCCCAGCCTGCAGATGGCTTGAGTGTAAGTGCTGGCTCTGCCATTTCCAAGCAGTGGACACTCGGGCCCTAATTTTCCCCTCTATAAAATAAAGATAATCATAGTAGCTTCCTCTTTGGAGGATTTTGGAGGATTTTGTGAAGATTATATGACACACACTCATGGCAAATGGTATGTGTTGCATAAATGTAGCTATTTTTATTATTATGTATTTGGAGAGACAAAACTTTGAATATGTCATCAGCTTTCCTAAATACCTGCCGGGGGTCCAGAACCTAGAATGCTAGTGTCGGGCTGACTTTGACTGACCAAGCACATTGCCTTCTTAAGCATCCCTCATTTCCAGTCTCTGGGCAAAATTAAAAGGAGTTAGAAGCCAACTTAGACTGTAGGATTAAAACAAATGTGAGTTTATTTTTTATTTTTTATTTTACTTGTCAGTGAATGAATTAGGATATATACACAACTGAGGTATTTATCCAGGGGATAAGCCTTTGATTTCAATTGATTCTACTTTTATGAGCTTTGTCTTTTTTTTTTTCTTCTTCTCTAAGAATCTATACAGGCAGGATTATTCTAGTTACTGGTGAAAATATGCACTGTTATCATTTTATATTGCAAGCCAAGACACGATGGACGCTTACTTCCAAATGGAAAATTTAGAGATGGAGAAAAATAGAGAAAGCTTGATCTAGGCCATTACAAAAGTTTGTGTTATACCTGTAACTCTGATTTTTAAATGGATTTGTAGATGGTAAAGGAGATGACAATACATGCTGTTTGCTATCCCATGTGGTTATCCCTGTACCTGATTAAAAATATGCCCAGGAGAATCTGTACGCTGTACAAGCTAATCTTGCTTCTAATAGCAAGAGCTACTTTTCGTTAAACACGAAAGGTACCTTTCCTCAGTAAATAGTTACGTGCAAGGCATTTGATATATACCATATTTGAAATGGGACATTTTAGCTGTGCCAGGATATCTTCCCAGGAAGTAGGAGTGGATTTTACTTCTCTTTTCTGACATCTGTTAACTGTGGTGTTTAGTTACTGCCAGGGGTCATTGGGAGAAACCCTTCATTATGAATTTACCTATAATCATAAGTCTACATAGAAGTAGAGGGGTTTCCTCTAAGGAAAGGGACCACAGTCCCTTCCTTTTGAAATTCAAAGGTCTTAGACATTTTTAATTGCCTCATGCAAACTTGATTATAGCCTGCTTGTAGGAAAGAGCATTGAGGTGCCTGAGAGTGACTTCACCTTGACCAGAGTGGATGAGGTTCAGCTTCACGGTCTGGAGATTGAAGGGAAGCACTGGTACTGGTTGTGAAGTAGCGGACACTGGAGGCAACTAATTCTAGTCAAAACACTTGAATCTGAGAGCAGCAAGGGTGTGAGTATGTGTGAGTGTGTATTTTGAGAGAGAGTGCGAGCAGGGAGGCAGAGGGAGAGGGAGAAAGAGAATCAAGAGAATCTTAAGCAGGCTCCATACTCAGCTTGGAGCCTGATGGGCTGGATCTCACAACCCTGAGGTCATGACCTGAGCTGAAGTCAAGAGTGGGTGCTTAGCCGACTGAGCTACCCTGGCACCCCAGCAGTGCCTGTGTTATTAAATCCAAGACCTTATCACATTTGGCACCTGGGGCAGTTTTGTCATGGAGCACTTTTGTTTGAACCCACCTTTTAAAGAAGGTGCATTTATCGAGCTCTGAGGAATTATAACAACTCAAGGAAGTTGCTGGGAGCTCTACCTTAGCTGTGGTGGAGGCAGTTAGGACCACGGCTTTCCTGACTGTGGCACCGAAGATGGCAGGAGCTGTTGGTCTGATTGAGTCTATACCTCTGAGGCTTGTTTAATTTGACATATGGGGTAACATCCAGCTTCTGTTTTAGGGACAGGGGAGAGGTAGGCACTTCGAGATCATCTCTGCCAAGAATTACTACGGCAGGTGGCCACCATAGCAAAAGCTAAAAGCTATATCATTACATGGTTTAAGGTCACCTTGGGCCACCAATGACCTTGCTCCTAGATCACTGACCTCACCTCTTGTTCCTCTTGGCTTTCTTTTAGCTGAATGTAATCTAGAGCTATTGCCTTGTACTTTGTGGAAATAATAGTTGTAGTGGGAACTGGAGACATGTTAATTCTCAGGTGGGGGGAGAATATGGTTGTCTGTGGAAACCAGATTCCAGAGGAATCAGTATTTGGGCCAGAAGTTTGGAATCCTCCTCCCTGGTGAACACATCCAGTCTCTACTCCTCTTGCAACAGGCAGGGACCATCAGCACCAACCCTAGACTGTGAATCAGCAATTCTGGAGATGTTTAAGCTTAAAGGGAAAGGGGATGCAGAGCCTGGAGAGGTGTGGAGACTTTAAATAACTTTCCCAATGTCTCAGAGTTTGTAATTTTCTGAGCCAGGATTTACCGAAGCAGCCTGACTACAGAGGCTGTGCAACCAAACCACTGAGCGGGCTTCGCATCCAGGCCTCTGTGAGCCTGACACTTTTAACTCTGCATCTTGATTATCTCTTGGCATATGGAAAGGAAGGATGCTTTGGGCCACAGCCTGACTATGGATTCTAGGGACAGTTTCAAGGCTTGGTAATTTTGCTGGAAGCTTATTCTATGTAACTTTTTCTTGCGGAATTAAATAATCAATCTTAGGAAAAAAAATTATGACTTTTTTCCAGCAAGAACTCTGGCCACAACTTTCTGTCATATTAATGAGAAAAGGCCATGATAGAAGTTAATACCAGCTTGAATACACTTTAGACCATTTGTTGTCAGAGTCAGAGGACTAAACTTCATTTGACTGAACAATGCTCAGTCCCAAGAGATGGACTCAGCAGGTGGGTGTCCACCAGACATCCTTTTGTAGTAAGAATAAAAAACAGTATTGGCAAAAATTGAGGATTGTCATGAACAGATCATTGAATCTCAGAGCTGAAATGCTGCTCAAAGAATAGCTTCGCTCTCATACCATTAGATCATGGCTGATTCAGAAAAGTTAGCTGGCAGGAATTAAATCCATACAAGTTTATGATGAAATGCACATTATTGAGAGCTGACCTTTGAGGCAACTTTTGGTGAAATCCAAATTGCTCCTGTCTATCAGCCACGTGGAAGGAGTGATGGGAGCAGTATGTGAGCTGTAGATCCTATTCTGACAAGTTCTCTCTGTTTCTGGACCTTATAATGTCTGAGGCAGAAACTCTATAATATATATAATATAATGCTGGCTGACCAGGCTCTGGGAAATATTTTCACATAGTGCTCCGTTATTTCTTATATGCTGAAGAAAGATGCCCTTTTTGAGACATGATTTTAAATGTCATAGTTATATCATTTTCCTTCAAAGATAATTAAAATTCAGTCTATTTTTAAATTGGAGTCCCATTGTAATTCATGTTCACCGATTTTGGCAAGCATTCTCCTACAGTTATGATTTTCCATTTACTTACTTGGTACTTTCCGACACGAGAAACAGAAAAAGATTTGATATTAAGTAAACGTGTTCTTGAGTCACATGTACAGCCACACACACACACAAATTCAATGGAACATTTAGATAAGTGAAGACTTTGAAATTGGGCTTGATCTATTTATGATGGATAATGAATGAGACAACGTAAGGGCATGCAAATATCAAAAATGAGGCAGATGATTTTTGGCCCATAACAAAGAGCTTTTTGATGTTGATGATTTGAGGAGGGATCCATATGGATTCTTGCCTATTACCTTACAGGAATGATAAAGACTGAGATGATAAACTAGACATTAATTACCAGTGATACTTCCAGATATTAATCACAAACAACTCTATTTATAGATCATTTGGAATTATTTTTCCATTATTGATTTGGAATTTAGTTAGTGATGATATTTAGTTAAACATTTTTATTTGTTATGTTACTTTACCTATTAAGTGCCTCAACATTTTGGCTTAAGATATTCAAAGACTAATTATAATAAATTCCAGGAAGCTGAAATGATAACTGGTTTCCATCTTGATTATGGTCCTTAGTGTTGAATAATTGAAAGAAACTTGAGAAATTAGTTTTATAAAGAGGATGAATAAAAATATTAATTATCTTCTAAATATTTGATTGGAAATCATAACAAATGTTAATGTTGATGCAGGATCATGGAGCGCAATGGCCAAGAAAGAATTCTTGAGATGTCATATGGTGCAACTTAGTGAGTTAATTTAAGTAGCAGGGTGATAAGACGTGTGGGCAGAAAGAGCTGCACTTTTGCTGTATGAAGCTGGTGGTTATATACTTAGTGCTCACGGAGGAGAGGACATGCAGAGAATCTCAAATCATAAGTGTCTCCTTTGAATTTCTACTCGTAAAAGTACTTTCACAAGATTTCTCTGATGCTTATCATTCAGTTCAAAATTAAGTATGGGTGAGATGCACAAGCAGTTCCTTCTGGGCTGAGAGTGAACAGTTTTCTGCTTCTATGCCTCATTAATATGAGTGCCTTCCATTAACTAATTCAAATTCTTGTTATTTTTGAGTTATCAGATTTTATATAAGATTAATAAAAAGTATAAGAAAATTGAGCTGTGTTGTGGTTTCAGGATATTATATACCCTAGGTCAAAATGTTCCTTTAAATTCTTAAAACAGCATCAATCTGACTCATCAAGATACAAATGCACTCTTCTGAAAAGGGCACTATTATTAGATTTTTAAAAGATAAGGGACTATTTAACTCTTTTCATCTGGCTTTTGTAATACATTAAAATAGATTTCATGTCTTGATATTCGTTTGCTTTATTTATCTCAGATTGTTAAGTGAAGGAAATAAAAGGTAAATCATTTTCTGGAAAGAATAAAAGGTGAATGAAATCAGTGAACATGGATAATATCTATGAATACAAATGTGTAAGGTATCAATTTTATGTTTTATGTAGACAAATAAATGGTTATAGTTGCAAGTGAAATCACTGCAGCAAGTTTTCTACACATTTTCTATGTTAAATATGGGTAAATAATAACTCTTTACAAAAGTTCATTGATCTTGTTACCTTTCACATATCTGGCAAACTCAATCACCAAAATAAAGAGACACGTAAAAACAAATAAGACTTTTGGACAACTGAATACAGTAATACAAAATCCACATGTACTCTTACTTACAGATGAACACTGAAGCTGTCACTCCCAGGCATGTTCCTTCCATTTTACACTCAGAATTACCCTTCTCTTTTTTATCCCTCCCTCAGAAGGTTAGAAATGGGAAATCAAAGCAGAGGGGAATGAGAGGTGAGAGAGGCACATAAAATGCCTTTAGTAAGAAAGCAATACCAAGAGCTAAGCAGGAAAAGAAGGACATGATAGCAATAATAATAAATAATAAATAATAATAATAATAATTATCTACCTTGATGACATCTCTCTCTCTCTTTCTCAATCATCTAATAGATCTTTGATAATTTTATGTATCAACTTGGCCAGACCATGGTACTGAGATATTTAATCAGACACTGTGTAGATGTTGCTGTGAAGGTATTATTTAGAAGAGAGAAATCTCTACAATCACACGAGCCTTACAATAAATCTCAGTCTCTCTCTGTGTATTTATACACACATCCTATTGGTTCTGTTTTTCTGAGAACCCTAACAAATCTATCATCTATCTATCTATTATCTATCTATCTATCTATCTATCTATCTATCTATCTATCATCTATTTCTCTATCCTCTATCTATCTATCTAGTATTTATAGTAGTCATAGAAACCTAAAAAGAGTTTTGGGAAGGTATTATTTTTAAAATATTTTATTTATTTATTTGACAGGGAATGAGAGAGAGAGAGAGAGAGAGAGCACGAGCACAAGCAGGTGGAGCAGCAGGCAGAGGGAGAGGGAGAAGCAGGTTTCCCACTGAGCAGAGAGCCAGACTTGGGACTTGCTCCCAGGACCCCGGGATCATGACCTGAGCCAAAGGTAGATGCTTAACTGACTGAGCCACACAGGCCCCAAGGAAGGTGTTATTTAACATACATGCTAAAAAATAAGACATTTGAAAGCACTAATTTAAGTATAAAACATCATGCCAATTATTAGCAAATGGTTTTACCTATCTCAGAAGGACCTGATGTTATCAGTGAATTACAGCACAGTTTATTAAGCTAATTGTTATAATAAACATCAAACAAATATCAGTGTACTGTTACTATGTAAGGAACATCATTTTATGAATATGTACTTTATTAGAATTTTTGCTTTTATTAAGAGGGATTTGGCTTTGGGGGGTGCTAAAAGTATATGGATACAAGCATTTTATTACAGATGAGTTTATTCATTCTTAATTAGTATAATGTGGTTGACTGACTGAATTCTCAGTTAAACTCTGACATTTAGTCCACAATCCGCACTTTATTCCTGGTACTGTTTGATGGAGTTTCATATGCTGAAATATATGTTCATGTGCCCACAATGACCACATCTCCTTTGTTTATGTACACAAGAGTTTGTAAAGCTACTTGAGCAGTTAAAGATGAGGAGAATGCTAGTGAAATCAATGTGTTTTGACTAGGAAGCCCAAGAGCAAATTGAAGAAATAAAAGGACAATAGGCAACACTTACATCCTGAAAAGATAACCTTTGAACAAAAATAACTCAAAGACTCAACTTGTCAGCAAAATTCAGTGGGGAGGGTGAATAAAAAGAAACAAAATGTTGTTCTACTAGTCTTGTAAAATTTTTTATATATGATAAGAATTTCAGTTTCCAGTAGAATAAGGTGTTGCTAAAGGATTAAGGTCACTTAGTCTTTACATGCTTAATCTTAATCTTTATATGCTCTTCATCTTGACTTGCTCCAAAGCATATAAAAAAATGTGCAGAAAATACATGCCTCTTGAATAAGTGAAAGGCAGCAATACCATCCTCCACCTTTTCTCCCCACCTCACAGAAGACCTCACTTTCCAAGAAGCAGTTGCAAACTTTTTTAGATTGTTAACCTGGTTGAAACTTAAAAAAAAAAAAAAAAAAAGAATTTTGAAATAAGAAATGACTAAAAAGAGATATATTTGCTTTTTTTTTCATGAGGACTTCTAAATTGTCTTAATATTCAGCTGGGCATTTGGTTATGGTATTATATTTTTGTGGTCCTAATTGTTGTGCTCATGGTTAGCTTCTTCTTACAGAGGTCATAGAAGGAGGGTGGGATTCAATAATTAGATACTCTATTACTTTACTTGCTTCATTTGTTGAGAAGATCAGTTTGTTGCAAAATGTTAAAAAATGTAGGGTAGAGGTTACAAATTGTCTTTGTTTTCTATTAGTGTGCTGAATCAAGTGGTGGCAGTTTAAAGTTTCAAAAATATTTAAAATATAATATTTATCTTTTGTGGAAAAAAGTCATGCACAATTTTAAGACTATTTACAATTGCTTAAGTTCAAATCATGTTTCAGAGGTTTAATTGGTTCATGAGTCATGTTCTATTTAGATATTTGTTAGAATGGATTCTAAGAATATGTGGAAATTTTAGCATTGATGAAAGTGACAGCCTCAGGGCTCCTAGGGCATAAAGGGCCCTTGTATGCGAGTTAGTCCAAGGTGACTCCCCCTGGCTTCTGGAGGCCTGTAAATTCATGGCTTGGGCAATTGGCACAGGCTGGCTTTCAGCCACCCCTCCCCCCATTGGCATTGTCCCTTTGTACAAAGAACAACGGACAGAACCCTTGGAATAGCCTTGATCAGCTTCATTTAAAAATGGAGAAATTAAAGTCCCATAAATGTTCTCACTATTAGTTGGCTGCTTCATCAGAAGGATGATCATCTTTTGAACAAACTGCTTCAACCTTTACCACAATTTTACTTGCACTATTTGCATGTTTGAGATAAATTATGTGACGATTAAATCATTTGCTTTTATACAACTATTATAATCAAGGAAGTGAATGAACAGAAAATGTCGATTTAGTGGTCTAGATTTTGTTTTGCTTTCCCTTTAATAATATATTTCATCAGCTAATGAATTCTATAAAGACTGAGAATTTTGACAATGGTAAAGTTACTCATAAACATCCATCCTGGTGTCACCAGAACATGGTGCCAATGATATTTGGCTTCTTTTGAACTTCATATGAGTGGGTGGACATCATTATTTTTAACAGTCATAGACAGTAAGTACTTACGCCTAGTCAGTTTGTCCAATGAATCTTACATTATAATTCCACCACCAATTTGCTAAGTTATGTTATAATTAATTTGTTACACAAGAATTCGTATTTTGTTTGCTGTAGATATATAAAAGTTGCTCAACATTCTTTCTATGGCATACATTATAGCATAGGTTGTGCCATAAAACAGTGGATTTGTATTTACAATTGACCCTTGAGCAATTAGAAATTAGGGGTGTCGACTACCTCTGATCTCACCCAGTCAAAAATCCATGTGTAACTTTTGCTTCCCCAGTAGCTTATTTCTCTCTCTCTCTCTCTCTCTCTCTCTCCCTATATATATATATATATAGCTAATTGTTATAATAAACATCAAACATCAAACATATATATATATATATATAGAGAGAGAGAGAGAGAGAGAGGTAGTTCTTGACCTTTTTGGGAAAGAAAGACATAAAGATTTACCTCATTTAAGCCTTCACAGTACCTTGTTTGTATCTTTCTTGTGATACAAAATTTGAGTGTCTAGTTGATGGTTTAGATTGTAAATTTTTGAGGAGTGATGCTGTCTGACTGATTTTATTTTTCCTAGTACTGGCCAGTACAGGAGAGACCCTCAATAGATGTGTATTTGATTGAATAAAACCTGATATAATTTAAAGAGATATGTAATAGGTACCATGGCAGAGATGCAAACAAAGAGTAATGAAGATGAGAGGAGAAAGGCAACCATTCTGAAGAGGAAACTGAGAAGCATTTCAAGCTAGAGGATATTAGAGTAGCTAAGATTTAAAGATGGAAGTTAAGGACAGGAGCAATCAATGGCGATCGCTGAAAAGATGAAAAGTACTTAGGTAATAGAAAATGTGTAATTAGAGTTGGAATAATGATTAGTTCATAGTAGAGACCAGAGAAAAACAGTAGGCTGGGAGCTATAACTGAAAAGTTGTGTTGGGCCACATAGAGAAAGCTCTTGAATACCCATGCCAGATATTTGAATCTTATTTTTTGGATGGTCAGAGACGTGCAAAGTTTGGGATGAGTCACGAAAGGGCCAGATCTTAATTTTGGGAAGGTAACTGTGACTCTGTGAGGGATAAAGGGATGGAGAAGATGGCTGGGTTCCTGGTGGGATGAATAGTAGAAAACTTGGTGAAACTAGGCAGGAAGTATTGAGAACTAGGCTAGGAAAGGGAGGGTGGGGACACTGAGGAAATTAATGAAGGGGGCACTGTGGAACCCAAAGCAATGATTAGAAGACACTGATTGGACCAATTCATATTGCCATGGTCCCCCCGAAAACTGGGTATGTGGGCTTGGAGTTAAGGAGAATATACAAAATGAGAGATATAGATTTAGAATTTGATCATGAATGTGGATAATTGGATATGAAATTGTTCAGAGAGTTAAAGAGAAAAGCATTGAACTTTCAAAATATTTAAAATAGTTAAGTCAGGCAATTGATCAAACTGTGCTGTGTGCATGTGCATGTGTTTATGTGTGTGCGTGCATTTGGTGGGTAGTAGTACACATCAGGTAATTAATACAGAAAAGGTTAAAAAGGAGCAATCAATGTATACTTTCAAAGTACTAATTTGTAGCTTAGTCAAACCCATAGTTGAATGTGTGAAAGACAATAGGTCCATCAGATCCATTTTCAACGTAAAGTGAGTAGTCAGCCGTGCTGCATTCTACTGCAATGATAGATAGTCGGTACTAACTGAAATGTACATTTTTAGGTCCAGGAAGCTCTGGAAATCTCTGTGTAAGGCCTAAATTCCATTATGTCAGGTTCATAAAATAAAAATGCAAAAAAAAAATGCAGGTAAAATCCTGTTTCAATCTTATCGATGGATTCAGATTTAAGTTATCATTATTGCTGAAATATACCTAGTGATGGGGGGAGTAGAATTGCTTACAAATGAAAAAACATTGCACATATTTTTAAAAAACATATTAACTAAGAAACTTAAGTCATATCCTTTTGGTTTCTTCCTTGGGCAATGACTATTGCTCTGCAGTTAAAAACTTCCAAATATGAGGGTAACTTCTTTACTATTGAGATAGAAGTTTAAGAGGAGTGTGTGATTTAATAAAGTTCATTATAATCAGACAAACTAAGCTTTTTGTTACTAAAATACTAGCTTATGAAAGACTGTGGAAATGGTCTTGTTTGATGGAACCCACAGAAAAGTCATTATACATAGTATAACAGGTGGGGTTCCCAAAGTGCAAAATGACCCTAATTCCTCACTCTTCTTTAATGAGGCTCCCTAAACCTCATTAAAAGGGCTTGCCCGCCTTAGAAAACACGATCTAGTCTGATGAGTTTAATTCCCAGGAAACACATAAGCTTTCTGAGTGATTGTTTACTCACTTATAAAATAGAGATTATAATAATGACAATTTCCTCAAGGAATGACTATAAGGATCATTTTTGTGTATGAGAAAGATGATGTAATGTTACAGAGGATCATGGAGTGTTAGAATTAATGCTATATGACACTAGAATTTAGTGTTTTGAAACTTAAATGAGAATACTTACTATTTTCTTTTTCACTAGAATATCCTGATTTTTTTTTTTAACCCTGTTTTGTGTGTACTCCGTGATTACCCCTTTTAGCTAGGGAATCCGTTTTTCTGAGCTTTCTCAATTTGTGTAAAGAGCAATAATTTGGGGACCTGGCGAATGGTTGAAAAGGAATACAATGATTACAAAAGCATAGGATGAGACAACTGGAATTACAGAATTTTGAAAATGTAACCATTTACTGGTTTGTAGTGGAATGTTGCTATGACTGCAGGTGTTTATACAGGTCTGATTTAATCTCCCAAATAAGAAGGATTTTCTCAATCTATGTTTAGTGTTTCTCTTCGTCCTGGCAAGGATTTCAGAAGATTGTCACTCACTCACTCAATTAAAAAAAGAAAGATATTAGCACTTCATGTTTTAAAATGCCCCAGGACAGAAATCTCTCCAGGTAGAGGAAGTATTTAACTAAAAATAGTATATGTGCTCATCCCATGCCAAGTATGCGGATTTTGGTTAAAATCCACTCTCTTGTCTACTAAAAGTTGTATTGTAGTAAATCTGATATGTGACCTCTAGGACACTGCTTTATAAATATTTAGGAAAAAAAAACTTGATTAAGTATCCAGTGGGTAAATTTCCACTGCAAAATAAATTTCTCAGTATAAACTTTAGAACAACATTTAATTAGGCTTTACAACAACAACAACAACAACAAACCCTGAGGGGCACCTGGTTTGGTTGTTTAAGTCAGTTAAGCCTCCAAGTCGTGATTTTAGCTCAGGTCATGATCTCAGAGTCATGGGATCGAGCCCCATGTCCAGCTCTGCAATCAGCTCAGAGTCTACTTGTCCCTCTCCCTCTGCTTGTGCTCTCTCTCTCAAGTGAATAAATAAAATCTTTAAAAAAAAACCTTGAAAAATTACTACATAACGATTCCTCTAGGCCTTAGACTAGCAGAATAAACTTTTCTTGGGTAAAAAAACAGATAGTACAGTTGGTTTTAGCAAAGCATAGTGAAAAGATGTCATAGGTTTCATCTGTACATGAGAAGGCATGCTTCAGTACGTGAATTATAACATTCCCAGTAGAAGTTCAGTTTTCCACTTGAAGCATTTTTAAGGACCTTTAATATCCTTGAGTCTATGAAAAGTTAGACTTAAGGTGAATCAAGTACTATGTAATTTAATTAATGTATTTTATATAGCTAAAATCATTTTACATTATTCATTTAAAGTGATACTAACTAAATAAATTGTAGAACTTAATTAGATACGTAAATTGTATATAATGTTAAAATTGATAAAATTGATAAATTGATTAAAATGTAACCTCCATTTAGATAGAATAACCAGCAACATCCCCTGAACACTGTAACTGGAAAACATTTAATGCCTAGGAAATGTTTGCCCAATGATAATTTGTTTTCATGTTGATCATTAATCTGGAAGTTATATTTTTCTCCATAGAAAAACATCAGCTCTCCTTCCTTTATTTTTTTTTTCTTTTTTTTCTTTCTTTCTTTTTTTTTTTTTTCCCTCTCCTTCCTTTATAGGGAACTGACTAAAGCACTCTTTCCTTTGGCACAGAGTGGTTGCCTCACGCAGAACCCAGAACACCATATAAACAGAGGAAGGGAATAAGTCTTGGTTAGCATGTGAAGCATGCAGCTGGCATTTTGCAAAGCTTCTTTGCAGAGAAACATTCCCTCCTCAGCTGTACCACAAGGTGGTTGAGTGTACAGCTTGGAATTACACAGTTCCACATCTGCATTCCAGTCTACCATTTCCCAGCTGTGTGACGTTAGAATCATACAATACCCATAAGCTTCAATTTCCTCAACTACAAAATGATAGTACAAAGAGTTACCTTCCACGGTTCTATAAATATGATACAAGATTATAAACGTAACATATTTAACATAGTGATTGACAAATACTGAATAGTCATTATGAGTAAATATTATTAGGATACAACGATAGAACTTATAACTGAACTTTCAGTGTGTGAAAAATAAAGATCCTGATGCTCAATAAACTCACATTCTATAACAGACCAGCATGGCCAGAAAAAGAAGATGCAAAAAAGAATAATCCAGACCAGAATGGAGACTAGCCACATTAATTAAGGTGTTTTACCAGTTCCATGTAATAAGGGCATGGAAGTTTATTCAAATCCTCATTTTCATCTATTGAATACTTAGAAATGCTTTGTATATGATGGATGCTATTCATTTATTTAATGCATTCCAACATTTATAGTAATATCTCTATACCTACCCATATCCTGTTCTCAAAGTTCTGGTTATCTCATAAAATGCCAGAATATTTCACACAAATTTTGTGTGGAATGATGATATACCGATAACTGAGTCAGGTGGACTCTACTGACCTCTATAGTCAAGATTCCTTTGTTGAGAGTGAGAAAACTGATGAGCAGCGTCAGTAGCTTAAAGACTATACATTTGGAATCAGGCCTGCCTGAGTTTGGGTTCTACATTTTCTACCTAAACATTTAGACAATATTCTAAAATTCTCTGAGATTTCATCTTCCCATCTATAAACTGAATATAACTAACTCCAAATGTGGTTGTAAGAATCAGCAAATGCCATATTATCTAAGAAGGGATTGTCTTGGAGGAGGAGTATCTGGCTGTGCTGTAACATTGTAAAATGTTTGATCTAAGAATAAAAAAAGGAGATGTAGAATGACTTCAGTTGGAAAAGGTGAGGGGTGAGATAATCAATGGACGTCATTTATATTTACAAAAAGTAGATAATTCTTAAAGATCATAACCCATTATCTCAGTTTGAGAATTCTTTTTGCACTGTTAAAGATACATCCATATAATGTTGCAAAATTTTTCTTACTTGTATTTTAGGGAAAACTGTAAAACCTTCTTTACATATTATAAACTGAATTGAAGTAGGACAACTTTTACATGATTTAACCTACATTTATAATATATGCACAGATATATCATTGCATCTTCACAGCACTTTATTAATCATTAATTTGTTGTAACTCCTGCTATGTTTATTAAGCCTTACTGAAAACAGCCATGGTTCACCTAATGTTGTATTTTGTCAACATTTGCTTTTATGATGTTCTTGATGTGATATGATAGGGGTTATTTTTAGAAACAAGAGAGTTAATTTTTTTTTTTAGCTAGGTGTTCACAAATTACCTGTACCTTTCACCTAATACAAGCAGATTCAAAGGTTGCTATGTAAATGGATTTTTATTAAGAACTCTGTCTTCTATGGGTATTGGTCCTCTAAAAACTGCAGGCCTGCTTATACTCTGTATTAACCTAGATTAACAATTTTTTAGCCAGCCTACCAACTTGTGATTTCTGTGACTATTTTACAAAATAAATGGCTTTTGTGTATAGTGGTTTAATAGTTTACCTCTGTTAACAGGAGTTTACTTAACTTAATGTTGCAGGAAATGTTAGTACCAGAATGTGTTGAATTTTTCTTCTTCAGAGTGTAAAGCTTCTCCATAGAAGGAAGAGCCTAACTATGGACATAGTGAGTGGGACATTTCATGGAAGAATGATTTGCACTTAACATTAAGGTAAAGATGGCACAGCAAATTCTTACAGGGCCAGGCAGGTCACATAAATGAGGTAAGTAGAAAGAGTAGGGAACTATAAGATAACCAGAGTTGTGGGGACCAAAGTGATGTGGAAACTGCATCACCAGACCGAACAAATCACTTATGAGAGCTTCATGTGGTTTTTTAAGGTGCTTACTGTCTTAGAGGATGGGTCATATTTGAGTAGGAGAGTTGAGAAGGTAACTTCTAAGACTGGGGGTTATGTAAGCAAAAGTAAAGAAAGAAAACTAGCCTGGTGGCCCGGGATGGCCTTAAGAGGTAAGTCTAGCTTAGAGCAGTAGTGCTCAACTAGGGGTGGTTTTCTCTTTCTGGGACATTTGATGATGTTTGTGGACATTTTTGCTTATCACAGCTGGAGAAGGGTGCTACTGGCATTTCTTGGGTAGGTGCCAGGTGTGTGCTGAATATCATAAAATGCACATGTCATCCCCTACAACGGAGAATTATCTAGGTCAAAATGTCAGTAGTGACAAGGTTGAAAAACCATGCTCTAGATAAATGTGTGTGCTGGGGAGCAGGGGGAAAGTATATTAGAAATATCCATGCCAGAGGTTGTTTGTCAGTATATGTAAGATTCCATGCAGAGGCCCCAAATTTAGAGCCCCAGGCAGAGAGAGAACTTCACTCTCCTTTTTCTTTTCTTTTCTTTTCTTTTCTTTTCTTTTCTTTTCTTTTCTTTTCTTTTCTTTTCTTTTCTTTTCTTTTCTTTTCTTTCTTTTCTTTCTTTCTTTTCTTTTCTTTTCTTTTCTTTCTTTTCTTTTCTTTTTTTCTTTTCTTTTCTTTTCTTTTTTTCTTTTCTTTCTTTTCTTTTCTTTCTCTTTTCTTTTCTTTTCTTTTCTTTCTTTCTTTCTTTCTTTCTTTCTTTCTTTCTTTCTTTCTTTCTTTTCTTTTCCTTTCCTTTCCTTTCCTTTCTTTTCTTTCCTTTCCTTTCCTTTCTTTCTTTCCTTTCCTTTCCTTTCCTTTCCTTTCCTTTCCTTTCCTTTCCTTTCTTTTCTTTTCTTTTCTTTTTTTTTTAAGATTTTATTTATTTATTCATGACAGAGAGAGAAAGAGAGAGAGAGGCAAAGACACAAGCAGAGGGAGAAGCAGGCTCCATACAAGGATCCTGATGTAGAACTTGATCCCGGGACTCCGGGATCACACCTTGAGCCAAAGGCAGACACTCAACTGCTGAGCCACCCAGGCACCCCTCCTTATTTCAATAATATCAGTTGCTTTATTAATTAGTATAATGGATAATATAGATTATTTTTTAGTCCATGAAATGAGGATTTAGCAGGCTGGAAATTTTGTATAAGCATGGCAGCTGGTACATAAAGAAGGCACGAAAACCTAGTGAGTCCAGCAGACCACATGCCTTGGAAAGGCCTTGTAGGCTTAGGATTCTGAACTTGTCCTATGTTCAGTTGTTTAGAAGAGGATGTTGTTGCCTGACTCGGGCAAAAGGTTATTGAGTCTTGCCATTAGAATAGAGTAGAGGGTGGGGATATGGGAAGATGTTGGTCAAAGGGTACAAACTTCCAATTATAAGATGAATAAGTTCTGAGGATCTAATGTATAAGATGGCAATGATAGTTGATCATACCATATTATATACTTGAAAGTTGCAAGGAGAGTAGATCTTAAATGTTCTCACCACAAAAAAGAATGGCAATTAGGGATTGTGACAGAGGTTTTAGTCAGTGCTGTGGTGGTAATAGTTTTGCAATATATAAATGTACTAGATCAACATTATACACAGACTTATACAATGTTTTATGTCAGTTATGTCTCTATGAGGTCAGGGAAGAAACAGAATAGCATGGAATCTAATTCACGTAAAATTTCCATATAGAACTTTGCTGGAACACCAGAAAGGAAAGAGAGATGGGCCTTCATTGAACTTACAGAGTAGGTGATATGGTTGTTTCAGGGTCAAATGTCTATTTGCATAGATGTCGAACCAAGTCTCTCTCTCTCTTTTTAAAAATTTTATTTATTTATTCATGAGAGACAGAGAGAGAAGCAGAGACACAGGCAGAGGGAGAAGCAGACTCCCTGCAGAGAGCCTGATGTGGGACTCAATCCTGGTACTCCAGGATCAAGCCCTGAGCAGAAGGCAGAGACTCAACCGCTGAGCCAGGCATCCTAAAATCAACTCTCAATCTTGCTTTCATTTTGAGGTACTTGGATTGCCAAGGCTGTGAGAGAGAAGATCTATAGATTTTGTCTTTCTCTAACCATTGATTGTAACTAAAAACTGCCAAAAAGAATCCACTCACCATGAATTAAGAAAGGTCTAGGTTGGTTTAGTAGAATCAGTTACAGAAAACCTCAAGGCAAAGCACAAGAATGTGTACAAGCCAGGAACTTGATGTAATGGGCATTTGAGGGTAAGGGATGATTAATTACTCATGTCTAAAATGAATGAAAAGGAAAAATTGATAAGAAAATAAGTGAGAAACCTCTTAAAAGATTAAGGTGTGAGGTATGAGGTGATAAGAGTCAAGAGTCTGTTGGATTCAGCTGCATTTAAGAAAAGACAAAATTGGAGAGTCATGTTGGAGATATGAATAATAATCACAACGAAAATTTGTAGTTATTTGTTTCCTAGTTACTGTGTAACCACTTTTCATGCATTATCTTACTTAACCTCAGAACAACTCCCAAACTAGATAGTACCCCCATTTTATGGGTGAGAAATGTCAAGCACAAGAATTTGAGCAGCTTACATAGGGTCACAATATTAGTAAGTGATGGACCAGGACATTTGGAGACAGATTAGTGAAGGTTTGCCTGCTGGGCCTGGTGTGATGGCTATTTCCAAAATGGGTATGCTGGAGATGAAGCCAAATTTAGTGGGGGAAGAGAGAAGGGTACAAGTGGGCCTGCCAGATTGGAGAGGACAGAATGTAGTGGGAGTTGTTGGTTCATGGATGATCTGTCCAGAGGATATGTCAAAGCTGAGCCAAATAGAGCCAAAGCAATAATTTCAGGAAGTTAAATTGTCCTATTTTCCTGGATTTGAATTTCTTGGGTAGATTTATTTAACTTTTAGAGCTTCAGTAATTCTCGATTGCAATTGCCAGTGAGATTTGCTTTCCTGTATGGACAGTATGGGAATTAAGCCCTTTGGACTCCAAAGACTTCTATCAAGAAAACCACTTAGGGATGATTCTTAAACATGCATGTCTTATATTCATACCTACTAAGATCCAACATTTATGGAAACCAGGGCATAGTCTTCTATAGATTTTAATCCCAGGCAGTTTGGGTTAACTAGAACTAATAGTTTTTAGATTATAGTATTGATCAAGCTTCTATTCCTTCCTTTTTTTTAAGATTTTATTTATTTATTCATGACAGACACACACACACACACACACACACACACACACACACACACATATACACAGAAGCAGAGACACAGGCAGAGGGAGAAGCAGGCTCCATGCAGGGAGCCCAACACGGGACTTGATCCCGGGACTCCAGGATCACGACCCGGGCGGAAGGCCGCCCCAAACCGCTGAGCTACCCGGGCTGCCCTATTCCTCCCTTTAGGCATGTC